>NW_028244499.1:0-375761 GCF_964263255.1 Lissotriton vulgaris
CTTAGCCATTACTTAGTTGAAATGAGAATTTCCTGAAGCCCAGAGGTTAGTATGCGGAGATTGTACATTTTATCTCATGCATGAAGTATTTGGAGAAGAAATGGTCAGCTAAGAAGGGTTATAAATGGAATATTACATCACAATTGATTAAACCTCAGAGAAAGAATTGCATGGGTAAATCATTAGCGTCGGTTTGTCGTACATTCCAACAGAGGGCTTTGAGTGGTGGTTTCCAGCAGATCAACCCATGTTCCAACGCGTATCTCTGTTGGTAGAAATACAGCTTTAGATTACTCACTGGTGGGCCTGTCTTTAATTCAAATTCATTAGCAATGTAGCAATTTTCAGAAGGTGCAAAGGTGATTACAGACCCCACGGTTTTACAGTTGAAACTTCAGATTTGCAACTAGTTTTGGATAACTGCGTTTGGGAGAATTGACATAGAGAAAATAAAGAAGATCGCCTGGCAGGGCTACGTCATCGCACTATTTGCCTACTGCAACGTGACCTGGGGTCCAAGTGACTCCATTAATGTTTTCAATTTGGCAAAGAAATGTGACACAGTAGTAAAGTAGCTAACGGATTACATTTTAATAAATGTCCGAGCAGAACTTTTTTGGATCATTCAAAACTGGGTTCAAATAATTCTACAACTCTCCTCATACAGAAAAGAAAGTACTAAACATAGAGATCAGAGTCAAGAGAGACCCCCCTTTTTTAACACAAACTTTATTAAGCTTTTCGGGTTTTCAGGCATGTTATATATTCTAAAATAATTGTTTTACGTTTTACATAACATAGTATACATATGTACTCATAACTCCATACAATTACAGTATTTTTCGGATTGTCAGTATCAAATATTAGTTTACAGCCAAGTTAGTTATGTACTCACAAACCGGTTTTATCAAAACAGTAGACATAGGTGTGTTTTTCAATAACTGTTAACCCTCCCTTACTACCCCTCCCTCAATACATCCCGCCTCATTAACAGTCCTTTAAAAACGTTGCCGCCATGACCTAATCGCTCCCGTTCAGGTGTATAGTAGTAGGGGGCAGTCACTTCCGATACTGGAGGGAAGGAAAGGGGGGAGGGGGGATAAGGAAAACAATACATGAGTCTAAATCACTGTACAATTGGGAATCAGGTATTATCTATATCATCATTCAATGTATCCTGGGGACCCCTCAACGCCTCCTCCGTTTCTGCTTTAAACTGTTCTGCCAGTTGAGCCCAGTCTAGGGAGATCACCTTCAACCTCAACCCTCTATATTCCTCGCGCCGAAGCGCTTCCCCTTCAGCCACAGCCCATCGAATAACCTCCTCCCACCATTTGCCTTCTTGGGGTGCTGTGCGGGATTTCTAATGCTGAGTGATCAATCTTTTAGGAAGCATCAGGGCTAACCCTGCAAAGAGGCGTAGTAACATTGCCTTCTTGGGGAGAGGGAATAGGCCCAGAAGACAGGCCTCTATATTATCCCAAGGAGAGCGCTCTGACTGTAAGTAGGGAAAGGCTCTGTGTGATCTTCGACAAAACTTCCCCATAACATGTGAATAAAGTCAGCACTATGATGAGAACATCCTGGACAGTCAGAAGTAGCAGTGGGGTACATTTTCTGTATTGTCATCGGAGTGAGGTAAGTCCTGTGTAAAATTAATAGCTGTATTGTTTTTAGTCAGATCCTTTGGTCAGATCACTTTTTGATTTCGTTCTCTTTAGATTTCCACTGGTCCAAGCGCCCCACCCTTCCTAGGAATGTCTGGGCCCACAATTGGAATAAGGTTGACATCCCTGTCCTCTGCCTTTCCCTCCAAGACTCCTACCCAGCTTTAGAAGCACTCCCTTCCTCTTCCCAGGCAGCCGCTATCAACGCCTGGCTATGTAGGTCATGCAGTCAAGTGGCCCCCTTGAAACTTGTCGCAGTGAAACGTGCTCATAATGCCAACAAATGGTTCACTGACGAACTCAAGGGAAAGAAGTTAGCTGCCCGTCAGGCAGAACGTGCAAGGAGGCGTACCTACTGCCCAATATTGAAAACTTACTATTCATCCATGCTTAATACATACAAAAGCGCAATCCTCTTAGCCAAGACTAATTATTACTCTGACAAAGTACTCTCAGCTGAAAATCAGCCTAGAGAAATTTTCTCTACTGTCCACGAGTTGGCTTTGTCAGACAGAACCTCCCTTAAACCTCCCCCTTCCCAAGCCCTCTGTGACTCCTTAAATACTTTCTTCGTTGAGAAAATTGCAGCTATTAAGGCCAACATACCCCCTCCTCCCCCTTCCCCTCCGGCTCCCTAACCCCCCCTAATAGCTTTCATTTAGATCATATACCTCTGCTGACCAGAGAAACACTATCTTCTCTGGCGGTCCGTGTCAAATCAGGCTCCCCCTCTGATGTCTGCCCAGCTCCCGTCCTGAGAGAAATCTTTCAAGCCTGCCCCATCCCTCCCTTGGTATTCCTTAATGACTCCTGTCGAGTCGTTGTCCTTCAATGTCGCCTCCACCATCTGATCTAGGGTTGGGAACCAGACCCTTTCGCGGAGTGCTCTTTTAGTAGCTACCACACCCTTTCGTCCCCCAGCTTCTCCCTTTCCTCCCGCCCTCGGCCTTCCCTCGGGCTGGTCCTAGTGCCTGACCAGTGTGGTCACTCGGCACTGTCCATTGGCTACATTACATCACCCCCCTCGGTGGATGATGACACAATGACATGTCCCTGGTCAAGTCAAGAGTTCCTTTCTTTAAGGTTCTTCAATCAAACGCGATGGTTTCTTAATCACACTGAAGGACTGGGCTATTCTAAGGCCCAGCGGTGCCAGGGGACAACACCTGAAATCTTCCTGGGTTACCTGTTCCGGCGTACAAATGACAGAAACACAGGACACTTCCTTCGGCGTCAAAGATCGAGGTTTATTTACTGCAGGGAACACAGAAGTCACAAGAAGTACAACGCATGTAGGTTCTAGGAGACGGCTTCAAATTGCAACAGTGGGTCGCTCCTTTTATACATATTTCCGTCATAGCACAACATGGCGAACAAAAGGTTACAACTCAGTTCCCACAGTAAACTTCAAAAGGGTCGCTTTCATGTCTTCAGGAGCCCGGAACATAATTACAGTAGCATCGCCAGTTCCCAACTGTAAAAGTACATTATCCCACCATTAAGTACATTCCATTCCGGCTGTAAACGAGTTTAAGGAAGAGTCAGAAACAGGTGCAAGGGAAGACAAAGATAGACAACAGATTGAAAAAGAGTGTAGGGGCGATATCGGAAAACATCATTGCAGGTTCAAAGGATTCATGCCTAATCAATGCACGACTGAAACAATAGACCGGCACGGCAAGATGAGCCTTGAGCGGGGCCATCTGCCTTTACAGTATCATCCCCCTCATCATAAATACACCCTCAAAGGAACACGTGTCTTCCGCAAGAGCTTGGGAATCCCAGGGTCACGAAGCGGACAGTGTCCGTTCGCTGGCTACTTGAGGGCAACAGACAAAATGGATGCCGTATCTAAAATGGAACCCGTGGGTTCAGATGAAGAAACCCACGAATAAGACGAACGGTTCAGAACAGCGTAGCGAAAACGCGTACACCCACTAAACTCGTCATTTGCGGTTCATAGATACCAAACTCGTCCATATTCGAACGAGTCGAAAACACCACTATAATTGTCACCGAACCTCAGACGCTCCTTTTGCCCTCATGTAGGCAAGCACTAGTCGATATCAGAATCGATCTCGATATTCATCAAATCATTCAGATGTTGCTGCAACATTATTCTATCCATCAATGCTTCCTTGGTAACAGATGGCCGTCTTATACACGTCGTAGCACAAAGGCCACATAAGGCAGGACCACACTGTACACAAAGACAACACGTGAACAAAAATGCTACAACAACCCAAATGATCATCAGAATCTTCCAACCCCACGTCGACATCAGGCCCCAAAACCATCCTAGTAGCGTCCAATCACCTACGTCCACGTGTATGGACTCGGAGATCTTATGCAACTTCGAGATGGCTTGATAGACAGTTGGAGCGTTATCAGGGATGAAAATACAGCAACTCGAATGGATCACCTTACATACACCACCTCTATCTGCAAGAACAACGTCTAAAACCATACGGTTTTGTAACGTCATAAGCCTGTCCGCCTGAAGCTCTGCTGTCAGATTACCGAGAGCACTTGCAGTTATATTAGCAGTCAATTCCACCACGCGAGTCAACTGTCTCAGGTTCCTACTATTGATCATAGGTCCCCAAAACGGCAAGAAACCCTTAAAGAAGTCTCCTGCTTCTTGACCGGCAGTGTCTTCTTCGCTAATAACGCCTCTCACAACTCTAGTCTTATGATAGTCCGCCCCCAACTGTGAAGGTCGGCGGCAACAGATTCGCAATATAACAGGTGCCCGAGAAGTCACGAGGCAACCATGTATATGTGCGGTCGTAACATACAAAGTATGTACCCTTGGCAGTCAAAAGAACAGGGGAAGAGAGCGTTGGTAAAACATACGTCTCAGTGCAAGCACTCCTCCCGAGCTGAGCTCGCGGACTTCGGCCTAGACCTTTCAAGCAGAAATTACCGAGATGGGGTACGATCCAGATTGGAGACGAGCTTTTAAGCTGTCTATCACCCACTGACATGCTATACTCAGCCTCACTCAGATCCCTGTATGCTCGCACCTCTTCCTCTGGGATAAGCGATGCGTCAAAAATATCTCTATCTAAATCCGCAATCGCTCTCGCCAAAGGCTTGTGGTACGGGCCAGGACCATGATCTGCAGTGCGTGGCTCTAGATGGGGGTAGGAATCTAGTGCGCTACGAAACATAGTTTGGAATGCTCGAGCCGACCCCTGGGAACTATAAGGAAGGACCAAATACGGAATTCCCCTATCCATGGTATGTGGCATTAAACCACACACCCAACAGTTAGTGGTGTTCATCACCAACTGATGTTGATGAAGAAGCTGGACAAAGGAGTTATTCATGAATTCTGCACGTCTAATCTGTTCGTGTTGGGGTAGAGGATGAAAAGAATGTGGAGAAACAGTGGGAGTAGATTTTGGTTCAGAAGAAGAGGTAGGTAAAGCAGAAGGCAGTAACGACTGTAGTCCAAAATACACTCCACCCACCAGTAGCATGGAAACAGTTAAGAACAGCAGGAACACCTGAAACAGAAAGCATTTTGTTCGTACAACCCTATGTAACGTCAATCTTTGAGCTAGCATCTTCTCCACTTCCGACAACTTTGAGAATTCCATCCTCTAAAAACCGCCCGCAACGTTCTTGACGCACTTCGTTCTGAGTAACGATTATCAATTCCCAGGAGTTCCCAGGAATCGACAAAAGTACCGACCTAGTGTCAGGAACCTGCTAAACAGAAGGAAGTACCCGCACGGCCCTACGGTCAACCCGGATGTAAGGTTTTTTTTTTTTTTTTTAATCAAACATTCAATTTTAGTGCAAATCTCTTAGCTGTGGAAAAAGAAACATACGTGGAAAAGAACTCAGGAATTAATGGAAGATGCAATTGTTCATAATGTTCAAAATGACAATAAGGGGGGTAATATGAATTCAAAAAGGGCAAAAACAAAAAGTTTTATTAGTCTTTGTTGCGAGAACGAAGAAAATATCTGCTTCTTCCAGGACGAGTCTGTTCTTCAAATAGTTGTTCAGATTGCGGAACAGAGTCCTGTTGATCAGATGATAGTTCAAGCCTCGAGTTCTCCAATGGCAAAGGTTCAACAAATGTGTCTGACTGCAATGAAGTGTTTCCTACAAGTTGAGCATCACTGAACGGCACAAATTTTGTCGGGGTCTCGGTTTCCGTTGCGGCGATTCCTGTCCTCACCCACGAATCTGCCGGTAAAGGTATAGGCACCTTTTTGGTGTGGGTGGCATGCACCCAATTTTTCCGGCCTTCCAAACGAACTGCAGTCCTTGTGGCAAGGAGGACTTTGAATGGTCCAACGAATCTCGGCTCCAAATTGCGCTTCCTGCCGAAATTACGGGTAACCACCCAGTCACCCGGTTGGAGCCGATGTCCAGGACCCTCTGTCTGTGCCGGCAGTGCTTCAAAGACCTGTTGATGAATTAACCTCAGTTTAGCAGTCAGATCATGAAAATAATCAATTAACATTGGGTACTCAAGACTATCGAAGGCCTTAGGCCTCGGGACTCCCCAAATGTTCGGAGGGCGGCTGAACGCAATCTCATATGGGCTAAGCCCTACTCGAGAGTGTACAGTCGCCCTGGTCGACAAGAGAGCCAGAGGCAAGGCATCAGGCCATGACAAACCAGTCGTAGCTTGGATCTTAGCAAGTTTCAGTTTCAGAGTACCATTGTACCCTTCAACTAAACCTGCTGACTGGGGATGGTTGGCTCTATGGAATTTTTGTCGAATTCCAAGGCCCTTACACACACTCTGCATTACACTCCCCACAAACTCACTTACGTTATCCGACCATACAATCCGTGGCATTCCATACCGAGGAAAGTATTCCTTCAGTAGGACCTTCGCTGTGGACAAGGCAGTATTATCTTTAAGAGGATAAGCCTCGATCCATCTGGAGAATGCGCAAACCACAACTAAAACGTACTTCAGATTATTACATCTCTCCATATGGATGAAGTCTAGTTGGATAACCTCAAAGGGACATGTAGGAGGAGCAAAATGGCCAGGTGGAGTAGGAGTGCCCTTGCCAGGATTGTACATCATACATACCATACAATTCTTAACCACTCTCTCAGCACACTTAGCAATACCATCATTCTTCCATACAGGGGACAGCAACTTACGGATACCTTTCGCGCTAATATGTGACAAGCCGTGAGCCATAGTCACAACGGCTAGTACATATGCATTCGGCAACATCCATCTCTGATTTTCCGACAAATCAATCCAACATCCGTGCGCATCTAACTTTCCCGTGCTTTCTTTCCACTTAGTCTTTTCAGCTTCGGTGGCCTCATTCTGAATCGCTTTCACGCTCTCAACAGTGTCCTCACACATACCAGTCTCTGCCGGCCACCTTACTGAACTCGTAACATACATTCGGGTTGCAAAGTTTTTAGCTGTCTCTTTAGCAATCTCATCCGCAAACGCGTTACCACGACCAACATCATCCGTCACCTTTCGGTGCGCGCTGCATTTAATAATCGCCACCTGCTTAGGCAATGTAAGTGCGTCCAAAAGATCGTTCACGAGCTGTCCGTGTTGGATCTTCGTACCATGCGATGTCATAAATCCTCTTTCTCTCCACAGACGACAAAAGCTATGTGCAACGCCAAATGCATATTGGCTATCAGTAAACACATTCACTCGCTTTCCCTTCGACAAAACACACGCTCTCGTCAACGCAACCAACTCTGCCGCCTGCGCGGAATTCTGACTCAATCTCGCAGTTTCCACAACCGTACTCAACGTCACTACAGCATACACAGTCGTCACATCACCATTCGGCAACTTAAAACACGAACCATCAACATACAAAGTACCATCGGGATCTGCCAATAGAGTGTTTTTTAGGTCAACACGACCCTTCGTTTCTTCCTCAGTTCGCAAATAACAGTCATGTGGTGGTACATCATCTGATTCCATATGAGTTGGCAACAACGTCGCCGGGTTTAGTACATTACAGCGCTTTATTTGTATGTGACTTGCAAAAAGCGTCAACTCATAACCGGACAACCTTGCGCTCGTCAAGTGTTGGGTTTTTGTACGATTTAAAAGAGTGTCGACTGCATGCGGAACCATCACCGTAAGCATATTATCCATGACCAATCCTGCAGATTGTCGGATGGACACTGCAGCTGCCGCTGTCGCTCTTAGACAACTCGGCAATGCTCTAGCTACTGGGTCCAAGGTCGAGGAAAAATATGCACATGGATGCTGCTTACCACCAAATTGCTGCGCCAAGACACTCAACGCACAACCCTCTCTCTCGTGAACGTATAGTGTAAACGGCTTACTGTAGTCAGGAGTACCTAACACAGGAGCCGAACACAACGCATCACGCAATTCAGAAAAACTTTTCTGACACTCTTCAGTCCATGGCAAAGGAGTCGGAACATCCTTGCACGTGAGGGCTAACAATGGCTTCGCTAGAAATGAAAAATTTGGAATCCATTGCCTGCAGTATGACGTGATACCTAGAAAGGCACGCACATCCCTCTGAGTTGTTGGCACAGTCATTCGAGCGATCGCTGCAATTCTCTCTGGGGTCAACCTTCTTCCCTCCTTTGACAATAAGTGACCTAGATAGGTTACTTCTTGACAACAATATTGCAGTTTGGAAGGTGACACCTTGTGATGTAAGTCACAGACATGCTGTAACAGCGATACCGTAGCAGTTTTGCAGATCTCTTTAGTATCAGCAGCCACAAGCAAGTCATCAACATACTGGATCAAAGCCGCACCAGCCGGTAACACAAACGCATCAAGTTGACTCTTCAGGGCTTGGCTGTATATCGATGGACTCTCACAATAGCCCTGAGGAGTGCGTTTAAACCTAAAGCTGCGACCTCCTAATGAGAAGCCGAATAGATCTCTGCTTTCCTCAGCAATCGGAATGCTAAAGAAAGCATTCTTCAGATCGATCACTGAGAACAAAGAAGCAGAGGCTGGAATCAGAGTCAGTAAAGCCGTAATGTCAGGCACCACAGGAAATTGCGGAATCACAATTTTGTTCACCTCCCGTAAATCAATGACAAAACGATACACAGGAGGCGTAGAGGGATCAGTTCGTTTCAAAATGGGTAACACAGGACTATTACACACATTTCCCCGAGTTTCCTCGATAACATCTTTCTTGATCAAGTCATAGATGATCGCTAATAGCGCTCGTTCACCATCGAGAGAGATCCGATACTGGGGAATACGTGGCAACCGTACATTCGATTTCAATTGGACAACATAAGGTGATATGTCCAGCAGGCCCACATCATTGGGACCTGTTGCCCACAAAAACTTAGGCAGAGAACTCAATTCCGGTGGGAGCTTATCAGTTGACAAATACATAGGAGAGATCACTCTCTGACCTAAAGTAAGCTCCACTCCCGCAGGAGAACAGTACAGAGTCACATATAACCGTTTCAACAAATCCAGGCCCAAAAGATTCTCACCACAACCAGTAGTCAAAATCAAAGGAGCTTGCAGCTCACGAGGCCCAATTGTGAGGGGCAAAGGGCTAGAAACCGGATTGCTAACGGGGGCGCCAGAGAATCCAACGGAAACATTCGTTAAGCCAGACAAAGGTGCGCCAGGGAGTTTCGAATGCATGATGGAACTTTTCGCTGCACCAGTGTCCAACAGAAAGAGCTCAACTACGCCCGATGTGGCAACTGCGACGTAAGGCCCTCTCTGATCAACCGGAACTGATACTACTCCCTCTCTTTGTCTGTGGCTGTCCTAGTAATTGCAGTCATCAATATCATGCTCAACGTAACAGTCATCCACATGATACTGTGCAGATCTACCTGACGATGAACCACGCTGATCAAAGCAATTATTTGAATCTGATGAATTATTAGAACAATCGTTTTGAGTTTGAGTAACACCACGACCTCTACCGCGTGAAGCCTGCTGAGGACCACTACGACCTCCTCGAGCCGAACCACCATTATTTCGGTCGCGCAAAACCAGACAATCAAACTTCAAATGACCCTCACCTCTACAATATGCACATTGATTATATCCAAGCATAGATCTAGGCGTGGAAGAGTCATTACTCGACTGCGACCTAGAAAACTGTGATTGTGATCTATTCTGTTGCTGCGAGGCATTTTGATTTGAGCGCGGAGGATACGCTTGCTGCAACAAAACTTTCGTTTTGAGATCGTTTGTTTTCTTATCAGCACGATCATTTTCCTCCTTTTCCCTATTTTCGTAATATTGAGCCGTGGCTAATATCTGAGCAAAGGTAGAAACAGCCCTCGAACTTTCGGAATTTTTCAATTTGTTGCTAAGGTCAGGCAACAAATTCGATACAAATTTATCGACGAACAATCGCTGACCTCCCTCAGTACTCATATCCTGACCACTATGATCGATGAATGCCTCCTGAAATCTCGTAAAGAAATCGGAGACACTCTCGTCCTTCTTTTGCTTACACGCAGACAGTTTATCCCAATTAACTTTCATTGCTGGCATAAGTGTCTTCATAAGTGTAATGATTCTTTGAGGCAGAGCCGTAATTAACTGCTCAGGCTTAGCCCCACCAACCTGCAATGCGTCAGCCGCTACAAGTGCAGCCCAATCACCGCCTAACTCAGCTGCGTGATTCTCTTGACGTATTTTCGCCCAAACCGGTTGCGGAACCACGTTACCAAACAACATGTCAATGTCGGCAAGGTTCATAATAGTAGCATCCACAAGTTGGGATAACTCCTTATAGTATCCTGCCGGATTTTTGCGGGGGTCAGGTAGAGATTGTTTCACCTGCAAAACTTTCGATCGCTTCCATGGGAGGTGTATCCAAACTCTCTGAAAATGCGGCAAAATAGGGGGATTAGCACCGGGATTACCTGGCATCCACACTGGGGGAACTTCTCGCATGGGATACTGCCCAGGTGTTGCCATCCACTCCTCAGTTTCGTCCTTAAACAGTGCTCGAGGTAGTACAGTAGGCTGCAAAGATAAAAGTTGTTCCACAGCACGTCGAACATTACTACTCACAATCATACTACTCGAAAACTGATGCTGAAGTTCAGTCACTCCGGGCGGCACATTGTCTACCTCATCATTATCCATCACTTCTCGTAAACATTTACACATTTCCTCAAACACAAATCTCTGTGTGGGCTCATTGAATTGAGAAAATGTCTCAAAAATTATGCGCGGAGTATGTTTAGTGGGATACCTAATCCAATGACGCGCCATGTTTATTAACGTATCACGTTCCCTACCATCAGCAATTTGACTTCGTCTTTGAGGGACATCAGAAACATCGTACCCAAGAATCGGTCCAAAAGGAGAGTAAAGATTAGCAACAGCATTAGGTATGCGACTACGAACAGACGGAGAAGAGGAAAGAAGTACAGGGGCAACAACATGGGGACTAAACACAGGAGCAGTAGGAGCAGTAGGAGTAGCCAAGAGAGCAGAAGTAGCGGGAACAGTAGACTGAGAAGGTATAGGCAGTGGAGCAGTGGGAACAGGAGCAGGTAAGGGAATAGGAACGACTTGGGGAACAAGAGGATTCGGAAGAACAGGACCAGCGACAGGCTGACCAGCAGCTGCCGGAACAACAGGTTGAGGAACAGGAGGAACCACAGGGACTGTAGTATCCTGTGCGTATGGAGGTGGTGACTTCAATAGGTATGACAACAAAGGGTCCTCTACCGCTTCCTCTCCCTTCTTATCAGTGCTCGACGGTAAAACGGGATAACACTTATCCACCGCCATACGTTGTAGTCTATCAAAAACTTCCTTTTCCTTCTCTTCTTTGTCTCGCTGAAACTGCTCTGCATTTCTCATCGTCGTGACGATACCTTCCCTCTTATTTCTTTTAAGCTGTTTGATCTCTTTCTGCTTGGCCTCTTTTCGCCATAGCCGAAAGGAATCAAACATGGCCGGCCTAGAATTCTTTTTGAACAATTTTGCTTCTAGATTATCCAAAATTGCTGTTTCGAAACTACCATGAGGTGGCCAACTAAGGACACCATCATCCTTGGTGTAGCGGATCCAATAATCATTATATGCGATAGGACCCACTCCATGTCGACTATATAGCTCATACACCGGAGTTCCAACTGGAGGTATCGGACATGAGTCCTCCAATCGGGAATCCGCACCACAATTTTTAAAGCAACTAAACAAAGTACTACAGCCAGGCATCGTGCACACTAACCGAGTTTCACAAACTTCAAGGGTTATTGGATTACGATGTCCTCGCAAAAATGCAAAACCCTCGTTTTTTGGCAATTGCAATCGTCAAATAAAACCCAACAACTAAGAACCAACAACTAAGAACCACAAATGCAATGGAACCATGCAAACAACCAAGCACCAACAACAACCAAGGACTCTGGGAGCGACCCACAAATACTTAACTGAAAGAGCAATGGCGTCACCAGGAAGGCCCGTCAATCGTCTCGCTGTACAAAGGACTACGCCAGGCACCAAAACAGGTCGACAGTCAGGGCATCAGTCCGTCGCAGCCGTCAGGAGGCGGATCTTCGCGGGAAAAGTCTTCGGGCCACTTATTTCGACAACAGGATCGATGAAGCGGGGTGCACCTTCCCTCGGAGATTTCACACGAAGTTCCTCACGATCGTCGGGCTTTGGACCGGTACCACTGATGTCGCCCCACGTTGGGCGCTAACTGAAGGACTGGGCTATTCTAAGGCCCAGCGGTGCCAGGGGACAACACCTGAAACCTTCGTGGGTTACCTGTTCCGGCGTACAAATGACAGAGACACGGGACACTTCCTTCGGCGTCAAAGATCGAGGTTTATTTACTGCAGGGAACACAGAAGTCACAAGAAGTACAACGCATGTAGGTTCTAGGAGACTGCTTCAAATTGCAACAGTGGGTCGCTCCTTTTATACATATTTCCGTCATAGCACAACATGGCGAACAAAAGGTTACAACTCAGTTCCCACAGTAAACTTCAAAAGGGTCGCTTTCATGTCTTCAGGAGCCCGGAACATAATTACAGTAGCATCGCCAGTTCCCAACTGTAAAAGTACATTATCCCACCATTAAGTACATTCCATTCCGGCTGTAAACAAGTTTAAGGAAGTCAGAAACAGGTGCAAGGGAAGACAAAGATAGACAACAGATTGAAAAAGAGTGTAGGGGCGATATCGGAAAACATGATTGCAGGATCAAAGGATTCATGCCTAATCAATGCACGACTGAAACAATAGACCGGCACGGCAAGATGAGCCTTGAGCGGGGCCATCTGCCTTTACAGTATCATCCCCCTCATCAAAAAGACACCCTCAAAGGAACACGTGTCTTCCGCAAGAGCTTGGGAATCCCAGGGTCACGAAGCGGACAGTGTCCGTTCGCTGGCTACTTGAGGGCAACAGACAAAATGGATGCCGTATCTAAAATGGAACCCGTGGGTTCAGATGAAGAAACCCACGGATAAGACGAACGGTTCAGAACAGCATAGCGAAAACGCGTACACCCACTAAACTCGTCATTTGCGGTTCATAGATACCAAACTCGTCCATATTCGAACGAGTCGAAAACACCACTTTAATTGTCACGGAACCTCCACACGTCTGGGGCGTGCTTGTGAGTCAGGGTTGTCCCTCTCATTCTCGTCAGCGATCCCCATGGGTTGTGAGCTGTTGGTTGTCAGTATCTCGGGGTCTTCTGGCTCCAGTTTGGGATTGGCCAGTAACTCGGTGACAGTGGGTCCGCACTTTTTGAAGTATGTCACATTTCTGGTGAGTCTCTTCCCTTCGGTCTCCGCGGTGATCATGGTTCCCTTTTGTTGGATCACTTTGAGTGGAACCTCGTTATATCGACAGTCCGTCTTCCGGTGCTGCTCTTGTCTTGCCAGCACCCAGTCTCCTTCTTTTATTTGCGGGGGGCCGCGTGACGTCGCTCATCAGCATAGTCTTTCATCTTTTCCTTCTTTTCTTTGTCTCTTGCCACGATCTCTTTGTGATCAGAGTCAGTATCCAGTTCTGGCGCAGTCAGGTTCATCATTGGTATTCTGGTGCGCACGGGGCGTCCTAGCATGATGGGACATTTGCCCATGGTGGAATGAGGCGTGTTTCGATAGGCCTGCAGCACCTCGTCAAGTGCTGTCTGCAGGCGCTTTCCGGTGAGTTCCGCTTGCTGGAGGGTCCTCTTGATCGTGGCCATGAAACGTTCAATCATTCCGTTGGCCTGTGGCCATAGTGGCGTGATCTTGCGGTGTGCGAAGTTGAGGTGTTGGGCGAACTCAGCAAAGTCGTGGCTATTGAGAGGTGGTCCATGTCCAACTTCACCACTAGGGGGATTCCCCATGCGGCAAAGACCTCTTCTAGGATGGGTAAGGCACTTGATGCTTTCGTGGAGGCACACAGCTGGGCGATGGGGAATCTGGAGTATTCGTCCATGATGACCAGGACATATTGGCCCGATTTGATTGGCCCGAAGAAATCAATGGCAATGTGTTGCCAGACGCCCTCCGGTAGTGGGGACATTTGTAGCGGTGCAGGGGGGTCTGGACGACTTACGAGTTGACATTGCGGACAGTCCTTCAATGTCGCCTCCACCATCTGATCTAGGGTTGGGAACCAGACCCTTTCGCGGAGTGCTCTTTTTGTAGCTACCACACCCCGATGTCCCTCATGCGCTAGGTTGACGACCCATTGTCTGAGTTGTCGTGGTATTACTATTCTCGTGTCTCGTAAGATGAGTCCATTGGCGGCTATCGACAGTTCTTCATGGACATGTTTGAATGCCGCCATGTCAGTGTCGTTTTGTCCATTGCTTGACTTGCGTCTCCAGCCGTTGGTTTGGATCATGTTTTTTACTTCTTGCAGGGTGGCATCCGTTTGTGTTGCTTCACAGATGGCATCCAGTGGTACAGCCGGAGGCCTCGCTTGATTCACTACGAAGTGAATGTATTCATCCGCTATTGATTGTTCTGGTTTGTTGTCTTTGATGGGGTGTCGTGACATGTAGTCTGCCGGGTTTGCATCCTTGCCTGGCTTGTGGATGATGGTGTATGTGTACTCTTGCAGCCTTAGGCCCCACCGCTCTATTCTTGGTGGCATTTTTGCTTTCGGGTTTCCGAAGAATGTGATTAGGGCCTGGTGGTCAGTTATGAGTGTGAAGTGTTTTCCAAAGATGAAGATGTGGAAGTGTTCACGCGCCCAGAAAACCGCCAGGCTTTCTTTTTCTGGTTGCGAGTAGGCCCTCTCTGTGTCCGTCAGGCTTCTGCTAGCATACGCTACTATGTGCCTTTGGTCTCCTTCCCTGTCATACTGTGCTAGGATGGCTCCTAATCCTACAGAACTGGCGTCCACCGTTATCTCCGTCTTCATTGTTGGGTTGAAGTATGCTAGGTTCTTTGCTGATTCAACAGTTCTCTTAATTTCCCGAAATGCTCCTTCACACTGGGTGGACCACTGTAAAGATTGCCCTTGTTTAGTGAGCTTCCTTAACGGGTAGCTTAATGTAGCATAGTCGGGAATATATCTGAAGCAGTAGCTGGCCATACCTAGGAACGATCGTATATCGCCAACGTCCTTCGGGCTTGGTGTGTCATTTAACGCTGCTACCTTTTCTGGGTCTGGTTTCATTCCATTTCCAGAGAATAGGTGTCCGAAAAATTTTAGTGTTGGTTTGTGCTGTTCACATTTAGCTTCGTTAAGTGTGAGGTTCGCGTCCATCAGTGCTTGACAGACCTGATTCAGCGCTTTGTTGTGTTCAGCTGCCGTTGCTCCGTATACGAGGATGTCATCACTGTAGTTCAGAACCTGTGGGATGTGGTGTATTGTTCTCCTGATGGCCTCTTGAAATATCTCTGCCGCTGATGACACTCCGAAACTTAGCCTCTTATATCTGAATAGTCCAAGATGTGTCGAGAATGTTGTGATGTATCTTGACCTTTCATGCAACTCTAGCTGATGGTATCCTTTGTTGAGGTCCAGTTTTGAAAATATCTTTGCTCCGTTGAGGGACATGATCATGTCACTGATGTGTGGGCCAGGATGTCTCTCTCTTTCGATGGCCTATTGGGCGCTCTCATGTCTACACACAGACAAACTCAGCCCGTTTCTCCTTTCTTTGGGACCACCACGACCGGGGAGACCCACGGGGTCGGCCCCTCCGTTCTCTCGATGATGTCTGCTTCTAGCAGGTCTCCGAGTTCCTTCTCCACGGCTTCTTGTAGGTGAAATGGAATTTTTCGGTGGTGTTGTGCCACCGGCGTGACTTGTTCATCTATATGTAGTTTTATTTGACAGTTCTTCAGTTTTCCTAGACCTTGGAACAGCTTTGGGAATCTTCGGATGAGTACTGGTTTGTCAGTGACTCTGAATAGGATATCCACCAGTTTCAGCCATTTGGCAGTTGCCAGGCTCAGAAGGCAGTCGGCTTCGGGCCCTTCAATGACATGGATGTACGCTGGTATTGTCCGATCTTCATATGAAAGGTCAGTTTCGAACTTTCCAAGGCACGTCAGTGGCTTTTCAGCCATCCACGTATACACTTGCACATGGGCCTCCATTAGTTCGGGCGGTGTATTCATCCGGTGATATTCAGTGGCTGGTAAATAGTTTAGCGTTGCCCCACTATCGAGCACAAACTGGGTGGGGTGAGAGCCAACGTTGATGTCCAGACGCGGGTATTCCTTTAGTTGGTCAAGGTCTGCCACCCGATAGAGGTATTCTTTTCGGGGAACGGGTGATGGAGATCGAGATCCTCTTGAGGATGATCGCCGAGACTGACATGTCATGCAGGAGCGGCCGCTTGATTGTGACGACCCAGAGGATGAGTCACGTTTATCTTTGACAGCCCTGACATGATGGCGGCTGTTTGGGTATCGTCGGTGGCTTCCCTTGTGATCGCTCTTCGACACTGCCCCGCACATGCTTTCAAAATGGTTGTCTCTCCCACATTTCCGGCATTGCTCACCCAGCGCTGGGCATGCATCTGCATGTGGGAAGTCGTAGCCGCATCGGAAACATTTGGTGTGCTTGTCCGAGCGTCCTTTCGTGTATGTCGTGTCTTTATGCCCTCTGTGGGACTGGTGGTGATGTTTCTTAGACCTGGACGAGCGATCACGTGGCGGAGACCGCCGATGTTCGTGCCGAGACTGCATCCTGAAGGCTTGTTCCGGTCTCTCGCTTTTCCAGCTTTCCATGCTCTTTGCGTAATCGTCAGCTTGCTCCTCTACTCTCGTCATGTCCACGATTTCTGCTAGTGTGTAGCTTTTCTTCAGTAGCTTACGTCTCAATGGTTCGGAGAGGCATCCTTCTATGACTCTTAGTCGCAGAGAGTCTTCCTTTGAAAACTTGTCAAACTCGCAGTGCTTTGCTAGGTGGTTCAGACGAGTCACGAACGCCTCCATTTGTTCACCTCTCTCTTGCACGGCCCTGTTGAGGGTGTACCGCTCATAGTCAGCGTTCTTTTTGTGCAGAAATTTACCGTCCAGGGCTTCCCGTGCTTTTGTGTAGGACACCAAAGATTCTTCTGGCAGTTCTTTCAGGATCCGGCCACCGTCCCTGCCAATCAGGTTCCTGAGGAAGAGTAGTTGTTCTTCCTCGTCGGTTATCTTGGATGCTTTTATGAAGTCGTCAAAGTCTTCTATCCATTCTTGCCACCGCAGGCTCATGCTCCTGCCAGATTCAAGAATGAGGGGTTCGTGGCGCCGCAGGAGAGATGCTCGTGACGTACTCCTAGGGGCAGGGTCGGCCATTGTTTGCTCGTAGTTCCTGACGTCTATTGCAGTCCGTGTTCACTCTCTTGGCCGGTCTCGTTGTACTCACCAGTGCTTGTTTGTGATCTTCGTTGCACTCGCCAGTGCTTGTTTTCTGTTTGCGTTGCACTCGCCAGTGCTTGTTCGTAGAATTTGTTGCACTCGCCAGTGCTTGTTTACTATGTTTGTTGCACTCGCCAGTGTTTGTTTATTATCTTTGTTGCACTCGCCAGTGCTTGTTTAGTATCTTCGTTGCACTCGCCAGTGCTTGTTTATTATCTTCGTTGCACTCGCCAGTGCTTGTTTAGTATCTTCGTTGCACTCGCCAGTGCTTATTTTTTCTCCAGTTGCACTCGCCAGTGCTTGTTCGTAAACTTCGCTGCACTTGCCAGTGCTTGTTTGTTACTTTAGGACCTTTGCCTGACTTCAAAATGGCCGCCGGCAATCCCTCGCAGGGGATTCGTCGAGACTGCCTGACTTCAAGATGGCCGCCGGGAATCTCGTTTTCGGGCGGGATTTCGGCCGATTTCATTCAATTTTCTACCGGGAGTCTGGCTGGGTCGGCGTCTTCACTCACCGAAGCCGGGGATCCGCCGCTGGAGACAAAAAAGGTAAGGAGGCAGTCTTCTTCCTTTTCCACTGCCGAGGTGAGCACTCGGTGGATGGTAGTCTTGCCACGCTTCCGCCGCCGAGGTGGGCACTCGGTGGACGCTCTTCAGGTCCGCGTCTGGTCCCGCTTCCGCCGCCGAGGTGGGCACTCGGTAGGCGCTCTTCTGGTCCGCTTTCACCGCCGAGGTGGGCACTCGGTGGGCGTTTCAAGTCGGCTTTCTTCTTTCTGCAGATCTGCTTTCTCCGCCGAGGTGGGCACTCGGTGGGCACTCGGTGGGCGTTCTCCCTGAGTACACGCCGCCGAGGTGGGCACTCGGTAGGCGCTTTGGGCAACCGAGGTGGGCGCTCGGTAGGTCCCAGCACAATTCTGCCGCTGAGGTGGGCACTCGGTGGGCGTTTTCCTTTCTTGGCACGCAGCGCGCTCGAGCCTCCGGACGTGGGGCGAGCTCCGGGCCAGTCGGTCGCAGGTCGCTGCAGTGGCTATTCACACGCGCAGGGTGTCTTTAGCCTCGTCGCCAGTTGTCGAGTTGTTGTTGACCCATTGACCACGCGGACAACTGCTTTAGTAGGGAGCTTCTTTATTCATGTCTTACAGGCATGGTGGTCAGCAGTGAACCGCCCTTTCGTCCCCCAGCTCCTCCCTTTCCTCCCGCCCTCGGCCTGGTCCTAGTGCCTGACCAGTGTGGTCACTGGGCACTGTCCATTGGCTACATTACAACTCCCTCAGGGACGGTACGGTACCTGATCTTCATAAAACAGCTATAATTATTCCCCTACTGAAAACACCTGGTGCCCACCCTTCCTCCGTCACTAATTATCGCCCCATCTCCCTTCTCCCTTACCTGGGTAAAATCTTGGAATGCCATATCTCCTCTGTCCTCAGCTCTTTTGTGGAGGACAGCGGTTATCTGACACCCTGCCAGGCTGGATTCTGCCCTCGTCATTCTACTGAGAAGGTCGTGGTTTCAGTCTTAGACAGCCTCAGGGAGGGGATGGACAAGGACCGCCCCCAGGCTTTGGTCCTTCTAGATCTGTCCGCTGCCTTTGACACGGTCGATCACTTCATTCTTCTCGGCCGTGTCAGGGCAGCCGGCATCGGCGGGCCTCCGCTGGCTTGGCTTACTTCCTTCCTGAGGGACCGTACCCAGGCTGTTCATCTAGAAGGGTTTTCTGCTCCCCCACGTAAGGTACAGTGTGGTGCCCCTCAAGGTTCCTCCCTTTCCCCCCTTTTATTCAACCTGTACATTTTCCCCCTTATTTTTGCTTTACAGCAACTGGAGGTCACTGTCTTTAACTATGCAGATGGCCTCCAGTTAATCTTTAACCTTTTCCACTCTCCTGAATCCATCCATAACTTCCAATCTATTATGATTTTTATCAGGGACTGGATGAATTTTAACCACCTTAAACTTAACCCAGATAAAACCGAGTTGATTTTGACGGGTGGTACATCCAGTCCCTGGACCCCCACGTTTTGGCCCCCTTCACTTGGTCCCCCTCCCTCACCTTCCCACTCAGTTAAAACACTTGGGATCACGTTAAATCAAAATCTTACCCTGCACTCCCAGATTAGTATGGTGGTATCCTCTTGTTTTTTCACTCTCCGCACTATTCGGAAAATTTCCAGATTCTTCTCTCCCTCTGCTCTCAAACTCATCATGATGGCAATGGTATTATCACGGCTGGATTATGGTAATATCTTGTATAATGGCGCCCCGGCTTATGCCCTCCGACGCCTACAGCTGGTTCAGAACCAAGCGGCCCGCCTTATTTAAGGTCTCCCTAAATTATATCACGTCGCCCCTGTATTGAAGAACTTACACTGGTTGCCCATTAGGGAGCGGGCCCTCTTTAAACTTGGCTGTACCGCGTTTCAGGCCCGAGCTGGAACTGCCCCAGCGTTCATAAATTCGGCAATCTCAAGCTACATTCCGGTAAGAGAGCTGCGTTCATCCACCCAGTCCCTCCTCTCAGTCCCTCGTTTTAGAAAGAAGAGGATGGGGGGGTAAAATTTGCTGTCCTTGGTCCTACTTTTTGGAATTCTCTCCCCCTTGCCCTCAGATCCATTCTGTCCTACCCCGACTTCCGTAAGGCCCTAAAAACCCATCTTTTCCTGCAAGCCTTCTCAGTTTAAAGTTTTCCCACAGTCTCCACCCAGGCCCTAACGTTCCTCAGCGCCAAGAAACCGCCAGGTATATGTGCGCTTAATGAATGTTTTTAAATTCAAATTTTAAATTCAATTCAGAAATTGCGGGAGACCGGTCTTGGGTGTTCCATAGCTAAAGCCCCCTCTCTATCTTCCAATTCCCTTACTAGCAGTGTTTCCCATTTTTGCCAAAGAGGTAACAGTGAGGTACCCAGATGTTCCCTCAGCCCTCAGTATACCCATCTAACAAGGTGGCATCCATGTCCCATTATGTGAATGGTCTTCAACAATTAAAAGGTAGGAGGTTCCCTCTGATCCACCAAACAATATCTCTGAATAAATTGTGTAATTTCTGCATGCGTGAGGAATAAGGGTTCTGGTACTGCCTTAGTGCACACAAATTGGTTATGGGGCATCAGGTTACCATCCAAAAATAGGTCACCAATTATCTCCGTACCGGCCTGTGTCCAACTCCTTAACCGAGCATTTGACAAAATTCCACGTCGGGTGGGTAGGCCACAAAGTGGGATATTTGGGGCATATGGGATAGATACTTTGCATATTTTAGTGCCTGTTTCCAATAATGTTTTGCACTATGCAGGACAAAGTGGGAATCTCACAACTTATCAACACCAGGGAATAACAATGCCTGTAGAGTTCGGCGCTGCAAACTTTCAGGAGAATATCCTATTTCAAATAGATTATGGCAAGCTAACCAATATGCTAGCCATTGCATTTTCCCAACTATGCAATATGCCTTAAAACCAGGAGTCCCCATACCGCCTGTGGTGCTCGGAAGCTGCATTTTGGCCATGGCTAGTCTATACCAACCCGTTCCCCAAAGTAAAGATGACAATAAGGTAACTAGTGTTTTAAAAATGCATGCCAGGAGGGCAACAGGAAGGTTCACAAATTGATATAGGAGTCTGGTGTGCATGACCATTTTAGACACAACCACGCGGCCCGCCACTGTTAGTGGCAAGGTATTCGGGAACAAGATCTGGGAACGGAGTGAATTAATAGTTCTATCCACATTCCCATCTATAGTATCCAAACTGGTCCTGTAAATGTGTATTCCTAGATATTTGAAGGTTGTGGGTTCCAATTTGAACTGCATTTGGCCAAATTGCCAATAGGGTCTATCGTAAGTGTCGTAAAAGGAGTACGCCACTGATTTTGAGGCATTCAGATATAAACCGGATACTTCCCCGAACCGTGAAAACACGGCAACTATGGATTTCATATTGTTATTCAAATCTTTAAAATACAGCAGCATGTCGTCTGCGTAGGTTGATACAGAATGGGTTGTCTCACCCACTGGGATATCGTATGGGACCATAGTATGAAGCAGATGTTGTGCTAGGGGCTCTAATGCTAATACAAACAACAAAGGTGACAGGGGGCATCCCCTGGTGTGTTCCACAATAGACATGATATGTGGGCGAGATGGTTGTCTCTGTCTTAGCACAGGCTGTAGGGTTGGTGTAGAGCAATTTTACCCAATTGCAATATTCTGTGGGTAACCCAAATCTTGCCAATACGGCCAGCAAATAAGGCCAACTCAGGGTATCGAATGCTTGGCCTACATATTGTGATAAACATCCTGCTGACGGCACTGATGCCAAGGCTGCGTGTATCAAGGCATGTAGCTGACAAATATTTAGTGAGGTACTGCGTTTGGGTAAAAACCCACATTGATCCGTGTGTATTAATTTGGGAAGTAAGGGGAGTAGTCTTGACGCTAACATTTTACTAAGTATTTTGTATTCAGTATTAAGTATTAAGGATTAATAGGGATCCTATCAGGTTTCAATAGGGACGTGACTAATGCTTCTCTAGTGTATTAGGCAGCGAGCCTTTGGCAGGTGAGGTGGTATAAAGTTGCAATAATTTGGGAATCAATGATGCTGCAAATGTTGAGTAAAATTCAATAGGGAGTCAACCTAAGCCCAGTGTCTTATTACGGGCTAATGCCTTTATAGTCGTACGGAGCTCTGCAATGGTGATCGGGGCTGCCAATTCCTCGGCATTTGAATCCAAAATAGTGGGGAGTTCAATATCCTCAAGAAAGTGAGCAGTTCACACTCGGGGACTGATTCTTTGTATTCGCCTTCGTTATTGACAGTGGGGCTGCCGGCTGGGCGGCTTCAGGCTCCCTTCAAGACTCTCTCGTTGAAGCCTCCGCTTTTTCCCCTGATGTCCTGGTGCTATCGTAACAACTTGGGGACTCTTTTGGCTGTTCTTACTGCACTGTTGAGTATTTGGCACCGTCCATTTTGTCTTTACGAATCTCCTCTTCCTTCCTTGCGCCCATTTTGCTTCTCTGCTGTGGAGAGGGGTGGCACTCATCGAGGGCTGGGTTCGTGGGGGCACCCGAGATCGGGACAGGGTTAGGCGGGTTCCTGGTTGTACTGCTTTCTTGCCTGGCGGGGATTGGGTTTAGAACGCTGTGGGTAGTGGCTGCACGGATCACACGTATAATGTGGATTGTTTCCCCCCGTCTGTCTCTGTTGCTGCTAGTGATTGCTTTGCTTACATTTAAGGTATCCTTCGTGATATTGCGACCTTTGTAAATGGCACGATCGGCACCATATACTGGCTATCCTAATAAATTGTGAGCTATTGGCTCCGCCACAATCTCTTTGGTGCCTGTTTATTTGTTATGGTAGTCTACTATGACAGGGGGACTGTTTGTTTAGGGTAGCGTCCATTTTGCTCTCCTTTGTCTATGTGCTTCTTAAGGCGGCCATTTTGTTCCTTTGTTCCGACTGGGGTGGGCTTCTGTCGGGCACCATGGTGTAGTGGTCGCTTGCGACCTGATTAGATCTGGAGGTCTCCGGGGGTTAACTTTTGTTGGACTGGCTGGTGCGATATCGGGTTGTGCCGCCGCTCTGGCGACTGTTGTAATAATGGCTCCCCACATTTGTTCTGCTACTGATGTCTATCCTGGTACTCTCGCACGGGGGGTGGATCTGTGCATATCCCGCTATTCATCCTTATAGACGGGGTGGCCGTTCATGTACTGACCCCGGGACCTGGGTGCACCTGATTTAACTCCCCTTCTGGTATGGTTCTTTTCGATGGTATTGTTTCACTCGGTGTAGGGGCTACAAGTGGCTGGGAGACCGAGAGTTTTGTTATTGTTAGGACTCCTCCCCGTCTCCTTCTTCTTTTTGGGAGTGGTAGAATAGCTTGTTCTTTTCTTCCTCCCTATATTTCAAGAGTGAAAATCTTTATTTTCTTATCGTTTCTTTCTTCTCTTCTCTGTATTTCGGGTTCTTTAATGGGCGACAGGCACTTTGCCGGGGGGGGGGGGGGGGTAGGCCGTAGCCTCCGGATTGATGTAGGGTGGGGGGTAGATTTAGTTTTCCTTATTAATTTCTATGGGCCTTATTTTTCTAATTTCTGCGCTTTCTTGTCCTGTTTTCTGCTCTGGGTCTGGGATGGGGGTTAGTAGGGAGTGGGTGGCGCTGTGGGTGGTACGTAAATGCGAACTGAATCTCCTGTTGTTTTGCACTGTACTGCCATATGGACGGGGTGTTTATCGCTACTGTTGTTCTTATTGATGCTGCCTACTCATGTTGTGAAGCTAATGTACGGACTCAGTTCTCCTTTACTCTATTCTTCACTGATTTATATTTAGATCAAAAATTTTACAAAATGTAAACCTCCAATGCTCCTTCTCCTTGGCGACATGATTCCATACAGTGTAACTGCTATTAATTGTTGCTATATTGCCTGATGCCGCTGGGGAACCGCATTGCTTGCACTTGTGCTTAAAGTGTCGTGGCCGGCCTGACGGTTGTAGGCCCGTATTTGTTCTCCTTTTCATGCACAATAAAGGTTTTCAAAAAATAAAAAATAAAAAAAAAGAAAGTGAGCAGTTGCTTTTGCCATGTCTAGGAAGGGAGCAGTATGAAGATTCGTGTGATGTTCCTGAAAAGTCTTATTTATTTCAGCTTGAGATTGATAATGTACGCTGGGCATTATATATCGCTAGTAGGGGAGGGGGTTGTTTGGGGTTTGATCAGCCGCACTAATAATGTGCTAGCCCTGGCAGCTTCCGCGTGTGTGCGAAGTGTATATGCGTTCAAGTCAATCGTTCCTAACCGTTCTAACCATTCTGCATATTTTATCCTAGCTTCTTGCAGATTTTCTGCTCCTTTCGCGTTTACCTGGGCTGCCACTTCTAGTACCTGCAAAGTGTCTTCTAATTCAGTTATGTCTCTAACAACCTCTTTTCTGGCTCCCACTAAGGATCCATGGAGACTCCCCATATTGTCACTTTAAAAGCCTCTAATTCTACAGATCTGGTCGTGGCTGTGCCTTCATTTTCCTCGAAATATGTGGTTATGGTTGTGGCTAATGTGGTGCGGAAACCCGATCTTCAAAATGTAAAGGTTGCAACCGCCACCTTGAGATAGGCGTGGGGGAACTGTCCCAGTTTAGCATTGGTACTATGGGATTATGATCTGATATAGTTTTACCCAAATAGGTACACTGTTTAATGGTCGGGAATAAAGCTGGTGTACAAAGGAAGTGGTCCAAACAGGTGTGTTAGTTGTGCGAGTGGGAATAATAAGAATATTCCCGCATATTCACATGTTGTGACCTCCAAACATCGAATAGATTGCATCCCTGTGCCCATCGGGTCAAAGTAGTAGCTTGTGATTGAACATTAGTGTGTGATAAGGGAGCATGATATCAGTCCAGATACACATCAAACACTGCATTAATGTCCCCACCTAATATCCATGGGTATTGAGACCAGTCTGAGAGTGCTCAGGATACCCTCGATAAAAAAGCATCCTGGTCCACATTTGGAGCATAAATGGAACCCAATACCATCTGTTTACCATCCAGTGCCACCCTTATAAACACATATCTGCCTTGCTCATCTATCTTACTCTCACTGAGGGAGAAGGGGATTCCCGCCCGTATCCAAATTGCAGCCCCTCTGGACAAGGCGGAATATGCTGTTGCAAAAAATTGACCCTGCCAGAGTCTCTGCAACTTATATATTTTTATTTTATTTTAAAGGTTTTATGTAGCGCTGGCTAGACCCGGATGTATCAGAGAGCTTTAGATGAGTATCAGACCATAGTTGCAGGTTACATCGCTATAAAGGTTACATAGTTGTTAGAGCATGGCAACATAGTTACATGTGTACGGTTGAGATGGACAATAAGGACATATACGTAAGGGAAAAAGTAGGCAAGCAGAGAGATTCATGGGAGGGGGGTAGGAGCAGGGGAAGTAGACAGAGAATGAAGGAGGGAAAAAGGAGGGGAGGGTGAGAGACAGCATGGAAAGAGGAGGGGGAGGGTGACGGGGACACAAACCGGTAGACGAGTCAAAGCTGCGTCCAAAGTCCAGTAAGCTGTGATCCCAGGGGAAGTGGTATAATTTCCCATCTCTGTTGCGAGAGGTTCCCTTTACACAGTGGACTCTCTCAGAGGGGTCTCTGAGACTCCAAGGCCTACATACTGGATCCTTCCCCAAAAATGGGGAGAGGGAGTGCTTTGGCAAGGGGTACCCTACCATACCTCAACTGTGAATAGCTCCCTTGGTGCTGTGGACTCTCTCAGCGGGTTCGCTGAGACTCCAGAGTATAAATATTGGTTCTTTCCCCCAACAAGGGGAGAAGGAGTGCTTAGTTAAAGGTCACAAAGGACAGGGGGCTAGGCGGTGTAGCAGGCAGGGAGAGAGATTCAGGGGAGAGGGGATAGGAGCAAAGAAAGTAGACAAAGAAAAGAGTACTAAATGGGAACAAACAGCATCAGTATTGGGGAACAGACTTTTTTTTTTCTGTGGCCATGAGTTTACCCCATCTCTAAGGTAAAAGCCTAGCACAGGCCATTCTAGAGGCTTTGCCATCCAGGACATAAAGCACACAGTTTGCAATTCAAATTATTTTTCTCAATTCACAGGAGTTTATAGTACGCAGTACATCAGCAATCCAGATGTTTTCATATTAAGTTCTTGGGTGCAGAGGATGATGCTCAGAACTAATAGTGTTTAACCCAGTCATCATCAGTCATCAATTTCTCCACATCCTGGCACTTGCCCGCCGTAGAATGAGATTCATTCTCCACAGCTGCTATGCATTGCTCTGCTGCTGAGAGCCTCTCCCCCTGCTTATCCAACGCGGCTGCCATGTTGTCAATCGAGGGATAGGTTGTCTATTTTTCCAACAATGGCTTGTAGGCTCTGTTGCATAGCCTGTAACATGACCTCCAGCATGGAGGATTGTGGCTGAGCCTACTCTAACTCCGTGTCAGAATGGGTGCCCGCAGGTCAACTCGAGCAACGAGATTCAAACGATAATTTAGGATGTTGCTTATCAGTCTTGCCCTTGATGTTGTGTATGGAGATCAGTGTAGCACAGGAAATGGCCCAGACAATCAGCCCAGCAGTTGTGTACTTGTCCTCTTAATTCACTGGTCTACGGTTGTCCCCCCAGTAGAGAGAGTGCAGGGCCCACCCTACTGCATGGCTAAACTCACCCCTTCACCCTTCCTCTTCTTTTATAAGAACCACTGTCTGCTTTTCTGTTTTGCTCTCCTCAGCAGGCCCAATTGAGTGCCACTGATATTGCTATATGCCTGCCTTCAGAGAGTATCCAGCGTTTTCAGACAGTATTAATGAGCAGTGCACCTGCAGACCACTGTGCAGCCGTAATAAGTGTACCATATATTTGCACAAGGAGCAGGCCTTCAATCGCCCCGAGGCTCACCTTGCATTCCACTCTCATGTTACCGTTCTGCCTGGCACTCCGCAGTGATCCCTGAAGGCCTCTCACACCGCTGCACTGCTCCCCACTGTATCGATCTCCCAGCACACTTGGGGTACAAGGGACAGCCACGTACTCGCTCTCCCCATCCTCTGAGAGAAATCAGACCGCTTTGATGTTCCGTCCGCCGCCTGCGGCCCCCCAGCGCGCTCACCATCACAATGATAGCACCCAGCCACCGGAGATCTGCCTACAAGCGACAAGGCAAGTGTTGTCAACTTGCTAGTTTCTGATGGTATTAAATGCGTCTCTTGGAGATACACTATTTGGGCTTTACGGTGGTGTAGTTGTGCAGCTATTCTATGCGGCTTGTGGATCGGTCCCATTCCCCAAACATTCCAGGATATGATAGTTTAAGATTTAGCGATCAACATTGTCAAAGCACATTTACAAAAGCCTCCACAACCCACCTCCTGCCCCCCCCCCGGACCCTAACTCCCCAGATCAACATCGGACTGTGCGGCAACCATATAAACAATGCAACTTTATCCCAATACTGGGTCCAACGATCTAACTTCAATCGACCAAACTGTGCAGAAATGGTCATCATAGTACACTTTAAACAGTTGCTTTCGCCTGTAGGGCGAAGCTGTGTAAGGAATTCGCAACTAGGACAGTACACAATGACTGGAAGTGCCCAGAACTGGCTGGGCCACTGGACTTACCAAACCTTTCCTTTGTCCCAAACATTATATCTATGTGATAGTACGGAGTATACTGGCTAACGTGTCACTGGGGTCATTTATGGCCTGTGTGTAAGGCCTGGACATCTTAGTCCGGATATATGAAGGTAGCAATCCATTTCATGCACAATCGGGTCGCCCCAAGGGATCGTTACTGAGCTGTGTGGTCCCCGATGGAAACAGTGCAACACTTCTTCCAGAGTCAGAGTCCGAATTCACTTTGTCAGAAGGACTTGTGCTAATAGGTGGACGAGAGACATGAAGGGCCGTGGCAGATTGGAGGGCCTCCCGCCTACCTTCCATTACCTGCTGATGAGGTGGGGGACTGAAGCCAGTACTCTGCATTAGGAGACCCTTTCTGCGCCTTGGGGGGCACATAGTGATTTCGGCTGCGTTGTCTCTAGACGTCTGGCAGGCAATGTATCTGGGATGTTCCTGCCTAGCCAATCCCACGTACTGTCCGGTGTGTCAAAGAATAAAGAACGCTGGTGATATACGATTTTCAATTTGGCTGGGAAAAGCAATGCGAATGTGAGGCCCTCTGCTCAGACCCGTGCTATGACTTCCATGAATGAAAAGCGTTTACGCTGCCCTGCCAGCATATAGTCTGGGAATATGGAGATTTTAGCGTTATCCACTTGTAGTGGGACAATGTCTCTTGCTGCCTGCAGCAGATGGTTTCAATCTCTGTAGTTCAAAAACCTGGCCAATATTGGACGGGGGTTTGCACCAGGTATTGGTCGACGTGTGGGGTATTGGTGGGCTCGTTCAACAGTAAAGTGTGCGGATAGACCTGTAGGGGCAATACTAGTTTTCAACCATTCCTCTGTGTAGGTCATTGGGTTGGGGCCCTCTTTTTGTTCTGGGAGACCTACGATTCTAAGTTTATTACACTGAGCCCGACCCTCTGCATCGTCCGCACCGGCCTGTAAGGATTCAATTTGCTGGCGCATTTAGTTTAACTGTTCCTCGTGAATTTTCCCATGTGGTACTACTGTTTCTAAAGTTTGTTCTGTGGTCTTGACAATTTTCTGTGATCGTCCTTAAGCAAGTTGAGTTCTACTGAGATTGTGCCCAATTGATTTTCAATTGCAGATCATGAATCATGTATCTCTTTCAGGATCATGTCTAGTTTATCCACTGGAGGATTAGATGTGGCCCCTTCCTCCACCTGACATGAATGTGGTTTTCAAAGGCAGCGAGCGTGACCCAGCCCTCCCGGACTTTGAGGCTGTTCTAGTCTTCCCTCTAGCCATGATTACAAGTGATCAGGTTGATTATGTGGTATGCGACTATACAATGGCTCAATCCAATCTCTGCATCCACCAGTTGCTCGTACTATGTTCAAGTGAAGCCAGGGCCCTTTGCAATGATAAGGGATCAGCATCCCTTTTTGAAATTTACTGTTTGCAACAGAGATTATGGCAATGTGGATCACTGCGGGAGCCCAACAGTGTCTGACGCCTGATACGCGCAGCAAGGATGTACCTATGGTTGAAAGTCTTAGTAGTGTCACTCCGCCCAGCACTAGCCGTTGGATAAGGCGTTACAGTCCATCCAATTTTCCCATGCCCAGCTTCATTGTTTTTCTTTAGGCGCCCCCTCAGTTGTATGAGTCACAAAGACCTCTTATTCTGTCTTAATAGCACTGCACTGTCCCTTCCTCAATCGGGTCCCACCTGCACTCGATAATGCCACTGGCTCCACACAGCAAAGCGTCCCAACCGGGCTCCTCTTTGGATACTACTACCTTGGCCGCAGCAGGGACCCGGCGACTCACCCGGCCTAGTCCCAAATGGAGCACCTGATACAAAATGAGGTACTTACAGCCTGCTGAGATGAGGTTATTTAAGTCACCACCAGCTGTGGCTGCAGAGCACTCCTTCAAAAGGAACACCAACACATTCAGGGGGGAGGGGGCCCAAGCGGGGAGAAAGAGATGATCCATCGGCTGACGCACGGGACCACCACCGTCATGAATCAGTACCTCATTTCACTCCTGTTACATAGGAAATGTCCCAATCTGTGCCCAAAAGTTGCGGTCCTCAGCAGATCTTCACCAGCAGGCCCGACATGGTTTCAAGGGACTGATATGGGGGCACGCAATGCACTCTGCTTTGCCCCCTCCGGGGCATCTGACTCAGCAAGGGCCCTCAGCCAACACAGAGATCACCGACGGAGGGGCCAGCTCCATCAACCAGCTGTCCATAATAGGAAAAGACTGGGGGGGGGGATGGAGCACTAAGCAGGACATCTCCGGAGCACAGTTTGCAGTCAGTTGAGAAGTTCAGGGACTTTAATGTTACAGTTCTTAGCCCGGAGTAGTGGCAGAACTGATAAGAGAGTTTGGTTGCTGGGCAGCACTGCTGTCCAGAGGATGAGAGGACATGTCCTGGCTTGAGCCATGGAGGCCTGGGAATGCACAGGCTGTAGGTCACTAGATCTATGGGCGACAAGGATATGGTGGATAGTGTCCCTCGACATACATTGCAGTAGCTTGAAGCGAAGGGGATTTGGTTGCATAAGACATGGTTTGCTACGTATTAAATGCACAGGGTGCTTTGATGAAGATGGTGTTCATTTAGCCGAAGTAAGGATGGCGAGATTTCTGCTTGATATAGCGGAAGCGCTGGTAGCAGCGGGTTGTAACTAAGATGTACCTAGTATGTGGGGGGATTCTGGGGCGGCGGCTGCCGCACCCAGAGCCATGGCGGAGTTACTGGGCGATTCAATGCAGGAAGGTACAGAAGGGTACCCTCTACAGGAGCACCGGAAGGGTGCGAGAGCAAATTATCCCCAGGGAGATCCATGCTGGGATCGATCCTGGAGGAGTGACGGCGCCCCGTTAGTCCTTCAGGCGGTTGTAGACCTGAGCAACCGGGGGTTGCCTACAATGCTCCGCCCCCGAGAGGGGGAGGGACGTAAGAAAGGGGCGGAATAGAGGTCTGCCGAGGGAAGGGGTTAGACCTTCCCCCAAAACTGACAACGCCCCGCGGTTAACACCACGGGGGTTATGGCTCATCAGGTGGGCGGGTCGCCAGAGGCGGCCTGCTCTTGGATCGCCCGTAAGATAACCCAACATGTTGGCATAATGTACAAATAAAGCTGCAACAACTTTCTTCAACAAATCATAGTGTGATGTCTGTTATTTGGGAAAGTTGGAGGAGGAGCGGTCCGGGGTATGGGCCGATATTGGCACTATGACTGGCTGCTCCGGGCCACCAAAGGTGGCCACCTACGAGGGCGGCCACCCTTAGTGCCAGAGGATGGCACAGACCCATGAGCGGTCTAGTGTTGGGGGGATCAGATGGTCCCCCTGTGATGTCACTTCCTTCGTCTAGGGGGAGGGGCAAGATAGGCTATATGACCCAGGGGCTAAGGTCAAGCACCCTCTTTGTTCCTGGACGCGGTGGCGAGCTGACCCTCACCCCCCCACCCTTTCCCCCGTGGACTTCGGATGGTGGCTGCCCGTGCGCTTTTTTTCCCCACCCTTCCGCTTACCCTGCTTTCCGGCAGTAAGGGGGGGGCTTGTTCTACTAATATTACTGTCTCTTGTGTTGCAGGTGGAGTTACTGGGAGATCCAATGCAGGAAGGTACAGAAGGGTACCCTGTACAGGAGCACCAGAAGGGTAAAAGAGCAAATTGTTCCCAGGGAGATCCATGCTGGGATGGATCCTAGAGGAGCGACGGTGCCCCGTTAGTCCTTCAGGCGGTTGTAGACCTGAGCAACCGGGGGTTGCCTACAACGCTCCACCCCCGGAGGGGGAGGGGCATGAGTAAGGGTCAGAATAGAGGTCCGCCGAGGGGAGGGGTTAGACCTTCCCCCAAAACTGACAACATCCGCGGTTAACACCACGGGGGGTTATGGCTCATCTGGTGGGCGGGTCGCAAGAGGCGGCGTGCTCTAGGATCGCCAGTAAGATAACCCAACATGTTGGCATAATGTACATGCTAATAAAGCTGCAACAACTTTCTCCAACAAATCATAGTGTGGTGTCTGTTATTTGGGAACGTTGGAGGAGGAGCGGTCCGGGTATGGGCCGATATTGGCACTAAGGCAGCTGTGCAAAAGGCCACTCCCACACTTTAGACTCACCGCCTCACTGGAATCCATTGCAGCTTGAGACTCAGGCTATCATTCATTCCAGCCACTCGGAGTGCCCGACTACACATTCTGCCTGTAGACAGCTATGCTCTTGTGACACTGCCAGTACTCAGATCGAGCAGGGGACGTCGGATTTTTAACGGATTAGGTGCCCCCGGACAGGAGCACGTCGCTTATGTGACCACTATCTTGGGATGCAAGCCACGCCCCCTTCAGGAAAGATCCCCCTTTAACAGAATGCAAACTCTAAGGGCGAGGACGCTATAGAAAGCGTACAAAAAGCTATCTGGTCAGCAAAGCGACATTATGAAGAAAAAAATATAGGAAACATTTAAAATGTGTGCCAATAAAAATCAGAAAGATTAATAGTCTTTCATAAACAAGCTAGACAAAGGTGATAGCCTTGAGTACAGTTGTATTGTGTCTGCTTGCATGTGATCCAATTATAACATCAGCTACATCAGTGATCTCTGCATAAGTCCATGGATGACATGAAAGTAAATTTAGCTGCGTCTGCGTCGTACTGCATTTTTAAAAGCAGCCAAGACTCCATCTCCATTGAAAGTTCTAAATCAGATGGGACTTCTGGTCACAATGATCTACCACTCAGACTTTTTACAGCTGCCAAGGTTTCAGATTGCTTATGTGTGACATTTTCATATTTTTAGTGTGATTATGAGGGACGTTCAACGACTATAAGTGACACATTCTCGCGAGCAAAAATAAACAATGAAGACGAGGAAACATTTAAATATCAGAAATTACAGCCATCTCAGCAACAAGAAACTCTACGACATCTTAAAACTTTTGGAAAGCACCAGAAATGGAAGGGCACTATCCGACATGAAACACAGCCTGCATAGCTGCCATATTTTAAGAGTGCTTATGTGTAACATTTTCAAGGTTTTAGAATACTTATGAATGACATTTAACTACTAAATATATGACACTAAGGGGCCGATTACCATGTCGTCTGGAAACTCTTCCGACCGAATCGGTTTCGGAATCGTTTCCGACCGAATCGGGTTCTGCGAGTCCTACCGAACGATTAAGATGCTTCCGGTCATCATTCGGTCAGACTTGCATTGACTTCAATGGGAGCTTGTGTACTGAACAACAACACTGGCTCCCATTGATAAAAGGGGTGGTTGGGGAAAATATTGCACCCTGTGGCAGGCACCTCATGGTGCCTACCTCACTGTGCATGCATGGGAAGGGGGGACCTATGGGTACCTCCATGGGCCCGATTCGGAAGGCCCTGGATCAAGGGGGGCCTGCTACAGGCCCCCAAAAGTCAGATTTCGACAGCCGATCAGTGTTGGCACAACCGAATTGGAGAGCCTTGCAGCCTTTCTGGGCGACATCGTAATCGACCCCTAAGAGTGACACTTTTTAGTGAGAATAAGTACATGTAAACAGATAAACATAAGAAATTGCACTCATTTGAGCAAGGACAAGCTATAAAAAAGAACTTGAAACTGCTGCAAAGCACATGACCCTACTGTAAAATGATTGTATACCTACAATCTACTCACATCTTACATGATTGTAACACTTGTGATCACTACTGCTGCTTGCAAAACAACAAATTGCACAAACACCATGACAGGAAACCAGCAGTACTTCATGTTAAAAACCTGATTCTGTCTAGTGCTAGTCATGCGCTGACCACTGACAAAGCCAGACAGGCTCTTGACGCATTTGTATGTTAAAAGAAGCCTGCTCTGCCAGTAAACTAGTATTTAAAGCTTACCGGCCGCATATTTAATTGTGATTTCAGACATTGTGGTAGTGCTTAAGCCTTTTTATCATGATCATCAATGTTATTTTTGAGCGGGACCGAGGAATGGCTCCTGGGAAATTTAAAATAGGTTCTGGGATAATACAAATAGAAAACAAAAGCAGAGAATACCTCACTCCACTTTACTCTCTCCTGGAAGGCTGGTGAACACGACAATTTGGAAACTGGCCGCTCGCAACTGCTGTCAGCAGTATGACCTGGACTCTCCTGTGTGCTGCTCTGGTGGTGTTCTATTGAGCCTGGCCGGGAACCAATCCGACATGGCGCCAGGGTCAGTTCAGTTAATCTTGTCTGGCCACGACTGGTGGGGTGACCGATCGGGTGGGTACAATCGCAGAATGACATGTGTTTTAGATCTTACTGATGATCTGCCTGTGCCGCTGCATTGCTAACAGGCAACAAACTTGAAATGATGCATGCTGGACACACACCAGTTGGCAGGACGTCCCGTGCCCTGCTAAAGTATGTGACTGACAAAACTGTTACATTGTTGGCAGCTAGAGCTGCCTGCGAGCAGCCTGAACCAACCCCCAAGCCTGCCGGGAGCAGCACTTAGCGCACTGATTTCAGATTTCAGTAATGACCTGCATAAGTTGCGCTCTGGCTTGACAGCTCAGGACACGCTTATAATGCACAACTTTGCATTTCAGTGCAGTGATGCGGACCACCAGACTGAAAAGCGTTAGTCTAACGCCTGATGCGTGATACTTAGCAGAGCTGATGACATTTGTATCTTCTGTCCTTTATAGAATCATTGCTAAAAATCAAAAGCTGTAACAGAGTCTTCTACACCAAGATTTTAAGAAAGACTTACCCTTAAGTTCAGCAAATTACAGGCTCATATCATTATTGCATGTGGAAGTCAGGTTCTTTGCAAAAGCAGTATTAAATGAGTTAGAAGCTGAATGTTCACTCTAGTGCTTGCTCCTTTCAATCAGACTGGTTTTCAGCCGGCTGTGGGAATTTTTAGATAACATATGTAGGAAGCTGGCTCTGTGCTCTGTATATACTATACCAAAGTGAGGTATAGTGTGCACAGAGTCCAGTGGAACCCAAAAGATAGGCAGAGGTAAAAGTAGATAAAACCTTACTTTCTATTTGGGGTAGTGTGGCCGAGCAATAAGGCAGTATCAGAGGACGGTGTTAAGCATTTGTTCTACACATTCAGTCAGCAAATGAATTCACACACAAAGACTGAACTTCAGACCATTCTTTTAGTTATACCAAGCAAGCCTGGTACAGGTAATTGATAAGTACTTTGCAGTAAATATACAGTTGTAAAACAGTATGGATTATAATGGTATATGCACTTTGTTTTGACTTACAATATTGTTGCAGGGAAATGCAATGCTTTGTAAATATAGTACATTGACTTGAATGGACTTTTCAGTAAAATACCAGGTAAGTTACTTTTTATATTACTTTTATATTACTTTTCTTACTCAATGTAGTATACCTGGATACTACACTGGGACATTTCCTGTATACAGGTAAGTAAAAGTGTTTTGGTTAAATAGTATAATTTTTAAAGAATTTCTTTACGTTTTCCAACTCCACACTTGGAAACTTTTCCAAGAAAAACAGTCAATGTTATCCTACGGAGGAAAATAGTGTTACCGGTTTTAGAGTAAGTATTTGATAGTGGAAGTTGAGGTTCTGGGGTTAGACTCAAGGGTCCCCCAGGGTTAGCGATGCACTCTTGTTATGCGCTCAGCGGCACTAGAGCAGCCGGGTGCAGAGTGCAGAGGTCCAACGTTATCCAGTGGGGGATAGGGGGCCTCCAGTTGGTGGCTACTGACGAGCAGGCCACTTGGTTGTGGGAGCAAAGCTCCTGGACTTTAGCTCAGGGCAAATGGGGAAACAAAAGTAGCACCAAAGGTGTACCCTCAGCTGCACTAGGGCGGCCGGGTGCAGGGCGCTGTTTTGACGTCGGCCGCCCTGTTGTTTGCAATGGCGAACCTCCGGTTGGCAAAGGCACTGCAGGCTCAGGACGAAGGTCTTCAGGGTGCGACCACCACTTCAAGAGGTAAGTTGGGATATTGGGGGTTGGTTAGGCACCATCGGTTTGGCCACCCAAGGCCGTGAGGCATCAGGTGCAGGGGTGCCTTTGAGGGTCGGATCTTCTTACCAGCTCCTGGTCGCAGTTGGGGGGACCTTCCAGATTTAGACTGCTGGCATCAGCTGGAGGTTTGAGGCAGATCAGGAGTCACCAGATCTTGGGTCAGGATCGCTGGGGGCACCTCCTCATGGTGTTTGCCCACTCGAGCTCGGGCCGTGGACGGCGGGTGCAGAGTGGTGCGGATTTGCGGTGTCTGGCCGGAGCCAGAGGTTGGAGATGAACAAATCGGGTGTTCACAGGAGACATAGTCTTTGTGGTTGAAGGCAGGCAGGTCCTCTGGGGTTTTTGAGGCTGCTGGCTGCAGGACACACCGGGATTTCGCAGGAGCAGGTTTGAGGTGGAGAAAGCCGGTAGGGTGGGGCCAAGTCAGTGTGCGTCTTACTCTTGTTAGCTTCGACACAGCTCTTCAGTCCTTCTTCTTTTCTTGTAGTTTCTTTTGGTCTGATGAAGCAAGATTCAGGGGTGCCCCTAAATACTAGATTTATGGGTGTTACAGGTAGGTAAAAGGTTGGGACCATTGGGTGCCTTCCCTGGGGTAGGTACACTCTCTATTATGCCACCCACCAGTGGGAGGGGGGCACAAGCCTTTCCCTGGTTGGGTTGATCCCCCATTTGCAAGATGGCGGGGACTGAGAGTTGTGCTTCACCTCGCCTCCCCCACCAGAAGGGTGGAGTTGGCAGAGGTTTTTCCCAATGGTTCTCCTGCCCAAAGTGGGGGTCAGAACCAGTGGGGACCAGTTGATGAAAGCAGCAAGTGGTCTGGGGAAGCTCACAAAGGAGGCAAGCCTTTGAAGCTTCCCCATAGTGGACCCTGCCTAGCCTAGGGGAGGAAGGCTTGGCACCTCGTCCCAGGATGTGCATTGTTTCAGGCCCCAGAGAGCAGCAGGCTGTCGACCCAGGGGTCCAGAAACATGTCTGGTGGTGGCAGCTGAAATCAGCCACTCAGCCTGCACACTAGTGGTAGGTCGTTTTTCAGGGGGCATCTCTAAGAGGCCCTCTGTGTGTATTTTTCATGAAATCCCACACTGGCATCAGTGTGGGTTTAATGTGCTGAGAAGTTTGATACCAAACTTCTCAGTTTTCAGTGCATCCATTATGGTGCTGTGGAGTTCGTAATGACAAACTGCCAGTACCATAGACTCCTAATGACAGCACAGCACTTTACAATGTCTAAGAATGGACTTAGACAATGTAGGAGTATAGGGCTCATGCACCTGTACCCTCACCACTGGCATAGGGCACCCCTTGAGGGGTGACTGATCTATGCCAGGTCAGTGGGTTGTAGACATGGCACATGGGATGTGTTCCATGTTGACTCCTCACTTTATTCTGCAGCAAGAAACGCAGGCTGCAAAGGGAGTGTGTGAGTGTAAGGGTGTCACAATAAGTGCTGAAGCCCTTAGAGGTCTTCGGTGGTTACAGTGCCCTGGGTATCTGTGATATCATTTACCAGGGGTTCACCTGTGGCCAGAGATTCCAATTGGGTAAAGTTTTAGGCAAAGAACACAGGCCCTGGGAACCTGATTGGCAGGGACACAGAGCACATCAAGTCAAACGTGCATCAGTAGTCTGGCAAAAAGTGTGTGTGTGGGGGAGGGGGGGTTACTGCAACAGAAACTCAGCTTCTCACACCATCTTGATGCTATTCATTGTGAACTCAATTGTTCATTTTTTGTCGACTCTAGGTTGGCAGTGGATAATGTGAACAGGAATCCTTTATAGTGTAAGCTCTGTAATATGGGTATACCCACTTCTGCCATTGGCGATACAGGTCCTAAGCACAAATAGGTGGTGAAAGTAAAGCTGGTCATGGGTGGTGCAATTTCCCTACAAAATATACAGAAGGGCAGGTCGGAAGTGTATTAGGACCACTCCTATCTAACATCATATTTAATTGGTAAATAGAGGACTTAAGCAACAGTATTAATACCATAATTTCTTATCGGCCTAAATTCGGGGCCAAACAATTACATCTCTTCAATATGCTGATATATAATCTCACTGTGTAAAACTCTAGCTGACCTTCAAAGACTCATCTTTGCTCTATAACTTTTTGGTCCAAACAACTAAATGGAATTAAATTCAAACAAAGCCAAAGTGGTGATTATCGATTGAAAAATAAAAAAAATCTGACTTGAGGTACACAACCAGTAGAAAAAAAATGAATGTGTTCCTACATAAAAGCAATTGAGCATTCTGATTGATGATTAACAGACAAATCCTCATGGGTTTTGCTTTTAATACTCTCAGAAAGACATTGAGCAGCACTTCATTAGAATTCTTACTGTACCTAATAATTAGCAAATGTTTGCTAATATGAAATCATGGAGTGAAGCAATATTTGAGAAATTTGCTACGTTTTTGGACCTGGCTCAATATACTATCCTACAGAATGATGAATGATTTCCCAAGCTCCTTGTAACTGGCACACATTTAGTTATGATTCTGTCTGGCTGAACAAATTCTCACCCAACAAGCAGCATTTAATTTACTTTCCATGGGTTTCAGCCATTTGCTTGTCTGTAGTAGCCCAGGAGGGAGATTTATGGCCCCCAGTAGAAGTGTCATGCTAAGTTCACCTTCTCCCTCAGACACCAGTTGAGTGAGAGCATTAGTTTGCCCTTCTCACAGCACCATAAAATCCTTTGTGTCCATGCTTGTGCTTTCATGTAATATGTGGAATGCAGGAGATACAACAAAAACAACGATCAAAGCCTTCTCTTTAGCCATATCCAAGCAAACATATTCCTGTTACTTTTGCTTTTAGAGACACACTGGTTGTGGTGGGGAGCGATATTGCACGGGCGTGGGGGGTATATGAATGGTAAATCTGCACACAAAGGAGAGAGCTAAAAAGAACATGCACTTTCATGTGGTGCTGGCCGAAAACAAATAAAAAAGTAGTTCCTTAAATGCGAGCAGTGGAAGGTACAAGTCAGCCAATCTAAAGTATTGTAAAAAGGTTATGCTCCAGGGGAGGGACCCACACAGGAAGAGGAAGGTAAGCCTTTGAATAAGAAGCAAGTACACCCGAGTAACAATATAGCCATATAGGCAGGCTACAGCCCACTTTCAGCTTACAATAGTTGTTTCACAGCCAGACAGCAGTCATTGTCCGGTAGGCTCGCCCTAGAAAGCTTGGCCATGGAAATTAAAACATCTGGAAGGAAAAAAAGACAAAAAAAGAGATCGTAGAACCAACCCTTGAAATATTTTACCTTCAAACTGCAATACAATCGCTCAGCATAAAAGGGCACTGGATTACAAAAATTAACGTTGAACTATGTAAACCAATGTAAAATAAATCTCTTAAATTTATATCGCAGTCAGACGACAAAACAGTATTTATTATTATTATTATTATTAAGGCTTTTATATCGCGCTCTATTACTAAAAAAATAGTATCCTGGCGCGTTGAAGGCAGAACAGTTTGGGAGAGGGCTAATGACTAAATAACTGAACATAAGGGAAACAGTTTAAGCTATTGTATTAAAAAGGTGAGTTTTTAGTCCTTTCTTAAAAACATTGAGAGTCGAAGCAGTTTTTAGGTGAAGGGGAAGGATGTTCCAGGATTTAGCTGCTCTTACCGAGATAGATTGGCCGCCAAGTCTGCAGTATTTGAATTTGGGAACGGACATTTGGCACAGGTTGGCCGATCGCAAAAGGCGATTAGGGACATACAAACGGAACCTTTTCCACAAGTAAATAGGGCCAGTTTGATGGATAGCTCGATAGGCCATCACTAGGATTTTGAACTGAATCCTGAGGGCAACAGGAAGCCAATGGAGGGCACACAGCAGGGGGCGAGCACTGGAGCGCCTAGGAACATTGAATAGGAGCCTGGCAGCAGCGTTCTGAATGACCTGGAGGCGGTGAATCAAGTATGTTGGTAATCCACCAAACAGTCCATTCGCATAATCCAACCTGGAGAGAATCAAAGCGCGAATAACGGTCTCTTTTGCTTCTTTCGGCAGGAGAGGGAAGAACCTACGTAGAGTTTTTAAGGTGGCAAAGCAAACCCCCGTGAGTTTCTTAATGTGATCCTCAAACTTAAGGTTCTTACTGAACCAGACTCCTAGGTTTTTTACTGGGCCAGATGTGGCTTTTGGGGGGGGTAGATCAGCAGGCCAGAGACGCTCATTAAAGTCCTCAGGGAAAGAGCCGTACAACAAGATCTCAGATTTACTTTCGTTGCATTTCAGCTGGGCACGTGCTAACCATTGAAAGACAGAGGACAAACAATGTTGGGCCACCGACGTATCTAAGTTACCTCTGGGCCAGGTAAACAAAAGCTGCGTGTCGTCGGCGTATGCCATAATTTTTGCACCCAACTGTTCAGCAAGGTAAATCAAAGGGGTAAGATAAACATTAAAAAGTAGGGGACTTAAGATGGACCCCTGGGGAACACCTGTAGAAAGTAATTTAGGGGTGGAGGCAAAAGGAGGCAGCCAAATTTGTTGTGTGCGGTTATCTAAGAATGAGGTTAGCCAATCAAGTGCAGGGCCGGTAACACCAATGTCAGCTAGTCTGGCGAGTAGGAGGGAGTGTGGCACCGTATCGAAGGCAGCAGAGAGGTCCAATAAAATCAGAGCCGCTCTGCCACCCTCGTCAAGGCACTCCCGAATGGCCTCCGAGATTTCAACTAAGGCCGTCTCGGTACTATAAGTGGCCCTAAAGCCAGACTGGGCTGGATGTAGAGCCTCTGTTGATTCGACAAATTTATCCAGCTGCTTGAAGACGGTCTTTTCACAGATTTTTGCAAGAGCTGGGAGCAGAGATATAGGCCGAAAATTGGACGGCGCGGTCGGGTCTAGACCATTTTTTTTAAGCAGTGGGAGCAATTTTGCTTGCTTCCAGCAGGCGGGGACAGTAGCCGTAAGGAGTGAGAGGTTAATAAGCTGGGTAACCTCATTTCCCACTGTTTCTGCTAAGCCCGCAAATACTCTAGCCGGGCAAGGGTCAGAAGGAGATCCTGATTTTAAAGCAGCAATAGTAGAGCTGATATCAGAATTTAATTGGAGGGTAAATTCAGCCAGCTGCTCAGTGCGTGGGGGCATTGAGGGAAGCAGAGTAGTTAAAGGTAATGTGGAGCCATTACAAACCTTTTGCAGGTCCTCCTGGATTTTAACAATTTTTTCAATGAAGAACTCAGATAGTTCTTCACACCATTCCTTTGATGCAGGTAACGTAGGTTGAGAAGCACAGGGGGATGTAAAGCTTTTTACAATAGTAAAGATTTCCTTACTATTGTTATTCGCTTTGTTAATACGTCCTGTAAAATAGCTACGCTTGGCAGATCTAATGGCTGCATAATACTTTTTTTGTGCAGCCCGCAGATCTTTTTTTGCCTCGGGAAGATAAGCTTGTCTCCACGCCCTCTCAAGCTTTTTGCAGCCTGATTTGAGGTCGCGGAGGGCATGGGAGAACCAAGGTTTGGAGGGGGTAGAACGGAGCCTGCAAACCCGGCTGCTTTTAATTGATGCAGCAGTCGCGCTTTCCATCCATAAATTAAATGCGCTGGCAGCAGCCTCAATATCAGGGGGAAGCAGAGGACGAGACGCGTCAAGTCCCTCAGAGAGGGTATTCAAATTAATCTTCTGTGCGTGGGCAGTTTGGGGTTGAGCCACAGCAGAAGTCAAAAGAGGCCAGGAAAATCTGACAAGCTTATGGTCCGACCAGATCACTGGCTCAGGTTGGGCCATAGTAATATCGAAATTTGAGCATACCAGATCCAAGATATGTCCTCCTAGATGGGTTGGAGCATCCACCCATTGTCTTAACTGGGCCATAGAAAGAACTTCTGTAAGGCGAACTGCGTCTGGCAGGTCCGAACAGTCAACATGAATATTAAAATCCCCCAGAAGGAGATACCGGGAATGGCGTAAGATCCGAGGGACTATTAACTCTTCTAGGGTTTGTACAAAATTACCCACGTGGCCAGGAGGGCGATAGACCAACGCACCGCCAATGGAGGAATGAGCGTTGAATTTTAGGGAGAAGTGGAGCATTTCGGCTTCAGGCAGTTGTTGTTGGGAGTCGTAAGAGAAAGTCCACTGTTCTCTAAAAACAACCGCAATCCCACCACCTCTACCTAAGGGTCGATCAGATCTAAAAATCTTGAAGCCGCGTGGAATGGCCAATTCAACAGAGGGGGCACAAGTTTCATTAAGCCAGGTTTCTGTTATAAAAAGTAAATCTAGTTGACTTTCACTCAGCAGTTCATAGATATCTGCGGCATTTAGCACATACTCACATGCTTGGAATGTCATAATTATCGTGCCCACTATCACTGATAAGTTTATCCAGGAGCAAGCTATTTGGCACTTTTTAAACTGAAGTTAATGTAATATCAATTCAATGTGAGATCCGCCACTGATTTTATGCAGCATTGATCTGGCTCACAGGTGTAAAACGTTTCAGACGGTGTGACTTTGAGTATGGTCCATTTTGTATCTTCTATGTATTTGCCCCATTTTCTCATTTGAGCGTAAGAGATGGCTTTGTGACCCCCTGAACTGCATGGCATTTCGTACCTGTTATCAGGCATTTAGACTTTTTTTCCTAAAAGGAAACACCTACCGAAGACCATTACATTTCTCCAATATAAGGACACTGTTGAGAAACTATTGTATGCCAATGGTACAGCATAACTTTGCAATCATAATGTCTGTATATAATGGGCACATTTATTCTAGCAATAGTTAACTAGGTTATTTCCTCAATATCCTGTGAAGGTATTTTATCGTTTGTAATTTAGTAAGTGTGAGTACAAGTTTCTCCTACACTTTAGTTCATCTGAAGACCTGCTGGTTTCCAATGGACTTTGACATGTAACTCAGATAATGCTTATCATCTGCAACTTCATTCTAACCTTTCAACTTTTTTTGCAATGGGTCTTTATTAATTGACTAGACAAAATAAATATTAATTCACAAATATCTATAATGTACTCCCCACTTTACTTGCACACAAACTTTTCGACCAAATAAAGAAGGATTTCGAACATCAAAAGTCATGGAATAGCCCTAGTAAAAAATATATATTTTTCACTTGCAAAGATTCGTAAAATATGCATTTCTATGTCGACGCTAGTTCTAGCAATGCAGCAGGGCTAGTTCAAGCAATGCAGCAGGGCTAGTTCTAGCAATGCAGTAGGGCTCACCTGCATGCACTTGGAAACATTAAAGGTGCAGGTTCCACACACATATGCCTATCAGGTTAATGAATACAAAATAGAATAATACTGCACAAGATGTGGTCATGGATGGCATTATCATTTTCTGCGACCCAGGCTCATAGTACTTTCAACTCATGGTAAACACTCTTTCTTAAACCTTTCGTTGCTGTGTGGGAGAATGAATGACTGGGCGTGTTTCAGACGGCCCCGGCCGTCCTGTCCTCCGCACACGCCCCCATGACGTCGGATGATCAGGGGCCATTCTGAGCACCAAAGAGGTTAAACAATGTGCTAATCGTTGTAATTAACTTTTACGCTGGTCACGCGCTACTGCCAGCGCCTGACAGTAACTGCCTTTACTCTCCTGCGCGAGAGCATCCTTGTGTACACGCCCTCCCATTGGCTGTCCCAACATTCCAATGCTACCTCTCCTCTGACCCTGTTCCCAACTGTCCTCATTGGGAGGGAGGGGTGGGGGGGGGGGTGAGCAGACCACCAGACCAAAATTGTGTGTGAAAAAGGCTGCTTTATTGAAACAGGTGCATATTTACAATAACTTAAAACCTCGGCCAAACGCCTTACAAAACTAAACCTCACTAAATATAATATTACCTTAACCCCCAATTACAAATCCCGCCCCTAAAACATCATCAAACCCGCCCCCACCCGTACATAACATTATTACAATTCAAACAATGCAATAACCCCGCATAATAAATTCAACTTGCCCGATCCCCGAAACCATAACACAAAGTCCCCAGTTTGCCCTCCAGCAACTCCTTACACCCCGAACTATGAAACACCCCAACAAAGCATCCAACCCAAAATCTCTTGCCAATGCCCCAAATCGACCAATGTCAACTAACAATTCTGCCAATCCTGGCAAACACCACCAATTTCCGCCCTGCACCTGTTCCAAGAGACAAGATACAATAAACACTCCATATACACCTGTCCCTACCAAAACGGACAATAAAACGAAAAGATTAAAAAAGGAAAATCCCACAGGAAATAAAAATTAAAAAATGTTCTATAGGGAGGGAGGGGGGGGGGGGGGATTTTTCTAACTGCTCCCGGCCACCAGGTCACCAAGCCTAAAATGGTGGACGGGAGGAGGAGCCCAAAGAATTTATATTGGGCTGCCCCTAGTAGCAAAAAGAAGCCCAAATATGAAAAACCCGCCTGCAGGGCTGCTAATCAACCCCACCGGCCCCTCCCAAACCGCCGGGGGGGGGACCTCCCTTTGGTCGGCTGTCCCCCCCAAAACCCCCTTGGGAGGGAGGGGTGAGGGGGGTGAGCAGACCACCAGACCAAAATTGTGTGTGAAAAAGGCCGCTTTATTGAAACAGGTGCATATTTACAATAACTTAAAACCTCGGCCAAACGCCTTATAAAACTAAACCTCACTAAATATAATATTACCTTAACCCCCAATTACAAATCCCGCCCCTAAAACGTCATCAAACCCGCCCCCACCCGTACATAACATTATTACAATTCAAACAATGCAATAACCCCGCATAATAAATTCAACTTGCCCGATCCCCGAAACCATAACACAAAGTCCCCAGTTTGCCCTCCAGCAACTCCTTACACCCCGAACTATGAAACATCCCAACAAAGCATCCAACCCAAAATCTCTTGCCAATGCCCCAAATCGACCAATGTCAACTAACAATCCTGCCAATCCTGGCAAACACCACCAATTTCCGCCACCCAGAAAGCGGGGGAAAATCCAACCCCCCTTTCTGCCCCCCAAAACAGGACTGGCATGGAGATCAATACTGAAACCAAAACTAACTCATGAAATTCTGAACTTGCAGACAACGAGACAACACTTCCCTCAACTCCAAAAGGTATAAGTCCATACCAATCCGTGAGAGGTGAACCCCATCACCTCGGAAAAATTCCAAGGCATCATAACGAATATCGCTATGTGCCACAAGTCCAAAACCCAGACCTCTGCAAAACCTGGACACTTCAAGATTCACCTTTTTACGAGCTCTGTTAATCGCTCTTGGTTTAACAGCATCTCTCCACAACCTCCGCGGGATCAACTCTGTCCACAACACATGACAGCCTGACCATTGTTGTTTCAGAAGAGCCAAATCTTTTTTCATAGCTCTAAGGAGAACCACACCTTTTACTGCACATAAATCATTCTCACCAAGGTGAATAACTAGAACATCAGGACACGTTTCCCCAACCAATGAAGAGTTTAAAGCTGAAATCAACTCCCTCCATCGCATACCCCCTTTCCCTTTCCAAACAACATTGAACAAACGATCATTAAAACCCAGTTGACAGCCAAAATAACTGGAACGAGCTTGAACATGAGCACGTTTCACAAAAGAGTGCCCCACGATCCATATGGTCATGACAGCTGAGCGGGGACCAGCCACAGAACCTGAAAAAGAAAAGCAGTATCAGATTTTAAGGCATAGCGGCAGACGCAAGCGCATCCACTACTGGTTTATGTACATAGCGCTGAAAACAATTAGAAGACCAGCGCCCTAGCCGCATGATGTCATCCTGAGACCATCCTCTATTATTAGCCTCCGTTGCCGCCCCAATCCTAAAGGAATGGGTACTATAAAGTGTTTCATCAAGGCCAATATGGCGTAACGCTTTTCGCGACACCATGCGTAACTGATAGTCTGTGACTCTGAATCCATTCGTATGTTGGAACACACCATTTTCAAGTAACCCCCCTGACAAAGCCCACAAACGTCGCGCCCATAACAAGGGACACGTCGCGGAGGGAGAAGATGCCTCCAACCAAATGCCTTTTCCCCGTTGCCATTGGTCCGTTTTAGAATGTGATAACCATAAATGCACCCCCGTTCGGAAAAATGAACATCTCTCCATAACAGACCCCCATGTAACTTAGAGCCTAACAATTCAGAAACTCTAAACGCGCCAAAAAACATCCAAACCATAAGAGTTGAAAAAAGACAAGCTTCAAACTCATTCAAGCAAACAACTGGCAACACCTCTAAGACACGGGCTAAGTTCTGCCAAGACAAGGGATTCCTCCCCAAATGGGCCTTTCCCCGCTCCCGGGACCATCCTTCCAACATCCTCCTCCCCACTTCCCCAGCAGAAGGGGCATATCCCCAAAACAACTTGCCCATGAAAGAAACACCAGCTAACTTTCTGGCTATGGTAACCTTAGAAAGGCCTCTATCCATTAAAACAAGGATAAACTGGATTACATCTTCAGACCGGCTCCAGCCAGGCTCGCGTCGACAGGCTCCAGATGACAAAAATTCCTCCCAGGCTAACTCATACGCTGCTCTAGTAGAAGCAGACAAAGAACCTACCACCAACTGTAGTACCCTGTCTGGCCTACAATCCACAGATGATCCGGCATGGGGGTCGGTGTCCTGTCTGCCTCCGAAGCTAGCCCATGGAATCTCTCCCACTGTGAACGAGACAAAGCATCCGCAATGTCATTGTCCACACCAGGAATGTGTAGAGCCTTAAAACTGATATCATGTCTAAGGCAACCCAGCACAAGACTTGCAACAATTTCAGAACTTGGGTGTCCCTGGCTGACTGTCTATTGATGATATCGACCACAGCCCGATTATCAATGCGAAACAGCACTTTCTTGTGAGCAAATTCGTGACCCCACAGAGTCTGAGCCACCACCACTGGGAAAAATTCTAAAAAGGTAATACTCCTGCCACCATTTCTCCATCTAACTGGCCACTGCTCTGCACACCACCTGCCCTGCCAGTACAATCCAAAACCATCACTGCCTGCTGCATCAGAGAAAATCTGCACATCCCACATCCAGTCCTTCTCCCTGCACAAAGGAATTCCATTAAAAGAACGCAGGAAAAAAGTCCACATACGCAGATCCTCCCTGACCCCTGCTGATAGACGCACCATATGATGAGGCAAATGGTGTCCAGATAGCGCCCTACCCAAGCGCCTACAGAATGTTCTACCAGCTCTGACCACCCTACATGCAAAATTCAGGTGGCCTAACAAAATTTGTACTTCTTTGACAGTGACCTTCCGTTTACTTAACATTGCCTCCAGCAGTTCAAGCATGTTCCCCTTCTTTTCCACCGGTAAACGTGCCTGCATTGCATTTGAATCAAGTTCAATACCCAAGAAAGACATGGTCGAGCAAGGACCCATTGTCTTCTCAGGTGCCAACGGGACCCCCAAAAGATCCATGAGAATGTGGCCAGAGCAGACTGGCATTCTGAAGGTGCACAGACATAATTTCGAGTCCAAAATATCGTTTGGACATAATATTGAGTAAATAATATAGACAGGACAAAATATCGACTGGACAGAATATCGACTACAAAAATATCGTTTTTAAGGTAAGTGAAGTAATATCGACTGTATAAAATATAGATAGCAAAAATATCGAATTTTTAATAATATATAATATTTTATAGTGTATTTTTATGTAATAATATGTGTGAAAAGTGTGTATTAATGTTATAAATAATTTTATTAGATGAATTTTGTTTTTATAATAATTGCGTAATGTAATTCTGTAGTGGGTTGTGGGTTTATAGGGGAAGAAGCTGAAAACCTGGCTGTTCGAGCAGTAGCGGCACCCCCCCCCCCCAGCGCTTTGAGACCCTACGGGTATGTAGCGCGCTTTATAAGTGTATCTGATTGATTGATTGATTGAAGTAATTTAATTAGAATTAATTAAATATGTAAATTAATTAATTGATAATAATTTAAAAATAATTGTTAATTAATTTATATGTGTTAATTAATTTAATAGTAATTGCAAAATAATTATTAATAATTGATTAATTGGTAAATATGTAAATTTTACTAATTTAATGCAGTAGCGGGTTGTGGGATTATAGGGGAATAGGGTGGGAAGTAATTTAATTAATAATAATTAAATATGTTAATATATTTATTGATAGTAATTAGTAAATAATTGATAATTAATTTATATGTGTTAATTAATTTAATAGTAATTGTTAATAATTTTATATTAATTGATTAATTGGTTAATATGTGATTTTTACTAATTTAATTATTACAACTACGCTTTCCAACGCTTTCCTTACTGTTGCACCCACTGGAGTGGGAATAGTAATTTTAACCCCTACGCTATCCAACGCTTTCCCTGCTGTTGCACCCACTGGAGTTGGAATAGTAATTTTAACCCCTACGCTATCCAACGCTTTCCCTACTGTTGCACCCACTGGAGTGGGAATAGTAATTTTAACCCCTACGCTATCCAACACTTTCCCTACTGTTGCACCCACTGGAGTGGGAATAGTAATTTTAACCCCTACGCTATCCAACGCTTTCCCTACTGTTGCACCCACTGGAGTGGGAATAGTAATTTTAACCCCTACGCTATCCAACGCTTTCCCTACTGTTGCACCCACTGGAGTGGGAATAGTAATTTTAACCCCTACGCTATCCAACTCTTTCCCTACTGTTGCACCCACCGGAGTGGGAATAGTAATTTTAACCCCTACGCTATCCAACGCTTTCCCTACTGTTGCACCCACTGGAGTTGGAAAAGTAATTTTAACCACTACGCTATCCAACGCTTTCCCTACTGTTGCACCCACTGGAGTGGGAATAGTAATTTTAACCCCTACGCTATCCAACGCTTTCCCTACTGTTGCGCCCACTGGAGTGGGAATAGTAATTTTAACCCCTACGCTATCCAACGCTTTCCCTACTGTTGCACCCACTGGAGTTGGAATAGTAATTTTAACCCCTACGCTATCCAACGCTTTCCCTACTGTTGCACCCACTGGAGTGGGAATAGTAATTTTAACCCCTACGCTATCCAATGCTTTCCCTACTGTTGCACCCACTGGAGTGGGAATAGTAATTTTTACTCTATTGTTATTGTACATTAATAATATTGGCTATTATTTAATTATATTTTGTTACTATATATATATGTTTTAGGAAATATGATAAAATATTTTTTTTTGTACTTTCATTAATTATTTAATTATCATTAGTTAATTTAAGTATTCTTAAGTATATTTTAGTACTTAGTTTTAATATTAATTTAATTTAATAGTGTTTTTAGTAAAGTCGATATTTTTTACAACTATATTTTAGTAAACGATATTTTAAACTCGATATTTTTGTACTTACCTGTTTGTAGATAGAAACTCGATATTTTGTCAGTCGATATTTTTGACACGATATTCTTGCAGGTCGATATTTTGGAATTCGATATTATTTCAGTGATCCCATCCTGAAGAGTCTGGAGAGCCTACAAAAAAGAAATCATCTAAATAGTGAGTTACTAACTGGTGACCAGAATGTTGCGTGAAAAACCATTGCAAGAAAGTGCTAAAGATTTCAAAGAGAGCGCAGGAGATAGAACAGCCCATTGGCAAAGCCTTGTCCACGTACCACTTCCCATGGAAATGGATGCCCAGAAGATTCCAATCATCAGGATGGACTGGAAGCAATCGAAATGCAGATTTTATATCGCATTTTACCATGTGTGCTGCCTGCCCTGCACTCACCACCAATGACATGGCCACATCCACGGAGAAATATGACACCGAAGCAGCTTCCTCATCAATAAAATCATTGATCGAGTATCCCTCCGGCCATGACAAATGGTGGATGAGTCTGAATTGACCTGCCTCCTTCTTAGGTACCACACCAATGGGTGAAACAATCAAAGCAACCAAAGGCCAATCATCAAAAGGACCTGCCATTCTCCCCTCCTTGACTTCCTTGTTCAATTTCTCCTGCACCACTTCTGGATGTTCATCAGCCGATTTTAAATTCTTAGACCAACGCCGCAGCCGCAGCCCTGAATAACCAAGACGAAAACCCTCCGTGAAACCCATTAGTAACAACTGACGAGTAGTAGCGTCCCCATAACCTTCCAGTCCTTTGGCAAGTTGTTCTATTTTAACCGGTGTATGAGCCTTTGGGCCCAGCACCCGCATTGGACTTACCCCCCCTATTTGGTTGCTGTTGCTGAGAAGAACCTGCTGCATTCGCATTTTGTTGCGGCCACTGCTGACCCCCTGATGTCCGAGGCCCCCAGCACCTAACCATTGGATGTTTTCTTCCACACTGCGAGCATTCATGCTTGAATCTACAGTATTCCCTTGTGCACATACCTTTGTTGAAATCCCAACATGCTCCTGTGGCAGGCTGTGTGGCCGCATTACCCACCCCTCCCCGGGTGGGTTTTCCCTGAAAGGGACGGTAAACTAAAGGGAAACCACTAGCCGTAAAAATTGTCTTACCACTGGCCGGAGCGCCCATGGTATGTTGCCATAGATCAGTGTCCAATTCTCCCCATTTTGCCTCAGGAACCCAAGCCATTCTTGCTCGAAATTCCTCATCATACTGTGCCCAAGCAAAACCACTACCCGTTATCTGCGCTTTTCGTATAACGTCCATATATTTGAATAGTGCAACGCAGCACTCAGGAAATTTTTCGCAATATACACTAGCGTATATTAAAAACGCTGCAGTCCAGTTTTCAATGGTCAAAGGGACTTTAGGACGCTTCGCCAATTCGTATTCCTCCTCCTTTGACCCCTCCTTAGCACGCACCTCCCTGTGCAATAGCTTTAGCATTTCAACATATTCCCCCTTCCAAATCCTTTCCTTTGTGGACAACATCAAATGGGCCCCCAGAGGCTTAGTGACACCCATATAAGGCAACTTCTTTATCTTTAATTCCTTACTATGAAGGGTATCCTTGACTATTTCAACAGCCTCTGTATTTATACCACATTCCACCTTTGTGCCCGGATTACCTTCACCGTCATTTATGCCCACACCCTGATCTTTCACGTAACAACCTTTGTGTAACTTGGCCTCTTTATCCATTGACACCATCTCCCCCCCTGTCCCCACGGACACCATTCTTGGTCTGGCCCGTGGGACAAAAGGCTCACCTGGGCGTAACACAGGAGCTTGTCCCGGACCCGTTCTCCACTCCAAATGCTCCACATTGTCCACCGACCGAGGAATCCTCACCGAGGGGCCGCGCTCTCGAGCTGGTCCAGACATCGCCATCTTTGGTCGCACCACCACTGGTGCCTGTAAAAGACTATGAGAAGCATGAATTTGTCCCCCCTAGTCCCCTCATCACGCAATTCACCTTCCTCCGGACTTTCATCATCATAGTCCAATAACAACGACTCCTCCAACCTTGGAGGGCCCAACACCAACACATTTTGACCAGCTTTCTCATGACTCTGCAAACTTGCATGGGTCTTACCAACCCTTTCCTGAACCATTGGCGGGGGAGCCGACTGTACTCGCCGGTACTCCTCAACACGCCTACCACTCTTAATTAAAGAATCCACTGATGCATCCATCCGATGATATTGAGAAGACGTTGGGGCCAGCGAGGTCGCACCTCACCTGCATCTGCTGGCCGCGCCGGGGTCCCCCGATGGTACGGAATGTGCCGCGCCAGGCTCCATCCTCCCTTCTCCTCGGCGCACATGGGTCGCACTTCGCCCTACCGAGTCCGCTGCTCCCTGACGCACCCTACCCTGTAAAGAAAAAGGCTGGACTGATGTGCCGGGTCCCTTACTACCAAAAACACCAAAATCCCCAGACCCCACCGCCCTACACCCTAAAGGCTGTTGCCCCATCACCTGCTCACCACTCTGAAAAACAGGGACCTGTTTCTGGAAAGAAACACTACGCATAGGAGGGGAAGGCGCAATCTCCTCGTTACCACTACTCCAATCTAGCATTTCCTGTACTATGGCCGACGCCGGGCCTAAAAGCTGACCACTCCCCTCCGCCCTCTCAACACGAGGCTCCTCATGGCCCCTCTGCAAGCCACCCCGCCGACCCACTTTCAAACCTGGAAAATTCAAAGTAACTCCTGAGCTTTTGCGAGTATCCACCTCCTTGAAACCCACACCACAGCTTCCCTCTCAAAGACCTTCCGCCCACGACATAAAAACATCGAGGCCCTCCCAAGACCTATTCCGCACACTATGTGACTGCTCACGCCCCTGAGAAGGAAAAACAGGAACCTCTGTGGAAACATGCTGAGACCCAACCCCAGCAAAAGACTCCCCAAACTCCTGACCCTAGGGCTGTAAAACCTCACCACCCAACCCTCCCACCTTTGCCCACTCCCCTTCCCCGACAGACCCACTACGAACAGACACTATCTCCTCCCTCACAGAAGCCGCCGGGGAAAACAACAGGGGGCTATAAGGAGCGTCCAACACATGAAAAGCATCAGACGACCCAACCTGTTTTGGCAAACTTGCCTCCAAACTGAGTGACCCCTGTCTCAAATGAGATGAAGCTACAGGAGAAACAAAAACAGCTCCTCCCTGCCCGACAGGAGGCGGACCCTGTGCCAAACCACCCTCCGCTGAAGAAACGAAAAACCCCTCCTGAAACTGTAATTGTGAAGGAACAGAAATCGAGCGGGCCTTCGCAGTAACCGCCTGCTTGTAACTAGCCTCCTCAGCCCCTCCCGTCGAAGGTTCCAGATCGCGAACCGCAGAAGCAGACGCCGAGCGCTGCTTAGCTCCGCGCTTCGCTCCCTTTCTACCCCGCTGTGCCGGGGCCGACCCTGCCCTGCCTTGCACCGCCGAGACCTGAACGGTCTCAAGCGGCACCGCAAAATTCGTCGCTAACAAATCTGTAGGCCGAGCAGGCGCGAAAACAAGGCCCGCGTCATAACCCGGGGCACCTTCTTCCAACCTCCGCACTTTCACACCCGGGGCCGTTTTCTTCACCCGAGAACGGCCCCGCTCACTTACCCCAACATTTCTCGAACGCTTCGGAGTTACACAGGCCGCCACCACCGCAGCCACTCCAGCCGAAGCCTGACGTTGCGGCCTAGATGGCCCCGCGACGTCACCAATGACTAAGTCAAGCCTGCCTGCTTCACTAAGCAGCCTAATCGCTTCGAGCACACGATAATCTTCACCTGACATGACTGAAACTATCTATGCTACGCACCACAAAATACAAAAAAAATTCTAACTGCTCCCGGCCACCAGGTCACCAAGCCTAAAATGGTGGACGGGAGGAGGAGCCCAAAGAATTTATATTGGGCTGCCCCTAGTAGCAAAAAGAAGCCCAAATATGAAAAACCCGCCTGCAGGGCTGCTAATCAACCCCACCGGCCCCTCCCAAACCGCCCGGGGGGGGACCTCTCTTTGGTCGGCTGCCCCCCCCAACCCCCATTCTCTCCTGGGCCTAACTGAAGCGTACTCCCTGTGGGGCTGTATTCAATAAATACTTAGAACCTGATTACTGCGTACCTTCATTACAACACTAATCATTTCCCTTCTGGAAAAATAACTTGATTAGATGCATAATATCTCAGGATGCTTGATGGCATAAAGTTTGCAGAGAGTTTGTTTACGCGGTCTTCCCATCATCATGTTTCAGTATTCAGACAAAAAAGGATACTAGGTCACTAACGAAACCACGTATAGAAGAAAATGCTTGTCCTTTTACTACTGGCATTTGCCAATACATTTTGGATTTTAATATACAAATATAAAATGTACTTAGAGAGACTTTCAGCCAGCTATCTTTATCATTTGGTCTGCTGTTGTTTAATTAACATTTTCTTCCACCGCCACCAAGGTCATATCATAGGCAATGAGTCAGTCCAGCTCAAGGAGTGTATCCCTTTGCTGTAAGTGACAGTATGTACTCTTTCCCACAGAGCCCAGCCACACATACAGTAAGTAGTTCCCTTTCATGGCAATGTGTGCTTTTCGAGAACAAAATATTATTTTTACTTATTTCAGTTTTCTTTTTGACATTACCGAGGGCCAGTAGCTCCCACAACAATTTCAAAACAAGCCTTAACAAAGCAAAAAGGGTGGCAGCCAACGCCAGACCAACTTATTTTGCCAGCGCATGTTTATATCTATTTTTCCAAAACATAACAAACTTAATAAAAGCAATATAAACTATTTTATTTTGCATTACCATGCTGCTTTCACTCCTCTCATTCTTCAGCAGGAGGGACAATAAAATATTTGTTATATTTGATCTATGTCTCTTTTCCCTGGCTGGGATTTCCCTGTGGCTTACATGGTGTGACTGCTGGAATGTTTGGTGACATCGTGGAATGTTGGATGCCTGGCCTGTGTGTGAACTGATAGTTGATGGCAGGCAGGCTGAGCGACAAGGACGTCACTCCTGGTGGGGTTTTACCTTTACATCTTAAGAACCTAACCTGCAACTCAACTTAAATAAAGCTATCCAATTTATACACCCGGCTCAAGGATCTTTTGTGTATAACATTTTGGCGACGCTTGGACAAACTACAGAATACAAGAAAGAGCCTATATAGACAAGAACCTACAGCGTGCAAGAGTAAAGAAAGAAATAAGGAACCTACTAAGAGAAAAGAAACTGAAACTACGGAAAAGAACCCACAGCTGTAAAGTGAGACTGTGTTAAAGGAGCCTACCTTTAAAGGAAAGAAACGCCTTGCTCAAACCCCACCAGTGTCCTATATCATTTGGACAGCCTGTTGCCCAAGGCGTTTGACCCCTACTTATTTTCGTGACGATTGCGCAACTAAATTGAAGTGGCAGCTGATTGATGTTCTGCTCGTGACTTCGTGACCCATACCCTACAAGAGTCCACTTGGTTCTGTGTCCTGTTTGAGGAGAGGCACGTGTCTGTCATCAGCTGTGGGCAAGTGGATGCGCAGTTTTATTTGCCGGTGGGGAGATCGGTGCCTGCGCACTATTTAACACCACAGAGAATTGGCAGTACGAGAGAGTGAGCAGGGATAACATGTATCCCGGGTTTCATCGTACTCTCAAGAAAAGACGTGCAGTTTTATTTTAGCCCCTGCGGGAAAAACAAGGATACTGGCGGTTGTGAACGGAGCACAAACGAGGCAGTAGAGTGTCCTGCTGTGACATCGGAGGAGTGTTGTCGTTGTAACTCTTGGTAGGGTGAGTTTACTTTGCATTTATTTATTAAAATTTGATGGTGGACGACAGCGCATACTTTCAAAATTTAACGGGTGCGCAGACATTTAAAATTCAAAGAGTACACGCGTTACTCACTGTTTCACGCGGTACAGCCGGACAGTCTTCTATGACGTTCTTCATCGCTGCTGATACACGTTTTCCTGCTACTGCGTGCGGAGAGCCACCCGGTACAGCGTCTGCTGCGTGCCGCCATTTTGCTGTACTTCTACCCTGCAGTTGTCTATGTGGTGTTCAACTTCTGCCAGTGAAGTTTTCCTCAGCTTTGAAGTCCTCCGGTGGTTTCCACTTTCGACTGACATTACCGTCTACTTTCATGCCTACTTTCGGACAATCATACCAAAAATTGCCTCGTCACCTTCATTTATGTCCACACTTAAGGAAAGCTGAACACGCTAGCTGTCGTATTCAACAAGGTATTTTTATTTATACCAGAATGACTTTTCAATTAATCAAGATTCGACAAAAATGAATTAAAGACACACAAAGACACATTTCTGCATTACATATTTACACCATGAGTGTCATACTCTTAAACTGTACAAATGTGTTTCTAATTACGCTTGGAAAACAGTCAAACACAAAATAGGTGATAAATCTAAAGCAAACAGAACATTTCAAACATGTGCAACATACAACAGTACATTTTCTACAACTGTGGGGAGCGATTAAAGCACAAAGAATGGTGAAAAAAGGAAGGGGAAGATAGAAAAGAAACAAAGTTAATTTGTAAGTTTTTTGCCACCAGCAAATACTGGTATGGGAAAATGGATCACAATAAATCCTTTCTAACTGGCCGACGCGTTTCGATCCAGTAAGTGATTTCCTGGAATCTCATCAGGGCGCAAAAAATCTGTCTGTGAAAAAAAGGGAAAGGGGAGCGAATTATGGTTTTATCAGCTATAGACTCTGCTCCCAAAATAGTGACGCTCAGAAAAGGGAATGAACCTACCAGATTGAAGGAGATGCGAAAATGCACACGGTTTATATCTGTGCAAAGTCGGACTTCTTAGACGTGCAATCAAGATGTGGACGGGGGACCTTGGTGCAGACCCCATCTTCTTCTCTAAGGGATAGAAGGGGAAAGAAAGTTTTGCATTCATATAGCACCTGTTCCCCCTGATGGGTGTTGAAGCACTTTTCTGGCGAGTAGCACGCTACTCAGGAACCCATAAAGGATTAGTGTTGAAAATTAGTATAGTGAAATATGAAGTAATTTGAGTGGTGGATATGTTATTCAGTTATTTGTAATGAGAAGGGTAGACGGCGGGATCGAAGAGGGAAAGAGGTTTGTATTTATATAGAGCTTGCTACCCCTGATGGGGTTTTGAAGCGCTTTTTTGTCTAGTAGCACGCTACTCTGGAACTCATAGGATTAGTGTTGAATTAGTATGGTGAAACATGAAAGTAGTTTGAGTGGTGGATATGTTAGTCAGTTATTTGGATTGAGAAGGGTTGGGGAGGGGTAGAAATGGAAAAAGGTTTACATTTATATACCGCTTGTACCCTGATGGGGTGTTGAACTGCTTTATTGGCGAGTAGCTCCCTACTCTGGAACCCTTAAAGGATTAGGTGTGAATTAGTATAGTGGAATATGGAATTTGGGAAGTGAAATTGTTAGTCTTGTATTTTGATTGAAAAGGATAATGGAGGGATAGAAGGGTGAATGATTTGGATAAAAACATTTGTTTGAGGTCATAACAGTAGGAGGAGGTTTTTGGATGAGTAAAAAGGCTTTGGAGGATAAGAGTCAGAGGGAAGAGTTTAGAAGGGTTTGTTTTTAGGGGATCAGTATAGTAAAAGAGGTATTAGATGATGCAAGGAGGGGTAGAGTAGGGGAGACTCTAGCAAGGGTAATTTTGGGGATCATAGTTGTGGTATGGGGTTAGGGATAAATGAGAGAGTGGATGTAGAGGATATATTCAGGGGTGTGGAATTTAATAAAATCGCTACTTGTCCTTGGGGCAGGTTGCTTCATAAATCAACTTGTCCTGTAACAAAATCCACTTGCCCCTTTGTTGGCATATTGTGCAGCGACAAATTATGGTAGCAATCTCATTATATAAGAGCTCTGATATAGCCTCTCTGATTATGCCAGGGCTCATTCCATAGTAATGTTTGTATACTTGCAATCCCCTTATGTTGCCACATTTCTGTAGATCTACATACTGGGGTTGAAGGTAGAGTTAAGCAATAGTTTCAGGGTTAGAATGCCCTTTTGAGTCCGTCAAACCTATTAACTTGCATGTTTTAAGGGTTTTCAATATCTTCTATCTAATCTTTTCCCATATTGAGAAATGTTGAAAATGTACCCCTGGCAATGACAGACGTATACCTTCTTCCAGAGTTGGCAAAAAGTGGTTGGAGGGAAAGTGAACTTGCAAACACTCAGATTTTCGCAAGAGCAAGTCTGCACATTCATATTTGATTATGTTAAATTGCAGTTCACAAATATTTTCTAGGAATACTATTTCTTGTCCAAATTCTGAAAATTCTAGGGAATTCACGAAAGCTGTATAGCTGCCCTTACTTTAATAATTGGTTCCCTAATTTGGTCTGGCATTGACCGTGACCCTTTTGTGTTTATTTAAATTCTGTCTTGCTCCTTGTATCAGCTGTCTTCACTGTGAGTGACAGCATTCTGCTCTTTCACAAGGAGCATATCGGCACACAAAGTAGTTTTCTTCAGTGCCAGTAACTACTGTGGCAGTATGTGCTTTTTGAGACTAAAAAACAATTGTTGCTTTTTCCAATGTTTGTCATAATGGTAAGGTCCTAGCAGCTCCCACACCAATAAGGTTTTACAAAAACAATCCCAAAACAAGTCACACATTGACAAAACTTAAACGCTAACCAATTTCAGACCTAAAGCCTTTGCCAATGCTTGTTTATTTTTGTTTCCCAAAATCTTATTGAAATTGTTTACACTGATTTTTCCATTATGAATATTTTGGGGAAATACTAGAATGCATCAACACATGTTACTAAATGATGATGCAAAGAAATGATGCCTGAAATTTTACAGTAGTTTAGCAAAATGTTTTTTTCCCTGTGTTTAATAGGTCTGACCGAAAGAAACAGCAGCTGGCGACAGCAGTGACATGTTAGTCAAAAGATAGCCAATTTCACTAGATTCAGATTCAGATTCAGATTAGCTTTATTCGATTTTGGAATATAAAAATCATAAAAGCAACAATACATAGTAATACACCATTACATTTCATTTCACAATAAATAACATTATATTAAAATGGAATTAAATCATTTGAACAGATCAGCTAATCATTGAAGAACGTTTTCTTAAAATATTTATAAAAAATCCAGTCATTACCATGGTGCATGTGGCGTTACCCAGTTGCTGCAAACTAAGGCACGCTGGTCTACATTGCCGCCAGGCACCTTGACTCAAGTATTGTCGAATCCACCTTTTTCGCTCTTTCGCGTACAGTTTGCAAAACAATACTACATGGAAGGTGGATTGCGACGACATGTTATCACATGGGCAATAATAAAGCTTTCTAGACCAGTCATTTTTAATCGGGAATGTGACCATCCGATGGAATAGATTAAACCTGAATCTGGTCAAAATAAACCGATCAACGGCCATGTTACACAGAGTTAAATATGGCTGTATTTTATAGGTGCTCAGTGACAATTGATGTTCAATTACCGTTTTCTTAGTAATTTCCCATGCACATCTAAGTAAGTTGAAATGGGCCATACATAAACTCTTCAATTCTTTTTTCGAGACATTCCTGATTAAGTCCGGATTGGTGAAGAGCCTCCGGCCGTTGGAGGTCATTTAGGGTTTTCTTAATGTATTCTAGCCAGACAATGCACTTCGCATTGTCTAGACCCATGACATCCTTTATAATATCCTGATTTAGGCCCAGAGCTTCCGAAGCCCATACTCTTCGCCAAAGCAAAATGGGTTGCAGTTTAATCAGGTCTGTAATGTGGTCCATCCCTAATTCCTCATGGCAATTAAAGACTGAGGTGCCCTTCTGAAGGGCTAAAAGATATCTAAAAAAGTTGTTTTCTTCAACCTGTAATGTTGTTGTATCCTGATATCCCCAAATCCCTGCCCTGTACAGCGCGATACTTCGGCATTTGGCTACATAAATCTTTAGCATAATTTCCGGGGGTCGTTTGCCCAGCTTGGAGGAGAAGTTTTTCAGCGCTCCTATAGAGCGTTTGAAGGATAAGGTCTTATTCTTAACTTCAGGTCCCCAAGAGCCTGAACCATCAATTAAGACTCCCAAATATGGGAAAGTTTTAGTATGTTCAATTTCTAGCCCAGGAACTTTAAGATTTTTACAGGTTCCCGACCTTTACCACACTGCATCACATATGATTTTTTGGCATTGATGTTAAGGTCCCTGACTTTCATGAAATCTAGATATTTAGTTAGAGCCTTCTTTGCTCCCACCTTCGTTCTTGCCATCAATACCGCGTCATCCGCGTACAAAAGTGAAACAATTTGCTTGTTGCCATACCTTGGGGGAGTCAATTTTACTGGCCCCCAGTTCTGCCTCGAGGTTGTTCGTGTAGAGGGAAAAAAGAAAGGGGGCCAACACACAACCTTGTCTCACGCCTTTTTCTATACTAAAGGATCCAGTACACTCCCCCCTCAGCCCATATCTTACTTTGGCTGTAGCCCCAGAGTTGAGCTGCCTTAAAAATAAAACAATGGCAGGCTCGACTTTCATTTCCTCTAATATTTGCCACAGTTTGGAGTGTATCACGGAATCGAAGGCGGCTGATAGATAGACAAAGATTGCATATAAACAGTCCTCTTTGGCCCGGGTATATTTTGCTTGAAGTAGTACAAAATTGAGGACCTGCTCAACGGTACCCATCCCTTCTCGAAAGCCATACTGGACGGGACTTAAAATGTCATGTTCCTCCGCCCATAGTTGCATTTTGTTTAAGAGCACTCTCCCTGCCATTTTCATGAGAGCGTCTAGTAGGGATATTGGTCTGTAGTTGGACGGACTCTCCCTGTCCCCATTTTTATATATCGGTATAATAACCGACTCTGCCCACGTGCCAATAAAACCTTTTGCACAACAGGCCCGAAGGACCCGTGTGCAAAGTGGTGCCCATAGGTCTGTATTTAATTTATAGATGTCATTGGGGATCCCATCCGGCCCCGTGGCTTTGTTATTTTTGCTGGCCTGCAAAACTGAATGTACTTCTTCCTGGGTAATATCTATAGTTATTGGCTGATGGCCATCCCCTCTATGTAAGAGGCCCATTTCACCATCCTCAATCGCGCGTGCCCCCTGCGAGTTACTGTATACCTTAGAGAAGAAGTTGACCCAAGTTTGATCATCTATGGCTATTTCTAGCCTTGCTGCTTCCTTTTTGGTGATGAAGGGTGCATTGACTGCCTGCCAAAAAGATCTGGAGTCTCTACACTGGGATGCGCTCAACAGATTCTGCCATGCTACTTCCTTGATATCCTTTTTTCGTTGGCGCCTGGCCAAGGTATACTCTTTCCTGCACTTTTTTATTGCATCGTGATCCCTTGGTTTGTTGCCTAAGGCAGCCTTAAGGGCGGTGTATGCCTTAGTATACCGTGAATGAAACCAACCCACCCCTTTGTTTGGCTTGTTACTCTGTGCCCTAAATAGTTTATCTTGAATAATACCAGTGATATTGCTGTATGCCTCCAGAATTTGTTCATCAGAGGAGTTCTCACCCAGACATACCATAATATGTGTGAGAGCAGTAGTTAGGATTTCTTTAGACTTTTTATGCGGGTCAACTATGCTCCATTTTAAAGCCAGTCCATTTTGGCGTGCTATGGCTATATTTTGTGTCCAGGTCAGCACTCAATAGTGGAAGCACTAGTAAACTCACTGGTACTTATATTCAGGCTGAGAGAAGATGGTCACTTAGACCAATGTTGGGGATCTCGAAATCTTCAATGCAATTGGAGAATCTATTCGGTACAATAACAAAATCTATGACAGAGTGGAGCCCCCTAGCTAGAAAAGTGGCACTGAATTCAACCTTCGGTGTACAAAGCAAGTTAGCAAAACCAAGGTCGAAATTGGCCATTATACAATTTATTATATCTCCTTTTTCAGAGTGCATGAAATGACAACTATCCACGTTCTCCCCCTTCCGTATTCCTCAACCCCACATGTTACTTGTTCACAAATATTCATATTGAAATCCCCTAACCATATCAGGATTTTATTTTCCCCCTTTAGTGAGTTGTACCGCTCTAATTCCACCTGTAGTTTATATAGAACCTGCTTGAAGTCCTCCTTCTTTAGATTGTTATAAAAATTACCAATTAGTAATTCCATCCGATGTTTTAAAATGACAGAGACCATTTGGAAATAATGCGTACAATTTCTAGAAGTAATCTTGGCAACTTTTAACAGGTTGGACACATATATGCATAGCCCCTCCTTTATGCCTACCAAACAGGGAGTGCACTGCCGGAACATGATAAGTTTTAAAGCCATCAAGGTGTTTCTCTTTGATAAGCCAGGTTTCCTGTATGCATAAAATGTCAATGTTCTGCACAAACTCCCCCCAGATTATATTATGTAGTTTGCTCTCTAACCCACACACATTCCAGGAAATAATCCTCACTTGGCCACCCCGCTGCCTGAGAGAGTTTTGGTTTGAACATAACTTCTCCTTGACCGGGCTCACCTGCTGTAGGTCGGTCATTAAAACAGGCCCAGTAACAACTTGGTCATCATTCCATTCTTTGTTTCCGGCCATCATGGGCACTATGCCCTTACCATCCCCTCTAGTGGGTGTACCCATTGTTACTTTAATCAGTAAAGGATTTACAGTGATGGTGGCTATTTCCTGTGTGATGGGATAGAGCAACGTGTGCAAATCCCTGGTTACTCCATTACACTGTGTTTCATCCTCAAAGGTGGAAAGTTGGGTGGGAGGCTCCCCCGTTTGCGCTACATTAGTGGGTGTCTGTGTTTCTATATCTTCCTTACCACCCAGTCAGTCACAGTCGTTACGACCGGAGAGAACTGCAAACCGGTTTGGGCCTTCGAAGTTTGGGACATAGCCCATATTTCCCCACTGTATCCAGTGCGGGCAACGTGGGTGACTTCTTCTGGGGTATTCCCAACCCTGGCTTGCTTGTGGGTGAAATATCATATTATGTCCCCATCCATTATCTCTATTAGGTTTTACTCTGTTCAGATCTCTATAGAAATACTCAAGAGGGAGAATCTCAATACCCTGCCTCCGTGGCTCTATATGGGAGATGACATTACCAAGGACTCTCTTCACTGGTTCTGGGCATTAAAATTAACTATGACACAATCCCCATCTTTGTTCTTTCTTGTCTAGCCCACCCATGACACCCTTCGTACCATTATGATGGTATGCCATATATTGTTACCCACTGTAGTGTTGTTAGCAATCCAGTGGGCCACCTTATTTTTAAGTTGACCATGGTTCTCCCTTAACCCCTTTTTAATGTTGGTACATTCCCCAAGACTAATACCAAGGGTGATGACTCATGCGGTAAATTAATTACAGGCCGAGGAACCCGGTCTTCCAATTGAGCGATTCCACCGTCAGCCCCCCTATTCTCCAATGGTTTCACTATCGGGGTTTTATGTGTGCTAGTGTCGTTATTTGTATTATCTGCACATTTCTGTATGGTGCCAGCATTATTTTGCTCTGTTGTTACAGTTTTGCTGGCTGTGCTAGTAGCTAGCTTAGATTTGGTTACTGCTATGTTGCTACGCTCGAGCCTACTATCCTTACTAGATACTAGGGGAACTAAGGTGTTCAACCTACGTGTATTTTCTAGGGTTACTTCGCATAAGGCATCTAATTTCCCGTTTATTACTCTTAGTCTTTCTATCAGAGGAAGAGTGAAAGATCTTAAGAGGTGTGTTATGTTGGAAAATGTCATTTCTAGCTCTTTTTCTTTCACTGATGCACATACAGTATGTTTTGGTTCTGGACCCAGGACAACTAGAGTAATCAGGCCTTTTACTGGTATGTTGTGTTTATTGGGTCTGTTGGTGGCTTTTTTAGGTTTAATTATACGTGCATTGCGTACTAATTTAGCAATTTTTGGTTTCCTGCCCAGTTGGCATCCCCCTCCCCTCTTTCTTTTACCTACTTGCTTAGGACAGGGGGTGCAGTTATTTGTAAGTCAATAGCCTGTACGCTTTTCCTAGCTACTATCGGATGAAAACCCCCTGAAGATAGGCTTTTGCATGACAAAATGTCCAAAGGTAGTGAATAAGCGTCCATATCACTCTCACTAGAATTTAACATAACTAAGCTTCTTGGTTCATCATGAACCGGCGTCACAGCATTTTTCAGGTCACCTAGTGAAGAGCGTTTAGCAAGTATGAGTTCTTGTGATAGGCGTTTTTCTGTCAGTGCAATCTCTCTTTCAACGACTCCAGTTGCTCTTATAAAAAAGTCATCTAGAGTTCCATTTACACTTCCCTTAGGTGCAGAGCCAATACGTTTCCCCCCCCTTCCTGGGGTATGAGCCATATTTAGTCAATCACAAAAGTACCGATAACTTGTATAATGGTGAAGTTCTTACCACAGTTTATGGAGAGGCAAAGTTGTCAGAGCTGTGGCCCAGCCCAGCCTTATCCGGCCTTGAACGGCCGTAAACAGCCCGCCCTTTGCCCGGGCTTACCCGGCGACGCCCGCGCGCGTCCCGCAACGCGGGGGCTGGCCTCGTTTTTAAAGCGCCTCCAGGTGCGCAAATCAGCTGCGGCGGCTCCTGCCGCAAGGCACCCTGGGGATTGAAGTCTCCCCCTCTCAGCGGCCGCGCCGAGGTGGAGAAGGCTGCGGCGGCGGGGGGAGACAAAGACCAGGAGCTGGGATCGTGACCCTCGGCAGGCGGGAAGTCAGGGAGACCACAGGGCAGCAGCAGCAACACTTCGCAGGACCGGTAAGGAAACCCAATTTCACTAAGAATACCATGTATATCTTCAAAGCACTTATATATGAAGTGAACTTTTGAAAATCTTTCCTTACCTATATTAACAAGTACCTCCATATTATTTTGATAGTTGATATTCTGGCAGTGATATTTTTTAACAGGATATTTAAAAATGGTTCTTCTGGTTCTATACCACAGAAAATGTTGCAAATATGATGCAGAATTTCTCTTTGACAAAATAGGTAGGAGTGGGTGAAAAAGTCTGATCCGCCGGTATAGCTTTGCCCACTCTGTGTTCCAAGTTCCGTCAAAACTCAGCCAACCGCTCCGTGGTGGAGTTTTTTTTTCATGCGCAGCTGGCTAACATTAAGTTGGCAAGAGCTAGTGAGAATTTGTGCCCCTCCCACCTCCAGCGTTTTGGTGAGATTTCTCACAGCGGGCTGTCACAGCAAGTCGCGCCCTCTCGCATTGACAAAACTGCCACATGCGCTGATTTTACAAACTCCCAGCGCTAAAAATCAGGATGAGCAGCGTGACGTGCCGAATTCTTCCATGAGCGGGCCTCCGCAGAATCTCACAGAGTTTTTATGTAACTCAACGGAGTTCCGCCCACCCTTAAAAATAATCTACATCAGACTGTGAATCCTTGGGTAAAAATAAAAATTTGCATTGGGTAGAAAACCTTTTTCATTTCAAGTTAGAACTTGGGAGCATATTAGCAAAAACCTCGTCAAACTTATCGCCGTTTTAGCAGCAGGAAACTGCTGCTAAAACGGCGATAATGGGCTTGCTAATATGCGTTATAGAAGTCCAATAGAAGCCCAGGTTAAATGTGCAGGACATCTAACCTGGGCTTCTATTGGAATTCTATAACACATATTAGCAAGCCCATTATCGCCGTAAAACAGCGATCATTTTAACAAAGTTCTTGCTAATATGCCCCACTCGTGCTAATTCGCTTCCACTTTTTATTATGGAGACTGGCTCTCTTCTCTTCACTTGACGTGAAATAACAGAGTCACTGCTTTATTCATTATTGTCATAGTACCATGCTAGTACTTGGTTATGATTATCAGGCTTTTAGTGCTATACTAGCAGCCCGCCCCAGCGTTGCCTGGGGCAGAAAGGGGCTGGGGGCAGCATTTGATGCTTGCGTGCCCGTCCCTCTGTGCACACCCGCTCCCGACCCCCTCCCTACTCGACTCCCTCCCGCCCCGACTCCTCCCGCCCGTCCCTCTGTGCACACCCGCTCCGACCCCCTCCCGCCCCCACTCCCTCCCGCCCTGACTCCAATGTGCATTTACCTTACCTGAGCTGCCACTTCCTTCCCGCGCTCCTCACTTCACCGCAGCTCCATGTCCGCCGCTCGTCATGATGCACCTGAGCCGCCGCTTCTCCCCGCGCTCCTCACTTCTCCGCCACTCATCATCACGCACGTCGCGGCCAGCGCTACGTCGAGGCCAGCATAGCGTCGCGGCCGGCACTACTTTCAGGGCACTACTTTTTTTAAAAAGTTATATTTTTAAATTTACGTTTTTTTGTTTTTTTTTATCGCCTATGTCCATCTGCACACCCTGACAATTTCTACAATGTATCGGGTGTGTGGATTGGCGCTGTGGTTCCCGAGTTTACCTGGCTCAAAGGTGTGTGTTTTCTCTTTATAATAGTAGTATAGATAAAGTCTATGACTATGGTGAGAATCCTATCGTTTCTCATCAGAGAATGTCTGCTGGATGGGAAATTGACTAATATCTGGTGGCCACATGTCTCTGCAGCAGCACCACTTACATTCGAGGCCTCTCCTTTAGTAATCAGAAAGATGTGTATAAACAAACATGGGACATGTGTGAGGGGCACATGTCAGCCAAGGTAATCAAGATGGGAGTGCTCCTAAGTGGGCTCTACCATTAGAGGACCACAACAGAAGAAACCCACAGCACAAACCAGACGTGTAATTCCTTCCTCGCACGCCAGACCTTAAAACCCACTTAATAAACTACGATGCCTTTTCCCTGGGACCAGCACTCTTCAATAGATCTCGGCAGCAAGGCAAGCTGATATTTGTGGAAGCCTCATTGCCTGTTCTAAAAAATGTATAAATATTTTGCAGAGGGCCAAATAAACTGCGAGATAGGCTTCCTGCTCACAGATTTTTACAATCTATGTCAACATATTTGAAGTTAAGCTGCTTATGCTTTTAGAGGTGCCAGCATTATGGCAAGGAACAATTTTCTCCAAAAAGATTAGGTAAAGAAGGCTGCCTTTTTTCACCACTGAGACATTTCCCAGATTCTAGCAGAGAGGGGGATCCTGGGCTCGGTGGGCATGGTGCCATCTTCAGCGGTATGTAACTGAGGTTAGGGTGGTAGACCGCTAATGACAAGTTTCTGTCCCTCAGAGTAGAGCACCCCAGGGCTTGACTCGGAGACAGTGACTGTCCTGTGTTCAGCTCACTGTCACTGCATGCAAGGACCTTGTGTGACTAGTCCAGTGTAAGACAGGGGCATAGATAGCTTAGTCCGTGGCACTCATGGGGGTTAAATCCCAACTAAAAAAGGTAGTAGGCTGCAGGGCCGGGTTGGGAACGTAAACCAGCCCTAGCAATTTTTTTTTTTTTTTTTAACGGAGTTTTATATAGCGCGAGCTTGACCTGAAGGTACCAGGTATCAGAACGCTTTACACGAGCACCAGTTGCATTTTATGAGGACACATTCATGTTTGTTAGGCACGGGGAGATTACATGATTTGCCCAGAATCACAGGATGCTGTGCGTCCTTGCGGTAAACGTCGTTTACAACACGGTGTTTACACCCCACGACCTTTACCAAACTGCCATTACAATGCAAGTCATTACTACGACTTGTGCTGGATGGCGCTGTTGGTTAAGGAATATTGTAATTTTATATTCCAACATCTTCCCTACTGTTACATGGACTGGTGTTGGAATATAAAATTATAATATTCCTCAATCCGCGCCCTCCAACGCAAGTCGCTGTAACGACTTGCGTTGTAATAACCGCGTTGTAAAGTACCGCGATCTAAAAGATTGCGTTGTACTGACATACATCCTTCCTTGCCGAGACTTGAACCATGTTCCCCAGATTTGAGGTCTACCGACCTAGCCGTTAGGCCACATCTTCTCCGTAATTAACTCGGACCGGCCATGGAGGGAGGAGGGATGTGTGGAAGGTGCAACTCTGTAGCTTCTTTTGTTACAGGGGGCCAATATTGCAGCTATGCTGCAAAACCGACCCCCAGTAACAACAAGCATTGGCATAGCCAACAGGTCTTGCTTTTGAGACCGTATAAGTATTTAGTTATGCAGCACAATATCCTTGGTGCAACAACATCAACTGTTGCATGGCTGAACACTTCTAAGGTCCAAAAGGCGAGACCTATTGGCTGTGCCAATGCTTGTCTCTTCAGCGACTAACTGTTGAACCCTCGGGTTGTATGAAGTATATTTCTTTTTAGTCACCACAGGATTACTGGACATTTCTGCACCACTTATGGTCAATCTTAGCTGCTATACTATCTTTGTTTCTCACCTTTGCAGTTATCTAAAATGCTGGAAATTCAGTTGTCCTATAAAGGACTCATTGATTTGTCTGTCGAAAAAGAGCAGAAACATCACCAGTATACAACTGGCATACTACTGGACTCAGTTATAAAATGTTGCCTCTTGCCCTGCTAACTTTTGTGCCACTGGTATATATATGTTTCTTTGCAGACCAAAACATTTTTTAAAGTGCCTCAAACTGTTCGGTGCAGTTTCTAAAGTACTGATGCGCCTCAGGAGCAGGCGGGAATTCATCACAGGCATATAGGGGAGCCCACTAGTAATGCAGGCAGAGGGGCGTGAAGCACAGCTGGGAGAGCACTAGTATTGCGCACAGCGGGGCGTCCATAACTCTCTTGTGGGAAGCACGCAGAGGAGCCCAATAGTAATGTGCGCGTGAGTGCTCTTTTGCAAGAAGCGCATCTCTGAGGGGCAAGATCACGAATGACAGCTGGGTTCGGGGTGGAGGGGCTGAAGCACAGGTGGGGATGGGTGGAGGTACTCCTACTCCGACGAGCAGTAGATCAGAGGGTGGAGGAGGGCGAGAATCACGCTGGCATTGATGGAGTCATAGCGGGGTGAGAGGTGGTGATGCTGCAGTTAGGAGTTCCGAAGTGAGGCCCTCTGCTCACCACACGAATCACTTCATGTGCTGCAACGCCATAACTATGGTAGTAATCGCTAAACAAGTTCCAATAACTAACTCTAGAAAGCAGAAAGGGGTGTGTATATGGGGGGAGTCCAGTGCGAAGCGCAGCGGCAGAGCCCTGGGTGCGAGGGAAGGTAAGAGGCTGGAACTAGAGGCAGCAAAGGCGAGTGTGTGGAGGGAGTAAGGGGTTCACACTAAGGGCGCAAAGCCTCGCGTGTGCATGTGTGGACAGTAAAGGTTAAGGACTGCAGAACGCAGAGTCGATTATGCACAGTGGATAAGGGGGTTCAGGGCTACAGGCAGCAGAGCAGGGTGTGCAAGGCACCGGAGAGGCACAGGCTACAGAGTGCAGAGCCGGGTGTGCACAGGCAGGAGAGGGGTCAAAGGCTACAGACTGCGGAGCCGGGAGTGCACAGGCAGTGGGGTCAGGGCTACAAACTGAACAGCGGAGAATGCACAGACAGGAGAGTGGTCAAGCCTACAGAGTGAGGAGCCGAGAGTGCACAGGCAAGAGGTGGATCAAAGGCTACAGAGTGTTCAGTGCAGCCAAGTGTCCACAGTCATGGGAGGGGTGAAGGCTACAGAGGGCGGTGCCGGGTGTGCACGGGTTGGAGTGGGGTTAAAATTAGAGATTGAAGAGCTAGGTGTGCACAGGGCGGTAATAGGGTACAACTAAGGGTGGCAGAACCGGGTGTGTGCAGAATAGATTGCAGAGCTGGGTGTGCACAGGCGGGAGGGGGATCAAAGGCTACAGAGTGTGCAGTGCAGCCACGTGTCCAGTCTGGGGAGGGATCAAGCCTACAGAGTGCGGAGCCGAGAGTGCACAGGCGGGAGGTGGGTCAAAGGCTACGGAGTGTGCAGTGCAGCCAAATGTCCACAGTCAGGGGAGGGGTGAAGGCTACAGAATGTGGAGCCGGGGGTGCACGGGCAGGAGAGGGGTTAAAACTAGAGATTTAAGAGCTAGGTGTGCACAGGGCAGTAAGAGGGTAGAACTGGGGGTAGAACCAAGGGTGACAGAACCGGGTGTGTGCAGGTTGCAGAGCCTGGTGTGCAAATGGCGGTAAAGGTTAGGCGTGCAGAAGGAGGGAAGGGGTTAGGTCAGCAGGCAGCAGGGCCTACTGTCCACTGTGAGCGGAGGGATTAGGGCTCAGACATCAGAGGGAAGGAACGATTTAGGGAAAGCTCAGGGACTGGCAATGAACGACGGGTGTCACAGCGAGGCGATAAAAGGAAATAAAACAAGACGCGCAGCGGTGAGACGTGCTCTGTGGTGGGGGAGGGGCAGAGCGAGGCGCTTGGGAGAGCAAGCAAGAGGAAAGCCAGAAGGCGCCTCATTGCGTGCTGAAAGCTGGCGGCTCTGCGCGTGCCCGCACACGTAACTGCAAGCTTTAGGCCACAAGCAAAAGCTTGTGGTCAGATGTCCAAAGCCCACTCACTAAATGCCTCGCCAGAACAGCGCTTGCGCTGGCTCAGACGAGACCTAAAAACGGACCCGCAGGGACCAAAACCGGCTGCCACCCTGGTGGCACACCCGGGAACACCAGCTAAATGGGATGCTGTTGAGGGGTTTATCATAGGCAGTGGCGGCTCCTTCGTAATGGCGGAGAAGTGTTGCCTCTCTGGTCAGAGCCAGTCGGAGAAAAATAAAATCATATTGAAATAATAATATGATTTTATTTTTCTGTGAGGAGCTCTGGCTGAAGCTGCGTGCATGCGGGCATGCGTGCGGGCCATAACAGGCAGGAGTGATGACCACTGAGAAGTGCGCATGTAAGTTTGGTTGGCCAATTTAGAGAGAAACAGCAGCTGTGTGTCTCCGGCGCGCATAATAACTCAATGGTCCAAGCTCTGTCTCCCTTAAACTCAAACTCTCTTTTCCTGATGTCCTCAGATGGGTGTTTGTTTGACTGGGATTCCAATCCTGAAATCCTCTTGAAATTTGTTTAGAACCTCATCCTGCTGTCTGTCAACTAATCCCCAAAAATATCCTAATGACCCAGGTCCACTCAAATTTAGGAGACTGGTCAAAATAATCCAGCCTTGAGTTTGGCAGGCACTCAAAGGGAAAATGTTACTATATACCTCAATGTATTACAAAAATGTATGTTCTCTTGTTAATGGCTCTGTGTATGTATTCTGCCATTTAAGCACAATGTCTTTCATGAAAGTAAAAACTGAAGAAATACTATATTCCTTGTATTGAAGCACTGAAATATTTAAATTGTGATTGAGATACTGCATATATGTGTAACACATTGAGTAAACCTTGAATGGCCATTCAGGTGGTGGATCAGTAGATAACAAATTCTGTGCTAGTAACAATGAGGTTGTCACAGAGAATCTATCTGCCTGATCCATGGTTCAGGGAAACTCTATGCTTAGAGAAAAAAATACATTGGCCTGGAAAGATAGTCAAGGAAATCAAACAACGGGACCTAAAAGTAAAGTACAAATTGGGCCTGAAACGCTACCACCAGCTATGCAAGTTTGCGAGAAAAGCTTTTTATTCTGATAAAATTGATAATGTCCAATATTGCCCTAAGATGTTGTTTAGTGTGGTCAAAGAACTTTCTGACCCCTCCACAATATATACAGCTTCTCTACTGTCCCAGAAGCAGTGCAAAAAAATAGGCCAACTTTTTTGTTTTAAATGGTGGCTAAATGCACTTAAGGCAGATGAACTCCAGTCTAGCACAATTACTTCCAGGTGTGCTCAGGAAGTAAGCCTAAGGAGAATGGGGAATCCACAGGATGTGTCCCTGAAGGATCAGGAAATGTAATTGCTGCACCTGTTGGGCCTTTCACAATTTTTGTCCATACTATGGTCAATTGAATCAGGTTCCTTTCTAGATCCACTCTCGCAAGCCATATTCAGCTCTCTGGACCCCCACTTACTCCTGAAAGTGGTTAGCATTTTAAATTCCTCACAGAGAGAAGGGCGCATTCCATCAGCTTGGAAAAATGCAACTGTCTTACCACTGCTAAAAAAGCCCAACCTTGAACTCTCTTGGTAGTCTAGTTTTCAACCAATGTCTATGCTGCCTATTCTCAGTAAGATCCTAGAGAAACATCTTAACTCGCAGCCTACGACTCTTGTGGGGTATTTCAACATAATTTTGAGTCAGTATTATCGAGTCACACAAATATAGAACATTTTATATTGTAACACATTACGTCATGATGCAGAAATATCGTCAACATAAATATTGATTTTTAGGCAGGTCGTATTTGCAAAAATATCTGTGTTTTTAATACTGTTTGCAATAATATTGTAAACACATTTTTTTATTATTATTTTAATGTGTTTTAGCTGCTATTTTAAATATATATGTTATATATTGTGTGCATAATTGTTGTTAATACTTTTAAATATAGTTTTTTTAAAGTCAGTTATTTTTAGGTCGAGCAGACCTACCCTCAATGCGTGAGCATTGAAGGTGTCTGCTTCAGACCTTTTGTGGCCCGTATTTAGGAATGTAGACAGCTACCAGACGCGCGCTTTGACGAGGTCAGATTTCACCTCGGGAGCGAGCGTCTGGTAGCTGCGCATGCGCGAATCAAATCCCTTGCTCATACACACACACAGGCAGCCCCCACCCCTCTGCATGCACGCACGCACACACAGGCGAGCGCATGCACACGCAGGCACACAGACACTCGCTCACACACACACACCCCCCTCCCCCACAGTCACACACACGCACGCACACACACAAAGCCCGCCCGGCCACACTCACCGGCTTCCTTCGTGCGGCGGCTCTCCTCAGCTGCAGGGCCCGGCAGCAGGACTCTTCTTCCCTCCTTCGGCACCGGGGCGCAGGGTAGGCTCCTGCCTGCTCCGGTGCTCCAAACACGGCTCCGTCCAATCGCGGCTCTTCCGTGGGAGGCGGGGTAGGCTCCCGCCCTCCTACTTCCTGTTTCCTGTTGTCGCGCCGGCCTGCCTGACTTCCTGGTCGCAGGCCGGCAGAGTGACGGCGGTGATTTGCGGTATTTATTTATTTAGTTATTTATGCATTTTTATATAGCGCGGACTTTACCCGAAGGCGGTATTTATTTATTTATGTATTTATGCATTTTATATTCTATTATCTTCGTGTTATTTGGGAAGATTATGCAATCTGCTAGGCATCTGCCCCTTCCTCTCTGGTCACGCACGCTAACGTGTTTTTTTTTCATGCACAGTGTTTACACGCAGTATTTTTTTTTCTCTTGATGTAAATTGTTTGCCGTGGTTTGGTGGGAAGTAAACTACTGCAGTTCAGGGAAACAACTGGAGCGCTTTCCAAATACAGCAGTTAAGAAATACAAAGTAAACTTGTCTAATTTGCAAGAATATGAGTAATCGTGATAGTAACCAACCGAGCTTTTTATCGAGAGCCCTGTTTCTAATCTCGCTCTGTGACGTGGGACTGCCTGATAAAACGCAGCTAACGCGAGGGAAGTGGTCTGGGATTGTGGTAACGTCAATAGAGTTTTATACAGAGGTTGTCTTTTTAGCTTAAAACAGCCACTTTGCGGCACTAGGGAATTGTTCCGTAGCAGGCACTATCTTGGAAGACGGTGGAAGGTCGGTTGGGAGGAACTGTTCTGGGGGTCTTTGGCGGAAGAAGTCTGTAGTGCTGCTTTCCCTAGGCTTCTATGTGCCTGCCGCTTCTTGAAGATGCAGGTGGCGCTTTCAGTAAGTCCTTTGTGTGAGATAAAAGCCTCACCAAAGAGCCTCAACCTCAGCTTTCTTTCAGAGGCTGCCTGAAGTGGTTTATTTTGCAAGTGTTGCCTCAAAGGTGTGAACCCAGTCCACCATGAATCTCCCGCTCTTCCTTCCGGTTTAATCTATTTCTGGGCCATTAGTAGACATTTCAAAATACTTGAGTAAAAATTGTGAGCAACCAAAATACATGAGGTAGTCAAAAGTGCACAAGAGGAAAAATTGTGAGCAACCACAATACATGAGGTAGTAAAGGAAGTCTTACTCACAAATAGCGCGAGGACGTGAATTACTTTTGGAGGTGTCTCTGGAGGAGGAGAACTTTGAGGTCCCTTTTGAAGGCCTGGGAGGAGGCAGTGGTCCGGAGCTTTTTTTTGTCCTCTCGCGGTTTGTAAATACAAAACATATTGCATTACAAATGCTATAGGTATCACATTTGCGAAAGTTATAACTATTGGCATTGTAAATGACGAAGCTATTAATTTAGCTATTTAAAAAAAAAAGAAACATAAATAAAAACTTTGCCATTTACAATACCAATAGCTCAAACTTTCCTAATGCGAGACCTATTGCATTGCAAATGCTTGTTTTAATTTAGAGTTTTCTATAGCGTGAACAAGACCCATAATAGGGTATCAGAGCACTTTCAAAGTACTGAGTAACAAATTCAAGAACAGTGTAATAGGGTCCTAGCAGATAGAGATCTGGCATATATGAAGATTGGAGTACAATTCAATAAAAACATGCTAAGTAGACAAGGTGGTTCAGATCGGTGCATTAGGACAAGTGAAAATTCAAACAAATCATAATTAGAGAAGGCAGTTCTTTCAAGGTATCATAGAGACAAGTTTAGTCTAATGGGTAGGTACATTGTAAACAGGGATATAATAAAAGTAGAACTTCCTAAGGAGTCAGATCTTGTGATTGAAGAAGTGGGGAGAGGCACTCTAAGAGAGGGGCAAGTCGACAGGTTATCTGTTGAAGATTAACGAGCCAAGGTGGGTGAAGAATGCTGAAAATTTAAGGGAGAAAGGTTTGAGCTTCCTTCTTAAATATTGTCAATGAAGAGATTATTTTGATGTTCGGAGGGAGTGAGTACCAAATTCTTGGTGCTGCTCCGGAGAATGCTCTATCACATGTTTTTTTCTTGCTGAAGCATGAAGGTTTTAAGAGAAGATTGTCGGAGTTCCTACTGAGTCTGTTTTCTCCCCTGTGAGTCTGTTTTGTAGTGTAAGGCTTTAGGTGTGATGCAGGCCATCTTTAGATGAATTCTCCCTACGTATGGCAGCCTGTTAAATGCCTTTAGGTGTGGCGAAATGTGGTCAAATTTACTAGAACCTGTTAAGAGTTTTGCGGCTGCATTGAGACAAGCTTTTTTTTTTTTTCAAATTTATATTTATTGATTTTAGAAATAAAGAAAGAAGAGACAAAGAAGAAGACACTGGCGACAGATAGCAATCATTCCCACACAGGGGACTCAGAAGGCGCCATCACAATGGATTACGGGAATATAACATATAAGATCTGCAAAGCCGATGCAAAGTCAATGTCCATTAGTAACAGTGAAACAATCGGATCTAATTCCCGAACACCCCAGCTGCTAACTCGCTACGAGGAGCGGTAGTCCAGTAGGCCGAGCATCCAGCTAGGGAAGTAGCTGCACTGGAGTCCTCCATAGTCCGCTTCCAGCTGCCAGGCAGTGTCGCAACTAGAGACCAACAACCCCCAACTGAGCCCACCCCTACCCTCTCCTCCCTTCCCCCTCCCCCCCCCCATGGTGGCGACCATCCTCACATTCTTATCAGGTTTCAAACACCCCGCTAATTAAAATTGAAATAGGTGGAGTGCGCGTAGTGCTGAGGGACAAACTGCTGACGGGAGCCCTCGAGAGAGAAATCGAACCAAAGGGCCCCATTGAAACAAGAAATTTTTAAAGTTACCCAAAAATATATCAGACATTCTTTCCAGACTCAGTAATCGCCATAGCCGCGCATGCCATAACGAGATCGCCGGTGCGTTCGGTTTCTTCCAAGCCGCCGCCAGCGTCAATTTAGCAGCTCCCAGGCATAGCCAAATAATAAGTTTGTCGGCTCTAGTTTGGTGCTCCAGCATCAGATCACGGAGTCCCAGCAGGACATAATCCACGGATTCCGGGATCGGGTAACCTACCACCTCCTTGATGTGGGATAGTATCTCCGACCAAAAAGGCTTAATGGTGGGACAGTCCCACCATATATGGCGGAAGTCTCCCAGCAAGCCGCATCCCCGCCAGCACCTGTCTGAGGACGATGGAAATATGCGATGCAGCTTGGATGGATAGAGGTACCAGTCATACATAAGTTTCAGATGTGCTTCCCTGAGGGCTATCGAATGGTTATGCGCTTTGATATCCCGCCACAACCCTGCCCATTCGTTGTTCGAGATGTCCCTTCCAAGGCAGGCCTCCCAGTGCTCCATATACCGGGGGCGTGGGAATATTACGGTGTCCAATAGTAATCTATATAGGAAGGAGATCGTCCCCTTCATACAAGAAGTGCGGAGGATAAATGCCTTTAAGGACGTCAACGGCCTTGTGGCCGCATCCCGTATTCCCGGCGATGTAGCCCAATGCATAAGCTGCATATGATGGAATCGTTCAGTGGGCGGGACACCATAGTCCCTCATGCAGTTTTGGAAGGTAAGGGGAGATGCCCCATGGAACAAGTGAGTAAGCGCTCTGCAGCCGCCCTCTCTCCAAAGCTCGAACGGCCCATCACGCAGTGCCGGTGGAAAGGACGGATTCAGGTGAATAGGGGTAAATGGCGATGGAAAGGTGGTCCAGCGTTCATCGCAACTGACCGTGTCCCAGACTTTCAGGACCGTGCTAGTGGGAGTGCATATATAAACATTCTTAGGCCGATCAGCCTTAGGCTTCCAGGCCAAATCCCAAATGGACCTCCCAGCCACACTTCGTTCCATATGTAACCAATGCTTCTCCGAGAGCTGCTGTGACCATTCTACCAGCACCCTCAATTGCGCACCTTTATAGTATAAATGCATGTCTGGGAACCCCACTCCCCCCTCCCCCCGCGGCCGTCTAAGTACAGCAAACGAGAGCCGCGCTCGGCCTCCCTGCCACACAAATTTCAGCATCAGGGTTTTCAGGCGACGGAAAAAATCCAACTCTACAGGTATGGGCAGAGCCTGGAAAAGGTATAAGAATTTGGGTAGCAGTACCATCTTGATTGCGTGGATCCGACCCAGCCAAGAGATGTATTTCGGCTTCCACCTTTCCAGCTCCCCACGGACCGCCGCCAGTGCAGGGGGGAAGTTAGCCGCGAACAGTTCGCCCAGGGTGGCGGTTAATCTGATACCGAGATACAGCAAGGAGGAAGAAGACCACGAGATGGCCGTGAGCGTGCGCACCCGTTCCACTTCCGTGGGAGGAAGAGTCAGATTCAGAATGTACGACTTATCCAGGTTAACTTTAAATCCCGCCACCTCTTCGAAGTCCGAGAGAACCGCGTGAACATGAGGCAGCGAGCGGGCCGGGTCCCCGATCGACAGGAGTACATCATCTGCGAACAAAGAAATCTTATGCTGTTCGCCGGTGAAGGGAAGGCCGGCGATCTGTTCCCTCTCCCTAATAGCAAGCGCTAGAGGTTCTATACTGAGAGCAAAGAGGAGCGGGGAAAGGGGGCACCCCTGCCGTGTGCCGCGAGAGTGGGGAAAGCAGGCGGATCTATGCCCATTAACCAACACCCTAGATGTAGGTCGGTCATAATTAGCACCGATCATTTTCATGAATTGAGGAGAGAACCCAAAAGCCTCCAGCGTTAAATTTAAAAAACCCCAGTCGACACGGTCGAAAGCCTTCTCCGCGTCTAGACCCATCAATACCGCAGGTATGCGGAACCTGTTGGCCTTCTCGATCAAATGCATCACCCGTCTCAGATTATCATGGGTTTGCCGCCCTTTAATAAACCCAGACTGGTCGGGGTGGCTAATGGCCGGCATCAGATCCTGGAGCCGCCTTGCAAGAATCGAGGAGTACAGTTTGGCATCCAGGTTGAGGAGTGCTATCGGGCGGTAGGAGGAGCACTGGGTGGGATCCTTCCCCGGTTTGGGGAGAATGGTGATCATAGCCTCGGCCATTGTTCCCGAGGTTCGCCCCTCAGTAGCCATTGCATTAAAGAGAAAGACTAAGTAATCGCAAAGTTCTCCCGCAAAAGACTTGTAGAACGAGGCCGTATACCCGTCAGGGCCCGGGGCCTTGTGGAGTTTCAGAGCTTTTATAGCGTCCATCACCTCGTCCCTAGAGATAGGGGCCGAGAGAAGCTCATTCCACTCCCTGGAGACTTGAGGTATAGGGAGGCTAGCTAGGAATGCGGATTGAGCGGCCCGATCCAGGTCCTCTCCTCTATACAGGTCGGCATAGAAGCGGCCAAAGGCAGCAGCCTTGTCCGCATCCCTATGTTGTTCCTTCCCCGCCATATCCTTAATTCCCCCAACGTACTCACGCTCCCGCTTATCTCGGAGTTGTCTCGCTAAGTGCTTCCCCACCTTGTTCCCCTGCGAGTAGGAAGTCCTCCGCAGGCGCAGGAGAGTGAATTCAGCCCTGTTATTATAGTGGGCCCGAAGCTTCCCTCGTACCGGAGTTAAAGGTCTCAGAGTCACCCGGGACGGGTTAGATTTATGTGCCTGTTCTAACACTGCTAATTCAGCCTCTAGATCCTCCCGTTCTTTCCTCCTTTGTTTATTAAGGTTAGCATTAAGGTTCAAGCAGGTACCCCGCAGCGAGGCCTTACAGGCATCCCAAGTGGTATACACCGAAGTGTCCGAAGGCGGGTTAAGCTCCATAAAGTCCAGAATGGCCTTCCTCAGCTCCTTGCAAGCGACATCATCACGAACTAGCGCCGCGGGGAAATACCATTTTCTCCACCCGTCACCCCCCATCGACCACTGCAACCCTAGAACGACCAGGCTATGGTCCGACACGGAGAGTGGAAAGATGCTGGAAACCCGGATGTCCCCCCGAAGTGCTTGGCTTACAAAGATGTGATCAATTCGAGAGTAAGATAAATGAGCATGTGAGAAAAAGGTGTAGTCTCTAGACTGGGGGTAAAGGAAACGCCAACTATGAATCAGCCCCAGGTCCCCCACCTGCCGCTGCGTCTCAATGGAAAAGACCCCAGCCCCCGATCTTTGTGTGCACGAGCTATCCAGGTCTTTATCCCATACCATATTGAAGTCCCCCAATAGGAACAATTGGCCCTCCACGAACTCCCCCACCTTTCCCAACAGTGTCTGTAGGAAGCCATTCTGTGTATTATTGGGCACATACACCACCACAAAAGTGCACATACGTCCATACAGCGATCCCTTCACCATCAGCCATCGCCCCTCCTTATCTCCACTCACCCCCACCGGTTGGAAGTGGAGGGATGCTCGAAATAGAAGAGCCACCCCCCTGTGCTTAGTAGAAGCAGACGCCCTATAGATAAGAGGAAAGTGTCGGTGTCGGAGCCTAAGCTCATCTTTCCTGGCTAGGTGAGTCTCCTGAAGACCAACCACATCTAGGTGGTGGTCCGACAAGTACCTCCACAATTTCTGCCGCTTCTGTGGGGAGTTGAGCCCCTTCACATTCCAGGAGCCTATACTAATAGTCATGACAGATCAAGAAACAGCCCCTGTGCCATGTTGAATGCAGTCGAGATCGGGATCTTCTCACCACCCCTCCCGGGATCCTGTCTGAACCCCCACTGCCACCCCCACTCCCGCCCCCGACTACCCATTGCTTCCCTCCCCGTACTACCAGCATACACACCTCAGCAAAGCGCAACTCAAGAACAACATTCGAAAGCAGAATCTCAGGAGCAAGACTCAGAGTAGAGTTCTTCCTCAACAGGCAGCGTCTCACACATACATCCAACGGTCGCCACCATCCTCCCCCCTCCCCCCCTGAGTCCCAACATCCCCCCTTCGCCCCCCAGTCCCAGAACACCCCCCAACCCCTCCCCAGAAACAGAGAAACAACAAAACATAACTCAAGTCACTGAACCTGAACCGTGTAGTCATCAGTTCCAGCAGTCCAAAGTTCGGAAGGTCCCCACTGGACTGGAATCGGGGCAGGGGTGTCGACCTAGCAACCCCCAGGTCCATGGTCCGGGGTGTCTCCTCCAAAAGTACAATCAAACCCCGGGGACCTCAGGCCCAGAGCCCCTCCGATGCCATTCAACGGTACCGGGGTCATGCTGCTCCAGAACTCGTCTGAGAGTCCGCCATAGTGACGGAGGCCACCGAAGCCACCGCGGCCCCTCTTTCTTGCACACTAGCCGTGGGATCCGGTCGTCGCCGATCTGGTGAAGGGCCCACTCTATGCCAGGAAGAAGAACGATGCCGCCTCCTCGACGGTGAGCTGCGGGCTTCCTGAGAAGGGACATCATCCCCGAGGCCCAGAAGGTCCTTTGCTGCTTGAAGGGAATTAATCTGTACCAACCTATTCTGCCAGCAAAATATAATACGGAAGGGATGACCCCAGGAGTAGGAGATATTGCGTTCCCGGAGGAAGGCGGTCACAGGTCGGAAGTCCCTACACTTCCGGAGCGTCGACGCCGCCAGGTCCTGGTAGAGCTGTGGGCGGTGGTCTCTAAATTGCAGAGAGGAGATGGTTCTAGCTTTTCTCAAAATTCGTTCCTTCAGCTGAAAGTCATGTACACAGACGAGGATATCCGGGGGCGGGCCCCCACCCCGTCTGGGCAATCCCACTTTGTGCACTCTGTCCATCTTTATTTCTTGCACCTCTTCATCCTCCAGAATCTGCCCAAACAGGGCCTGAACGTACCCACGCAGGTCCCCCGCTTCACCGTCCCACTGCACCGCTTTAATACGAATGTTATTTCTCCGAGAACGGTTCTCCAAGTCCTCCGCGTGGGTCTGCAGGTCCAGATTCTGCTCCGTGAGACGGATGATGTCCTGCTGTAGCTGGTGCACATCATTCGCCATGCTCAGATCGTGGTCTTCCAGCGTCGCCACCCGCTCACCAATCCCATCTACGTCTCTCCTCACCTTCCGGAGATCTGACGCCAGCTGCGAGCGAAGTTCAGAGATATCATCTTTAATAGAGGCAAAGAGCTCAGTCATAAATGCTTTAGTAGCAGGCGCCTCATCGTCCGATTGCTTTGATGAGCCACTGGCACCTGGCGAGGCTGGCTGCTGCGACGATTTAGGGACACCATCTTTCACCATCTTTCCCCTACGTAGCGAGGAGGTCATTGCAAACTTTCATAGCCGTATATGGCGGGCAGCACTCCCGTTGCAGAGACACCGGTGTAGGCCTTAACTGGGGTATTGTACTCGCAGGTAAAGCGATTCCCTATCCCAGCTAGTTCATTCAGTGGCACGGCCTCACCCTCCCCAAGGTGGCTACGTTCCAGCACAGTGTAGCAAGTGTCCAGCGCCCACTCCAAGCCAAGAAATAGATAAGGGGTGGGAGAGCCACCACCCCGGTCTCGATGCTCAAGCCAGTAGAAGATGTGCGACGGCTGTGTAGGATGTCCCCAAGCCAGCAGTCAATTCCAAAGAGCAAGCAGGGCCGGGCCGCCGAGCACCGCCAGATAAGGCCCCTCCAAAATGGCGCCGCGGGCGTGTCCGCTAATTTTCGCCCACCGCGCGGTCAGGCGGCAAAGCGTCTGGCTCACTCGGTCCGTTCCCAGGGGCCCCCCTGATCGAGTCTCATCGCCACACAGGGAGAACCAATGCTCGGCTCCAGAGGCGTAGATAGGCCGACAGAGCTCCCTGGGCGCCGCAGGCTAGGTCCGTAGTGTATTCAATGCCAAGGGGCCGCCCCTGACCCGCCACCAGGCCGGTCCTATAAAGTTGGCGTCCCGCCTTTCAGCCTCTGCAGGCGCCGCTCACCCCTCAGCCGCTCCGACTCACCCCCGCGCACCACGGGTGTGGAAGCAACCTCTCGTGATGGTTCCCAGCCGGTATGCCTCCGTCGGGTCCCAGCCCGCTGCTCCACGGCCTCTCACAGCAACACCCGGCCGGTACCGCCGACTCCGTCCTCTGGCTTGCCCCTGCAATCAGCACCTCCGCAGGCAAGGCGTGTCCTCTGCTCCCGTTAGGGTCGAGGCGGGATCGTCAGCACTGGTCGCTCCCTCGCAAGGTCAGGCGCCGCTCAGCCCGGGGCCGGCCCCTTGGTCACGCGAGGCCGCTGCCTCACAGGCCGCAACTCGGCTCCGCTCCGGTGGGCGCTGCAGACTCCGATTCGCCCCGCTGACGGCACCGGACCGCTTCCCCAGGGGTCGGTGGCCTCCGCCGTCCGAATGGTGCCTGGGAGCACTCCCGGGACCCCGCTATTCGGTGCTGTGTCGGATCGGCGTCGGAGAGGCTCTAAGAAGCGTCCAACTCCGACGCCATCTTGGCCACGCCCCATGAGACAAGCTTTTAAAAGGGGCTGTTGAGATAATGGGAAGACCCGTTAAAGTTGTACATCCATATTCCAGCCTCAAGATGACTAATGCCTGAACTGCAGTTTTCAGGTCTGGATTCTCGATGCATGGTTTCATTTTCTGAGATAGCTGAGGTGAAAGCAGGCATCTTGAGCTAGCATGATTTTTAGCTAGCATGATGTTTAATTTAATTGTTAATAGTAATTTATAGTGTTCTATCAATATATGAGCTTTGCAGGGGTACAGGGTAGGAAGTTAATTAAGTATTATGAATTAATAATCAATGTGTAATTACTATTAATTATGTAATTGCTAATTTTTTTTATTGTGTAATTATTATAATTTTTGGAATGATATTTTTGGTGTGGGTTGTTTTGTTGGCGAGGTATAGGGTGGGAAGTTAATTAAGTAATGGTTTATTAATTATTCATTAATCATTTATTATTAATTAGTTAATCGATAATTAATTGAGTAATTATTATATATTTTTTGTGATATTTTCCAGTGTTGTGTTTATAGGGGCATATAGTGTGATGTTAATCAAGTATTAATTGATATTTTATTAAGTGAATAATAATTATTTAATTGATGATTGATTAGGTAAATGTGTAATTATTTGTTTATGTTATTTTGTAAGTGTGGGTTGTTGGGTTTGTAGGGGTTTAGGGTAGGAAGTTAATGAAATAATAATCAATTATTAATGTATTATGAATTTGGTATTTTTTAATTAAATATTTAATTAATAATTATGTAATAGTGTATTAACAATTATTTTATCTATTACATTTTAATTATGCATTGCTTTGTTTTTTGGGAGTATAGTGTGTGTTTTTAATTAAATGATCAATGAATAACACATTTTAAAATTTGGAATTATTTAAACTTGTAAAAATGTATTTAAAATATTTAATTATTTATTGAATGTATATATGTATATATGTAAATATGTTTTTATGATTATATTTCATATTTTTGGTCCGTTAATAGATTTATGAAAATATGTTATGTGTTGCTCAAACTGGAGTGGGAATATTAATTAAACCCCTCAGATGTCCAATGCTTTCCCTACTGTTGCACAAACTGAAATGGGAATAGTAAATTATACCCCTCCGGTGTCCAACGCTTTCCTACTGTTACACAGACTGAAATGGGAATAGTACATTTTACACCTCTGGAGTCCTTTTTTTCCCTACTGTTGCAAAGACTGGAGTGGAAATAGTAAATGTTCACCCTCCTGAATCTAACGCTTTCCCTACTGTTGCAAAGATGGCAGAGGGAATAGTAAATTTTACCCCTCCGGCATCCAACACTTTCCCTACTGTTGCATAAACCGGATTGGGAATAGTATGTTTCGTTTTTTACAGAGTTTACTATGTTTTTTATTGTTGATTGAATATATGAAATATTATTATTTGCTATTTTTGTACATTTTATATTAACTGTATGTATTGATGTGTATATAAATATATTTATAATTCATATTTTTAGTAAATGTATTTCTTTAGGATTTTTTTTTTTATTTTTTTTTATTTTTTAATGTTTTATGTGTTTAGTTATATACATTTATGTACAAGCTTTTATATTACTAAATAAAAAAGCACAAACATTAATATTATGTAAAATATATATATATATATTTAATATTAGTAGTTTGTTATAGATTTGTATATATAGAAACACATGTTTTATGTGTATATGTTTACATAAGTATATATTTATTTTTAATATTAACTTACATTTATATAACATGCATTATACTATAGTTGTGTCAAAATGTTTAAGTTTCACTATTTTAAAATGTGTATTATATGAAAAAGAATATTTTTGTCTTATTTTTAACGATATTAGTGTAAACAATATTTTTAACTCAATATGTTTTAACTTTCCTTTATAAGTGTAGAAAAACAATACTAATGTAATCTATATTTCTGACACGATATTTATGTGACATGATATTTGTGTGCTTAATATTATGTCACTGATCCTCTTGTGGAGACATGCAATGATTTACATCAATCTCAGTTTGGCTTTAGGATGGGGCTTAACACAGAATCAGACCTCCTAAGCGTCACAGAACATTTTCGACTACTCCTGGATGAGGGTGGTACAGCCACACTGATTTTACTACATCTAAGTGCGACTTTCAACATGGTGTCCCATCCCACTCTCCTGAAAAGGCTCACATCATTAGGTTAGCAGGGCACAGCCTTAGCTTGGTTGACCTTGTTTCTTAAAAATCTCTAATCTCAGGTTTCCTCAGGCAGTGATAGATCGGAATCCCACAACCTCATTTGCTGTGTGCCTCAGGGTGTGGTTGTTCCCACTCAACACCCATGGATTTTGATGCATTTCCAAGTTTACCATAAGTGGGAATGCGCCTAACTGATATGCCTCCCAGGTAAGACAGGTTGAGGAGAAATATGTTTATTTCTTCTTGTTTGTTCCTCTTACTATGTGTGCTGCCTGCCTTCTGCAGCACACATACAAAGACAAAGAGGAAAAAGCTTCATGGGATTGTTTTTGTACATGAAGGTACCCCTCCCTACACACAAACAAAATGGCTTACAATGTAAATGTAAATGTATAGGCATTTATATAGCGCACTACTTACCCGTAGGGTCCCAAGGCGCTTCAACCGCTGCGAAACCCTTCCTGGCTTCCCTGAGAGATGGTCCCTTAATGGGTATCTCCAGGGTGAGACCAGGCATCCCCGGCGGGGCCGTTAGTGAAGATGAGGCAAGCTAATGCCCAGAGTTGCCGAGTGTGATCGCTGATCAGAGTGGGCACCGAGGCGAGAGAATTATCGAGTCCGCTGACCCTGGTCCAGAAACCTGCCGCGCCGGGAATCGAACCCTGGTCCCGGGCCGTCCTCTGCTCTCGGGTCTGCCGCCTCTAACCAGTGAGCCACACTACTGCAGGCACCCTAGCATAATGGTGCATGAGTGTCTGCATTGATGCTAAACAACACATTATGCTCCAGCTGAGAAAAGACAGGAATGTGCTATATTATGTTAAATACAGTGCATTCTGGCCCTTTCCCTGCCACACATTGCAGCACAGTAAGGTGATTTGCTGTGCTGTGTGACATTTTGATAGATAAGCCCCTAAATTTGTTTACCTTAACAGACCCTGCGAAGCTTAAGAATTTTCTTCAAGTCAATGCTTGTACTTCCAAGGACACTGCTGGTCCTTCCCATCATTGATTTATTTCACTATGCCTGCTTATGTTTCAAATGCTATTTATTATTCTTTACCCATATGCTGATGATTCCTGTTTTTCAAGTCTTTAAAACTAATTTATTTTTCCCTATATGCTACCTGTCGCCCTTTTGTCATTACCTTGTTGCTCATGGTCGTGTGGCGTGCGCTGCTTCTCCCATTTGTACTTGTGATGTTCTGTCACCACCCTCGTTTACCATTACAAACAGATATTTCTCTCAGTTGCCATATTATGGTTTGTACTGTCTTCACCTTTCATGCTTTCATATTCCATTTTGCCCTCTCTATTCTATCCTAACCCTTCTTTTCCTATTTACCTGTTTCTGACCCTACCGTTTCAACCTTCTTTGAATATCTATGTACTTACTACAGATCAATTTTTTACTCTAATCTGTTGCAAATTATTGTAATTTCAAGTTATTTGGAATGTCAATGGTTTGAATAATCCTATTAAATGACAGAGAATTCTCTCTCACTTGGCAAAGTACTCTCCTGATATAGTGCTCCTAAAAGGGACTCACCTCACAGAATTAGAAGCCTGCGGACTCCACCTAACTACTACCGCACCTCTAAGAGCCTCACTAAACGCTGCAGCGAGACTCATCACTGGGTCAAAAAAGCACTCTCATATCTCCCCTGACTTGAAATCCCTGAACTGGCTGCCTTTTGAAGCCAGAATACATCTGAAAATCGCCTGCATGACTCACAAAGCGGTACACCTGAACTCTCCCGGCTACCTCGCTCAGAAGCTGACAATCTCTGGCGGCGCTAGAAACACCAGAGGCGCAAACAATCTTCTGCTGAAACCTTGTAGATACCGGAAGGAAAAAACCTATAAACGCTCCTTCTCAGGAATGGCACCCAGGATCTGGAACTCACTCCCTCCCGAAACCAGGCTCATCTCCTCCACTACACTCTTTAAGAAAGAAATAAAAGCTATCCTCATGGCAAAATACACCTGAATTATTATCTCAGAACCTTTAAAGAACTTGTACCGATCTGTACTACATATTTGACCCCGTTGCTTATCTGTATTATTTGTATTATTGATGTTCATGACTGTACTGTTTGCTCCTCTGAACTACCTGTTTGACTATGCTCCCTCATGTACCCCTTTTGTGTAAAGCGCTCTGATATCTGCAAAGATCTTGTCCGCGCTATATAAAACTTTAAAAATAAATAAATAAATAAATAAAATGCTAAGATTCTTGCTCTAGGGTTAGAATCAACCTTACCCTCATTAATTGGCACAGAGCAGGCTGGTTTTATTAAGGGTCGGATGGGTTCCGACAATACCAGACTATTTTATAATGTCCAGACTAAAGCTTCTAATCTCAATTATCCTCAGGTGGCCCTTACCATTTATGCTGAAAAAGCCTTGCTTCAATAGACTTAATTGGTATTTAATGTTTAAAGTTTTACAGTGGTATGAATTTTGACATAAAATACTTTCCCCCTATCAACTTTATATGATTCTCCAAAAGCCCCTGTTACAGTTAATAGATTAACTTCTTCATACTTCACACTCCAAAGAGGCATCCGGCAAAGTGGTTCCCTATCCCACTCTTATTTATATTGGCATTAGAACCATTTCTTTCAAAAGTTTGCCAAACCCTTTGATTTCAAATTTCTAATATGGTTCTCATCATTTAAAATTAGTTGCATACACTGAAGCTATTCTTGTTTTTAGGTCTCGACTATTCTATTTGGCAAGGAATAAATAGACTAGAGTATTGTGGGCCAAATAAGCTTTGAAACCATTGTGGATTTCGTCGAGTGCATGTGCTCATGCACGCGCTTTTTACCGAGCCGCCTGCCTCCGAGAGCTTCACTTCAAAGGAATCCAGTCCCCTGCCCCCTGCTTCACACTTTTCACGGCCGCCAGGCCGTGTCTCGCATTTCTCCTCCCCCCCAATGCCCCTGCTGTTGCTGCCCACGAGCTTGGTATTCAGATACGAGCAGTTGTTCCTTTTTTTTCCATCATCGGATCCGTCAAACCCACTGCAATTTTCAGCACATCAGAGACAAGCCCGTGTTATTTCCTACAATATGGAATTAACAGAAAATATGTAGTGTCCCTTTTTAAAAGAGTAACAAACACAGTATTAAAATTGAGCAGATTTTTTATACATGTCAAACGAAAATGGTGAAAAACGCTTTAAAAACAATAGACCATCCCTTCGTGCTGTTATCTGACGTTTTGAAGCAAGTCTGCCAGTTTAATCAGGCCTCCTGTCAGCACACTCGCTTATCAGGACAGTGTGACTGGACATGGCTGCTCCTATCTCTTCCTCCCAGGCGTGGATGGTGCCCATTCCCTGGCGGCTGCTGCAGGGCGCCCTTTCCATGATCACTGTGATGCCCTCCCTGCCTCGCCAGAACTGTCTGCCTGCTTCCCCATCTCCACTAATAGCAAGGAGAACTGCTTTGTAATCACTCCCTTGGCAGCTCTCTTCAGCCGAAACAGAAAAGCTCCATCAAACTATGCTACAGCGAGGGGTTAATCAGCTACTCCTTGCACGGTATAGGAGAGTGAACAACAATTTCAGGTCGTCGACTAGGCTCTGGCAATCATTAACTTCCTTGCTCCAATGGAAGTGAGGGGAGCATGCAGAGGTGTCCCTTGTTTTAGTCAGTGAGCCTCTGTGGATGCCTCTGACGTGTAAACAGCAGCGCGCACTCTGAAGTAGCCTTATACTTGACGCTAGTATCGGTAATGCCCTGTCCCACCGGATATTGCAACATATTGGCAGCAACGGAGTTATGGGATATGGACAATCCCGCCTGTAAGCATTCTTATTGAATTTACACCGCGTATTACCTCACAGATCTGAATACTTGGGTGCGCTTATTGCATTTCGTGCCGTGGTAACAATAATTGATGGGTGTGCATGACTGAATTGGTAGATTAGGTTTTGATTACCATGCGCTTTTTAGTTGTACTCTAAAGTCTTCCCCACCACCCCCCATTTCCGCATCATAATCACGCACAGGGGGCTGGATCTTCATTAATGTTGTACTTGGCTACATTTTGGAATAATTGGAATGTAGAAGCAGTACTTATGTCAGTCAAACCTGACGTTACCCCAATTTTGAAAGTCATTTAAAACGGGGCTAGGTGTAGCAAACAACCCGTGGGTGTAAAAAAAAATAAAGTATTCCTTTTTTAGACCTATCCACATTTCTTGACCCAGTACAAAGCGTCATGAGGGAAGGTCAAGGCATGCGTGGTACTTTCACGGCCGCGAGGCCGTGCTTCAAAGGGATCAACTCCCCCGCCCCCTGCTTCACACTTTAGAGGAATGCTCTCCCCCTGCCCCCACAGCAATGCCAAGAGCTTGTTTGTGGCAGCGTTTAGCTGAGGTGAGAGCTGCTTGCAGAATATCTTCCTTCCCACCCTCGCCATCTCCGGAGTTACCCGTGGCTGCATTGCAAGCCTGTGAGTGTCCAGTTGCTTGCATCATGACACCCTGCATACGGCTCACTGATCTTTTATGCAAATGAATGTTGAACTGGGATTGAATGAATTGGGAAAGGACTAATATGGGCCGCAAGGATGACCTGTCCTTTATAATACCGGGGCTTTTCGTTAAATGCATCCATGTATTTGTTTAGCTGTCACGGTGCTTCATGCAGAGTGACATCCCCTCCTCTGTATCTGCATTTCCCAACGGCCCCAGCTCACCCTCCAGAGACACATCTTGGCAACACGCATGCGTGGGCCCGCTGTGCACTGTTTGCTGTGAGAGTAATACTCTGTGTCTATTTTTTGTACCTTTCTGCCCTGTTAGACTCGTTTTTCCCTTGTTTTTCTGCCCTTATGCCCTCTGTTAGACTCGTTTTTTGTGCCTTTGTGCCCTCAGTTAGACTCGGTCTTTGTGCCTTTCTGCCCTCTGTTAGACTCGTTTTTTGTGCCTTTCTGCCCCCTGTTAGACTCGTTTTTTGTGCCCTTCTGCCCTCGTTAGACTCGTTTTTCCCTTGTTTTTATGCCCTTATGCCCTCTGTTAGACTCGTTTTTTGTACCTTTCTGCCCTCTTCATCACCACATCATCACTAAGCGCTACCCCAGCATCACTCAGCACCACCACATTATCACTCAGCACCACCACATTATCACTCAGCACCACCACAGCACCACCCAGCACCACCACAGCACCACTCAGCACCACCACATCACTCAGCAGCACCTCTCAGCAGCCCCAGATTATCACTCAGCACCACCACATCATCACTCAGCACCACCACAGCACCACTCTGCACCACCACAGCACTACTCAGCACCACCACAGCACCACCACATTATCACTCAGCGCCACCACATTATCACTCAGCACCACCACAGCACCACTCAGCAGCACCACTCAGCACCACCACAGCACCACTCAGCACCACCACAGCACCACTCAGCACCAACATATTATCACTCAGCACCACCACATTATCACTCAGCACCACAACAGCACCACTCAGCTCCACCACAGCACCACCACAGCACCACCACAGCACCACTCAGCACCACCACAGCACCACTCAGCGCAACCACAGCATCACTCAGTGCAACCACAGCATTACTCAGTGGAACCACAGCATCACTCAGCGCAACCACAGCATCACTCAGCACCACCACAGCATCACTGGTTCAAATATGTTCTCTCAATGTTTCAAGCTTTATTACAAATGTCACAAAAAAATGTTAATATTTCACTTCTGTTCTTGGATTTTCGTCACAATAAAATACACTGAACATAATCTTCACAAAAGTTATTTACAAAAGTTTAGGCTATTGCCATTATAAATTACAATCACTTTTATTTAAGTATTAATTATTTTAAAAAATTAAAAGCCATTGTTATTTGTAATATCAATACATCTAAGTCAAGTAAATGCAAAATATGTTGCATTACAAATGCTATAGGTGTCACATTTGCGAAAGTTATAACTATTGGCATTGTAAATGAAAAAGCTATTAATTTAGCTATTTTCAAAAACAACACATAAATTAAAAAAATTGTCATTTACAAGACCAATAGCTCAAACTTTCCTAATGTGAGACCTATTGCATTGCAAATGCTTGTTTAACTTGAATCCTGAAATCTCTTTACCAGCTCTTTATAAAGAAATTATCTCTTTTTCAAGCATCTCTGGTGATCAAATTAATTCCAATAAAACTGAGATTATACCACTAATTAAGTATTGTTCTAACCAATTGTTTCTTCCAGTTTACTTGGGCTCCTATCAAAATCAAGCACTTGGGACTTAAGTTTACTAATTCCATTGCTTGGTCTGTCTGACACAACTTTATGGACCATCTTCTCAAAATTGAGTCTCTTCTTTACAAATGGAACACTCTTTTCTTATCTTGGTGGGGTTGTTTAGATTCTATTAAAATGATGATTACTCTGATTATTCTCTATACTTTATCTATGATCCCAGTACATATTCACTAGTCATATTTTTTAATTAACTCACTATTATCCAAATTCTTATGGAATAAAAATAAATCCTGTATTTTTATATTTAAACTCCATCACACTAAATGCAAAGGTGGGATGAACTTTCCTTATTTCCAAAAATATCACACACCTTCCTCACTTCTTCAGGCTTTCCTATTGGCTACTTCCTCTTTCTTAACACTTTGGTCTATAGAAAAATATTTTATATCCCCTTTTCCTTTCAAGAATATCTTGCCCAATACTCCCACCTTTCACATTTGTGTTCCCCTATTTTTTGATATTCATGTCAATTACTTACCTTCTCTCTGGAACACACTGTGGCTTAAAATTCACAAGAATTCTAGAGCAGCTAATCTTATTAAATTTTTTTGTTTATAATAAACTTTGGGCCATATGTATCAAGCTCCCGTTTTGCGATTCTCAATTTGCTATTTATCATGAATCGCATTTTGAGAATCGCAAAACGGTATGTATATAATAAATCGCAAAAAAATAGCGACTCCGTAAAAATCGCTATTTTCATTGAGACACCCCAGATTGTGATTCATTATTTTTTTTAAATCGCAATTTTGCGAAATTCGCAAATCTGAGAATCGGAAACTCAGGTGCAGCTTGATGACAGCACAACCAGGAAGTGTGACTACCCATACTGCACCTGAGTTTCTGAAGCACAGTCAGAGAGAAGGAGTGGAGGTGAGGGAATTTTGCAGTGCTACAAACAATGGAAGACACTGGAGACATGGCCAGCCAGGACAAACAGCAGAGGGGGGAAACACAGAGGAAGAGAAAACAAAAGTTTTCAGAAACTGAGCTGGAGGTCCTCATCCAGAAAATGTTGATAAGCCATGAGCACCTCTTTGGTAAAAAAATCACTCCAGGTGCATGAGACACGCAAGCGGCGGATTTGGTCAGATATCCAGCGCAAAGTGAACGCTGTTGGTCTCACACACAGAAGCGTGGAAGATTTAAGGAAGCGCTCGTACGATATGCGCCAGCGCTCCAAGGAGAAGGTGGCTGCCAGGTTGGAGCAGGTCAATAAGACTGGTGGAGGTACCTCCACTGCCACTGACTTCACACCTCTAGAGGAACTGGTTGAGGGGACCCTGCTTCCAGAGAGCGTAATGGGCGTGGCCGACCTGGACAGCTCCGACCCCCTGGTACCAGGACAAGGTATGAAGCATGCCATCACTCCCCTGATAGCCCCCAACTACCCCCACATACCCAGGTGCGACCTAGGGGCAGGATAAAACTAAAAGTCCAGTACAGGTACAAAAGCACACACAGCAATGCATTATGGGAGATGTAGTCACATGCACATTACAGTGGTGCAGTTACACCCAGCCAGTCCCCAACAGCATGTGCACATCAGGAAAGGCAAATACAAGACACATGTAACCCCAAACAATGATATTTAATACATGACAAGTGCAAGTCAGAACAGAAAATTAATGTGTCTTTTTATGTTCACAGCACCATCTGTAACACAGGCAACAGTAAGTGGAAGACAGGACCATTCCCCTAACCCACAGGTAGCAGGACAAGAGGAGGACAGGTCAGTAATCCCTCCAAAATGCCGTAGTCGGAATGTAGTGCCACAACTGCCCCCATTGGAGGATGAAGGCCAGGACACCGATGGAGATGTCCACCCAGTCCCAACACAGCCAGAGCCACAACACTGTGCATGTGCACGTGCTGATCCGATCCCGCCAGTTCCAACCAGGCGGGTGTAGAGCACGTGCATCCACCAGTTCAACAGACCCAGGAGAGGACACAGTGTTCGCTGGACTGGAGGGGCACATGTTGCAAGCACAGTGCCTGCAGGCAAAAAACATAAAATCACTACAGAGGCAAATCAGGGTTGGCTTCATGGGCATGAGGGGTGCCCTGGAGGCACTCTGTGTGGAACTAAAAGCAGATCGTGCTGCTAGGCGCCGGGAGATTCAGCGCCTAGATCTGTACACCCGGGCGGTGAACCGCCTGTCCTCAGCAACAAATGTGCTATCAAGGCGCAGTATCTGTATGCTAAGTAAGGTGGCACACAACAGCCAGGACATGGCAAGGGCCCTGGTACAAGTCACATCTTCTGTAGATGAGCTGCGGGCAGCTCGCACTACTGGGCCAGGAGTCCTAACTCCCACAGAGGAGGCAGGAGCAGCATCACCCCACCACCCCCCCATGGATAAGCGCCATAGTGGCGCCTATCCATGGGGGGCGCGTAACCATGGGGGGCGCGTAACAGTAGGCCTGCTGGGGCAAGTGAGGAGGGCACTGTGCGACACCAAACAGGGGCTCCAACCAGACAGCGCCGCATTTGAGGTGCACTAACCTGGACCACTAGATGGGTGCAGCAACCCACTTTACATGGACACTTGCTCCTGAACAAACAATTGCACTGTGACAGTAACGTGCTGGACATTGGGAGATACATTGTGTGGCCCTCAGGCTGTGTGCCGTCATTCTGAAGTTAAGGAAATAAAATACAGTCTCACAACTGATATTTATCATTGTGTCATATTTTCTTACCTAGAAATAGTTGTGTGTTATCTAATCTCGCCTCTGGCGCCCAGCTGCACCAATTACATCGACTGTCCTGCGTCCTGGAGCTGGCCACTCCTCCTCTGATGAATCTGATTCACTGAGCTCCACCGATGTGCCTTTCCTGGGGGCGATGTTGTGCAGGATGGCACATGCTACCACTATCTTGCAACAGTTCTGGGGACTGTATTGTAGTGCCTGCCCCACTTTTATGTAGGCATCTGAATCTGCTCTTGAGTATCCCAAAGGTCCGCTCAATGGTGCCTCTGGTTGCTATGTGGGCACTGTTGTACCTCTGCTCCCCAGCGTTGGATGGAATCAGGTAGGGAGTCAGTACGAAGTCACGGACCGCATGCGCACTGTCACCTGTGGGGTGGGAGGAATATGGTTAAACAATGTCCTGCACATGCTATCCTTAACTAGTATGTCCTCTGTACAAATACATTTACCTAGTAGGTATCCCTCACCAAACTCCCCACTTGTGAGTTGACGGTGTATCCCACTGTGGCGAAAGATTAAAGCGTTGTGCGTGCTGCCTGGGTATTTTGTGACAATGTTGGTGATGATGTGTTTGGCATTACACACCACCTGTATGTTCAGGGAATGGTAGGATTTGCGATTCCTGAACACATACTCATTCTGGGAGGAGGGGATATGGCGACATGGGTCCCATCTATGCATCCAATGACGTGGGGAAATTGTGCTATTTGATAGAACTTCTGCTTGGTCTTGTCTAGTGCTTGTGGGGTGCTGGGGAAGTGGATGTGGTGATGCAGCCTCTGTACAAATACATTTACCTAGTAGGTATCCCTCACCAAACTCCCCACTTGTGAGTTGACGGTGTATCCCACTGTGGCGAAAGATTAAAGCGTTGTGCGTGCTGCCTGGGTATTTTGCGACAATGTTGGTGATGATGTGTTTGGCATTACACACCACCTGTATGTTCAGGGAATGGTAGGATTTGCGATTCCTGAACACATACTCATTCTGGGAGGGGGGATATGGCGACATGGGTCCCATCTATGCATCCAATGACGTGGGGAAATTGTGCTATTTGATAGAACTCCTGCTTGGTCTTGTCTAGTGCCTGTGGGGTGCTGGGGAAGTGGATGTGGTGATGCAGCCTCTGTACCATGGCATCAAGGAACACATAGACAAAGTGCGACATTGCACTCTGTGACACCCCTCCTGCTGAGGCTATCACACCCTGGAAACTACCTGATGCCAAGAGGTGCAGTGAGCACAGGACCTGGACATGGGTGGGGATTCTGTGTGTCCTGCGTGTGGGGTGTACAAGTATAGGTTTGAGTTCCTCAATTAAATCAAGGATGCTCTCTTCATCCAGCCTGTAGTTTGTATAGATGTCCTCCTCAGTGCGCTGAAACAGGGTTCTGCACGCACAGAAGACACTTTCCTGTCGTCTCCTCCTCTGTGCAGCAGCTCTGAGTCGCAGCCTCCTGGCTATCACATACAGCCCAGCCATTGTGGAAAAATCTGTTGCATTGTGGGACTCTTTAAATACTTTGCACCTGGTTACCACCAGCTCACACTTGGTGGTAATTGTGATTCTCAAAATTGCGATTTTCGTGATTTTGCAAATTGCGATTATTTCATTGCGATTTCTTAAAGTGCAATTTTATAATTTGCGATTTTCGCATGTATATTCGCAGAATTATTGCTACGCAACTTTGGGAATCGCTATTTTTGCGATTCCTTATGTTAGCGTTGCGAACATGTCATATACATCGTGTTTTGCTAAATTTTAATCGCAAACCCTGTTTTTTGCGAATCACAGCATTTGCGAGTAAAATTGTGTTTCATACATATGGCCCTTTATCTTAAACCACAATTCATGTCTCAGTTTGTTACTCAAGCTAATTTCAAATGTAGGTCCTGCTCCTTTACAAACAGTGATCTAAAACACATTTCCTAACACTTTTCTCTTTGGGTACAAGCTTTGTAAAAAAAATGAATTGCATTGCCAAACTTCCTATCCTTTTAGTTCTGCCTCTCTTTTTCTTGGTAGCCTTCATGATGATTAGCAATTCACTTTTTCTAAAAATAAATTGCTGGAGCTTTTAGTTGCCACTGCTTTTTCACAGGATTACCATTCACTGGAAGTGTATATCTAACATTTCTTATAAAGCCTAGTGGTAGGCCTTCTGTCATCACCGTTGACTCTATGGACATTATGAAGAATCTAACCTTTTTTTGCATAATAGTGATTTACTATGGTTACTTTTTACGAATTTTTTTAAATATCATTAGTTCCCACTGTAGCAATATGCAAACATCACCATTTCATACTTTCACTGAACACCCTGAACTTTATTGGATTCTCTGTTTTCCAATTATTTCAAGTTTCAATTTTGTGATTTAGACTTTTGCTTGTTGTTTAACCATTTGCTGTTATATGTGCAAATTTGTTAATTATACTGATCTTTTTTTAATTTTGATTTAAGATGATACCCTTATCTTTCTCTCTCTTCCCTCTCCCCTCCCTTGCATTTCCTAGAAAAGTCCATAAAATCCTTAATTAAAATAACCTTATATTGTATGGTCAAGAAACTAAGCGTTCTTGTTGCAACCTTTTAATTATAATATTATAATGTTCATCATAGTCTGTTATTATGTTGACATGACTATTGCTATTCACTAGGCCTGGGAGGTGAACTTCGCTACGTTCGCGGAGTTTGCAGAAAACTCTGCTTCACGATGTGCAGCAGAGTTTTTTCCCCCCTCGTGAACTGTAAGTTTGTGATTGCGAACAGTAAGTTTGCGAGCGCGCGCTGGCGCTTTGGTAGAATTTCTACCCGAGTGGCAGGAATACAAGCAAAAACTGCAGTTCGCACTGCACTCCACCACTCGCGGAACTACGCTGAGTTTTTTTGTAACTTCGTGGAGTTCCGCGTAGTAAAACTCTGCGAACTGGGCCCCGGCCTACTATTCACTTCCATCGTGTATGATGTTCATTTTCATAATAAATCTTTTTTAAGCTGGAAATGTGTTGTTATATTTTATTGAATCTGGCTTGGATAACATTTGATGGACAGCCCACGTACACAAGGCTGGTTTCAGTGCTGGGCCTGGTAGATCTCCACTCAATAACTTGGTGTTCACACTGATGGCCACCTTGGGCGGGCCCACAACAAAAGCAGACAGAAGGAAGCAAGGCTCTTTGTATATGCCTCACAGCATAGCAATATCACTGCCATCTCTTTCTCCTCAGGCGTAGAGACCTTTATGTGCATACACGACATTATAGGGTCCAATGGAATGCTTCATAAAACCAACAATCATCTTACAAATGACAGATTTAAGAAGAAAGAAAAGGAACCCTTGGCGCCACAGAAAACATTTGAGCAAAATGTGCATATTGTGCAAATAAGACTTGTGTCAGAACCCCATCTGTTCATGCGTAACACTGTGTCATTTTTAAACTATTTCATATGTGCTTTTGTTTTGTTTGTTGGCCTTGGGGACAGCGGCTCTTTGACACCCACACAGGTTCTGTTGCTCGTTTGTGGTGGGTTGCAGTGGAAGATAGCCTGCCTCATTGTGCTGTACGATGACAGTATTTATGGCTAGTACATCACATGTGAAACAGATGTAGAGGGAGTGTCATGGAAGGTTGGGTTTCTTTCACTGCCTACCAAACAAAATTCCTGTTAGTAAGTGTTTTCATTTGAGTAATTCTGTGCCACCCATTCGCTGCAAGAGGTAACCCTACTTGTATATTTTCCTGCATATCCTGGTTTTTGTTTCGCTTACTCAAAGTAGTACAGTAGTCCTAGGGCTAGATGTAGGTAATTCCGATTTACCTACTCTTAAATACCGAATTTTACCGATTCGGTATTTAAGAGTAGGCAAATAGGAAGGAGGCAGATGTAGGTAATTTTTATTTTACAATTACCGAATCTGTAAGATTCGGTATTCGGTAAATACCGAATCGGTATTTCCCATTGATTCCTATGGGCCTTGAAGCCCCTAGGAATCAATGGGAAATACTGATTCGGTATTTACCTAATCGGTAAATACCGAATCCTGCAAGGGGGAATGGGGTGTCACTTTGACACCCTGTAGCACCCCAATTCCAGGCTTGTGTGCCATGTGGCACATATACATGCCCTAAGGGCATGTCTGTGTGTCATATGGCACAGGTGTACATGCACAGATGTGCATGTACACCTGAATTCGTTATTTACCATGCAATAGTATTACATGGTAAATACCGAATTCTAAAGGGCCTGTGGCACACTTAAAAGTGCCACCTACATCTGCATTTACAGATTCGGGGCCCGATGTAGGTAAGTTCATTTTACCACTTCTTAAATACCGAATCATACCGATTCGGTATTTAAGAAGTGGTAAAATGGAGGGGGGGATGTAGGTATTTCAGATTCGGTAAATACCGAATCGTTAAGATTCGGTATTTACTGATTCTGTAAATACTGAATCGGTAAAGCCCATTGAATCCTATGGGCATTGAAGCCCATAGGAATCAATGGTCATTACCGAATCGGTATTTGCCGATTCGGTAATTACCGATTTTTGCAAGGGTGCAGGGGGTGTCACTTTGACACCCTCTAGCACCCCAATTCCGGACTTGTGTGCCATGTGGTACACAGACATGCCCTAAGGGCATGTCTGTGTGTAACATTGCACAGGTGTGCATGCACAGATGTGCATGCACACCTGTATTCGGTATTTCACCACCCAATTGGAATGGGTGGTAAAATACCGAATCTTAAAGCCCTGTGGCACTCTGACATGTGCTAGCTACATCTGCATTTACAGAATCGGTATTTTACCGAGTCTGTATTAACCGATTCGGTAATTTTACCGAATCGGTAAATACAGAATCGGTAAAATACCGATTCTGTAAATGCATGCCCTACATCTGAAAACCGTAATACCGGTCGGAAACGGCCGAATTCGGCCGCTTCCGACCGGTATTAGGGCACCTACATCTGGCCCTCGGTATTTTTACAGAGTCTGTATTTACCGATTCGGTAATTTTACTGATTCGGTAAATACAGAATCGGTAAAAATACCGATTCTGTGAATGCATGCCCCTTACATAGGAAAAGGCATTTACCGGTCGGTAACGGCCGAATTCGGCCGTTACCGACCGGTTAATGCCTACCTACATCGGGCCCCTAGTTTTTCCCTTCAAAATACTTGGGAAATGTTGACCCCTCAATCCAAAATATTCCAGAACAGGATTTAAAGTACTAAATAGAAAACTTCCACTTTTCACAGATATTATAGGATTAGATTTGCAAAGTAAATTTTTCTTCCCAACATCCAACTAAACCTGAGTTGACTGGGACAACCATGGCCCTAACTCCTTGGGTTCCCAACCCTTGACAGACGATGGGCTCTGTCAGCCTGTCTATATGACAGGCAATGGACGGGTGGGGCACTATAAGGAGAGGTGTCTGTCACTCTCTCCAGCGCACCAGAGTTTATGGCAGTAGACACAGCCGGGTGAGGAGAGACGGGGAGGGAGTGCAAAAAAAGAATAGAAAAAAAGAAATAACAGGGCTGGTTTGAATATTTTTTGATTTCGCCTACCAGATACCGCGACTCTATGTAGGCAAAAAGATATTTTGTCAGGTTACAGTGGGTCTAGTGCCCATCCATTACTCAACATTGGGTGGCTTTATTGTCATTCTCATTTGTTTGCTTCTTATTTGCTTTCTTCTCCCCTCTATACTGCACTGATGTTGCTCTCTCTTCTGTGTTCTTCTTCTTCACACCCTCCATGATGCACTTGCCCTCATGTACTTCTTCCCTCCTCCCTGTGTTTGCTTTCTTGGCCTTATGCTTCTCCCCTCAGCTTCACTTCATTCTCTCTGTCTTACCTGTTTGCTTTAGTTATTATTTATTTATTTATACGTTTTACATAGCGCTAGCTAGACCCGGGGTTATCAGAGCACTTTACTTACACAGTTGCATTACATAGCATGAAATACGGATGCATAAAGATATAAGCCAAACATTGTACTTAGGGATACATTACACATAGCAGGACATAAGCGTGCATGAGGATATAAGCAACACATTATAAATAGGCATACAGTGAAGGTTGGGAAAAAGCTCAAGAGGTTGAGACGGTCCAATATCGACCTATCCAAGATGGACAAGTGAGCCAGGAGTTCATTAGGTTATTGGAGTCTTGGTTCGTTGACTTGGATGGTAAAGTATTTCTTGAGGAGGAGGTGTTTCAGGTCCCTTTTGAAGCATGGGAAGGAAGGGTTGCATCTGAGGTCAATCGGGAGAGAGTTCCATATCCTGGGTACATTACCAGAAAAGGATCGGGACTGAGTGGTTTTCTTTTTCAATTTTGGAGGGATGAGAAGAAGTGAGTTGGAGCTTCCCAGGGATCTGGATCTTCCAGCCTTAACCAGTTTGCTGTTGAGGTAGTTGGGGAAATGTGAGTGTAGGGTTTTGTGTGTGATTCAGGCCAATTTGTAGATACATCTGCCTTCAATGGGTAGCCAGTTGAGGGAGTGGAGGGTTGGTGTGATGTGATCAAACCTTTTTACCCCAGTTATGAGTCGAGCTGCCATGTTAAGGACTGACCTTAGAGGGGCTAGGTGAACTTTAGGCGTCCCTGTAAGGATGGTGTTCCCGTCGTCAAGTTTGGATAGGACTAGGGATTGGACAATAGTCTTGAAATCGTCCTGGGGAATAAAAGGTTTCATTTTCTGTAGGTGTTTTAGTGAGTAAAGCACACTTTTTGAGGAGTTTTTGATGTGGTCATTTATCGATAAGTTCTTGTCCAGGGTAATGTCTAGAGATTTAACCGAGTCGGTTAGAGCGAGGGAGCAGTTTAGGGCATCCAGGTTCTTGAGCCAGTCTTGGATAGGATGGTGATTTCTTTTTGTAGTGTACAGTATTACCTCAGTTTTTTCTGTGTTCAGTTTTAAGTGGTTTATGTTAAACCAGGATTGGATTGGGGTTAGTGTGACATTGAGGTGTCGGATGTTATTGGGTGATTTGTTTTTGTAGTAGAGTTGAGTGTCGTCTGCATATAGGTGATATTTAACTCCTGCTTGTTTCAGAATGAATGTAAGGGGTTCCATTAAGAGATTGAAGAGGGCTGGGGAGAGGATTGAGCCTTGAGGGACCCAATGTGTCACTCGTGTTGGCTTAGAGAGACAGGAGTTCATTTCAATTTGTTGTGAATGGTGCTGAAGATAGGAAGCAAACCATTTTAGTACAATGCCATTAATGCCAGAACGGCCCTTCAAAGTCTCAAGTAGTGCTGGGAGATTAATTGTATCGAAAGCCGCAGATAGGGCAATAAGGATGAGAAGACATGCTTCACCTTTATCTAATATGATATAAACATATGATATCCCAACTGGTCTTATTCAAAGGCAATTAGAGAGGATATGTATACAACATTATCAGAAAGGAAACAAGGAGACTGTTAGATTATTGCTTATGCTCATGGCATCATTTATATATAGAAATAAGGGAGGGCAAATAGCATTTGTAACAGCACTGCAATAAACAAATAAAACAACCCAAATTGTACTTGGTGCTCAAGGTGTGTGAGTGAAAAACACGGTGGCGACGCAGGTAGCAATGTGATCAGCGCGCATGGTGACTGGTGCATAAATATATACAGTGAATGGACGACACAATGTGGTTCCAGCTGAATTGAGGAGTTTGGTTCTACTTTTGGCTTGCTGTACTTTTTGCGAACCGCTTTTTATGTAGCGCCTTTGATCGCGCTGAATAGTCGACGGCTTTTCGATTCTCATAAATCGGGATCATCATAAGGACTGGGTCGGGTTGATAACAGTGCTGGTAGAGATTTCAGACATGCGGAGGTCCGGAATCCATTAATTCTTTGAAGTCGAGTATGGTCTGGGGCTGCGGGTTTAATCTGCATGTGAAGGGGAGCGCCGATAGGAAGCATCCATCGACCTATCCGACAGTGATCAGTGTGGGGAGAATTCATCTCTGACGATTGGAGTGAACTGCGTGGTGTTCGAGCAGTTAAAGCCTTTATCTAAGGCTCTATGGATATCATCAGAGATGTTGAGTATGGCTGTTTTGGTGCTGCACCCTTTCCTGAATCCCGATTAAAAGGTGTCGAGGATGTTGAAATCATTGATATGTTTAAGTTGTTGGAGAACGCACTTCTCCAGGGTTTTGGGTAGGAACGGGAAGTTGGAGATAGGTCTGAGGTTGTTGAGATCGTTAGGATCTGCCCCTGGTTTATTGAGTATGGGTGTGACTTATCCTAATTGAAGGGAGTGTGGGACACAGCCTGATGTGAGCAAGGAGTTGTTGATTTTAGTCCAGAAAGGGGTAATGATGTGGTTGAGTTTTTGTACTATTGTGGCTGGGAGAGGGTCCATTGTGTGAGAGGTGGCTTTAAGGTCACAATTATATTGAAGACCTCATTTTCCGACATGAGTTTGAAGTCAGACAAATTCGCATAATTTTTCAGTCGGCAGCGGGCCTGGTTTGTCCTTGGTATGGTTAATATCTGCTTGGTCGAGGGTGAGTATTAGGGGGCAGGTTAAGATTGAGGGTGTATTGGAGGTTTGGATGAATAATTGTTCAATTTTAGTGACTTTGTCTGTAAAGAAGCTGGCAATTTCTTCGCATCGATCATTGGACGCTTTAATTTCATGAGGGGATGCGCCGTTCATTTGCCTTTTGACAATATTGAAGAGTTCTCTAGATCTATTACTGGCCTGGTCTAGATGGCTGCTGAAGAATGAGGCCTTTTCTCTTAAGATGTGTTTTTTATATTCCGACCGAGCAGACCTAAGTAGCGCTAGGTGCCTTGTTGATGGGTTTAGTCTCTAGGTCCTTTCAGCAAGTCTGAGTTGTCGTCTTTCAGTATTGAGATCGACATTGAACCATGATTTAGACTTGATAGACTTCATTTGTTTAAGTTTAAGTGGTGCTACTTGATCTAACACCTCCGTCATTGTTGTGTTGAAGTGAGTTGTGTGGTCATCGACCGACATAGTCGCAGGCTTTAACTGTAGATGGTCTTGAATCTTGGATTCGAGTTTGGCGATAGGAACTTCATTGATGTTCCTGATCCAGTGCTTGGGTTTGTCGGAACTTATTGGTTGGTATCTGACAGGTGAGTCGATATTAAACAAAATGAGGTGGTGGTCAGACCAGTCAATGGGCGTGATTGATCTCAGAGAGACCAGTTCATTTTTGGTGATGATCGCATCCTTTTATGTGTGTAGGTTCATTGCAGAGTTGTTTGAGGCTGGTTATTTCAAGCAGGTTGGAGAGGTTCTGGGCAGGAGTGTCTTCTGTGTTGCTCCAGTGGATATTGAAGTCACCCAAGAACACGTCTTTCGTGTCTGTTAGGGAGAAGCGTGTTATTAGGTCGGTTAGTTCTTCGGGCACGCTACTCAGGGGGATGGTAGATGGTGTGAAATTTGATGGCGTGGTGCCTTTGACTGCAAGTTTGACACCAAGGTACTCCAGAGTCAAGTATTCTGCAGGTTTTAATGTGGTAATCTGTATATCTACATAACAATCAACGTAAGAGTGTCAGCAAATATAGGGAATGAAAGCGAAAGCCAAAGGTTCAGGCGATCATAGGATAGCTGGCACCAAAAATAGATAACCAATTAGTAAGGAGATAGAGTGCACGTGCTCAGTGTGAACTAAAAGGACCCTCAGGCCCCAACTAAAAGTTGGTAGCCAGTTGTCTTCATTGGGTCCCAGATAGTTGAAAGGAAAATCAGAAATAGTGATTGAGGGTGACTTAAAAAGAGTGTGGGCTACTCATCAAACAATTCATTTTAATGAGAGGGTAGCTCTAACTCTATTAAAACCAGTGAAAAAAATGTGGACTAATGATTGGTTGTGTTAATTTGAACCAATAAGTCCTAATGGTGGTGACAAACAAAGAAAAATGGTCAACATGTTTCTGCTAAAGAGCTCAAGGTCAGCTCAGCATTCATCAGGACCAGAACAGTCATTCTCACTTCCCGGTGGACACACATTAGAGTATCCAGACCTATGGTGTGGAGAAAGAAACTAATACAACCTGATCTTGTAAAAGTTCATATGGAGAAATTAATCCGAAAGCCTCGCCTCATTAAGGGAGACCAAAAAAATCTGAAATATAGAAGATAAAAACAAACATATATAACTTGTATGCCCTCATTATGAGTGTCCAAACATCAGCTAATTTATAAACACATCTATGCATGTGTATTCAATTTATATAACTCCATAAATTCCTCTTGTATGGTAACAGCAAATGTGCAATGACAGAAATAAATGAAGGCTGTCTCAATACCCATGGATTTATATTCAATATCCACTGTTGTCAGCCTATCATTAACGTGTGGAAAAAACATTATGTACACGTTCCTTAAAGGGTAAATACACCCTTGCGCAAAAAGTGCTTGTCAAAGATAAAAACCAACTGAAAGCTGGAATTTCACAAAATTAAAATTAAAATACACCTTTACAACACTGGAGGACCAGTAAAAACGACCGCATTAGGGGAGAGGAAAAAGAAACTCACTCGTAATTATCAGTGTGAAAGCTCCATGGGCTGGCGGCAGGGGGAATATCTTCACGCCCAGATAATCTGTTATTAAAAGGAGACTGTCACGACACATGTTATCTGCCTTCACGGCTCCGAGTAATGGCACAATTCACAGTTACGGTAATTTCAGGGCACAAGGAAACTTACTTGCTTCTTGGCGGCTCCCCGCCGATAGACCTACTGCAACCACATCCGCCGCCCGACACTGCAAACGGGACGTGGGTGGCGAGGTTATTTAGTAAAGAAACCAAACGTACAAGGAGAGCGCGACCAACGTGACTTGCGGTCACGTGGTACACGCAGCCTCTTCATACGCTTAAAGGGGCCTCACTATTTACTTGATTATTTTTTGACCTTGGATCGGTATCAGTCCCCGGGATGTTCACATAGCCACTTCTAACTATTAAAGGGGCCTCACTATTTACTTTTATGTTTATGCAACCATGGAACGATAACAATACCCGGGGTATCATGGAAGTAACGTGTAATTGTGCATAAAAACAAAGTATATGTACTTGGCACACTGATGGAAAGTTTATCAACCAAACCCCTCTGAGTAATGTTTGCAAATTAATTAAAAGGGGTCGGTCAAGGATCATGAGACCTGATTCATACCTAATTTGCGAATCAGCCTAATTCTTGTTATTACTTTGGAATGAACCAAGAATAGAAGGCTGTATGATTACAGATTATTGAAAAACCGAACTGGTTGGTAGGAGAAATTCATTCTGGACTGGGTTCTCGTTTCATCAGAGTAAGGTTATCAGAATGGGAGGAACCAATGATGGAATACACAGTTATCTCCGCATGACCGAACCCCACGGGATGTCGTCGTTAAGGCCATGTATGTGTGTCGAAAGGCGATATATCCACCTTTGCTCCTTCTCAAAGAGGGTGCCTTCATTTCTAGAGTTCATTTGCTCTATTACCACCCACTTAACATCATTGGGACCATGGCCATATTCAAGGAAATGGGTGGTTAATTTAGTAGTGTTCCTACCACACCTCACATTACTGCGGTGTTGACCAATACGCATTTTAATCCTCCTGGTGGTCATACCCACATACCTCAGGCTGCATATCTTCTTTGTGGATGATCGCTAGCCCTCCACCTGTTTTGAGCGGTCTGTCCTGTCTAATGATGTTGAAACCTGGCGGGGAGAGTAAGTCTAGAATGAGGTTAGAGTGGACTTTGAGCCAGGATTCTTTGAGAAACACTATGGGGCCTATTGGGATGGCGGACGGACCAGCGTCCGTCCGCCACCTCGAGGTGGAGGGACCGTCCGCAGGGGCAGCGGCGGTCCCTCCGTGTGAATTAGGATGTGACCGCCACCCTGGCGGTCACATCCTGTATATTTAACATTGCGGCGGGTGCTGCTTTGAGCAGCAACCGCTGCAAGGTTAAATATGCATGCTTTCCATTTGCATGCACAAAACGGCAGGCACCGCGCAGTGCCTGCCGCCTTGTACATGCAAATGCTGGGGGGTACCATAGGTACCCCCCAAGTGCACCCGCCACCCTCGACACCCTGGGGGCCCGCAAGGGCCCCCCAGAAGCTTTTGTCCACATACTTTTCCACGGCGGTAAATCCGCAGCGGAAAAGCATGTTTACAAACCCATTGTAAATTGGCTGGCGGTGTCTTGCAGGCACCGCCACCAAATTGCGGCCAACACCCCGCGTATCAGTGGCGGACGGACCTGCCGTCCGCCGCAGATCCCACCGCCATCATAATCTGGCGGTGGGTGTTTTGAAGGTCCGCAGCGGTGATTCCGCATCCTCCGGGCCGGCGGTGGCTTCCACCGGCCCGGAGGATGCGGAATCACCGCAATCATAATCGACCCCTATGTCTTTTTCTTCCCTGAGTATAACTTCAGCAATGTCTGTGGCATGTTGAACTGCTGATCTACAGCTGAGGAGCATGCTTTTCTCATCTGTTCCACGTTGCTGTATCTGAGTTACTGCCATCCTCGATCCTTCTGTTTTGCTACCCCAAACCGGTGCCCATGTTGCTTCCCAAGCACTCTGGTTGCACCTCCGCCCTCTGGGATTCCACAACCAGCAGGTGGGCAACTAGAGCCAAATTTCGGGGGGGGGGGGGGGGGGTAGCTGGAAAAGATTTCGGGGGGGAGTGGGAGGGAGGGTGGAGGGGTTATTCTTCCAGCCATAGGCAGAGGGGCTCAAAGAAGGGTTGAAAACACAACAAAAGCCTCATTAACAAGTAAATGGTCTTTTAAAGACTGCGAAGTACTCGGGTGCGGCTGCAATTAGAGGGTCACCTGCCCGCAAAGATGTTGCAACCAGGCTGCCACACACGACAGGGGGGGGGGAGGGGGGGGGGGGGGGGGTGGGGGGGGGCTGAAGCCCGGTGAGGCCAATGACTGTTGCGTACCTGGCATCCACCAACCTCCATCTTCTAACTTCCACTCCCCATGTTGTTTTAACCACACCACGCAATTGTTTAATTTTCAATTACCAATTCAACTCAGATCGATAAACAAAAAGGAAACAAAAAGGCGCTTGTGTCATTTTGGAGGTGTGTATGCTTGGTGCAGGCACCTACAAAATGGCGCAGCAGGACACATCATAAGCGTTTTTTCTCTTTCAGCCATGCTGCACAGCATTGAAGATACTGTACATCATGACTAAAAGCCATTGGCAAAGCCAATACTTATCAAAGGCAAGACCTATTGACTTTGTCAGGGCTTATTCCCAGGGCTGCCTTTAATCATTGCCATTTTTGAAACGAACCAATAAAGCCATAAGCAAGAGAAGCAGCATCAGTGGACCAAGGGGAATTCTTCTGAGGACGCTGGCACTTATACAGCACAGGAGAATGTAACTAGGATTTGCAATGCAATCGGTCTTGCATTTGTGAAAGTTAGAGCTATTGGCAGTGTGAAAGACAATGGGGCAGATTTACAAGCCCCTTGTGCCACTTTTGCTTCACTTTCTCATGTTAAAAGTGACACAAAAGTGGAGCAAGGGGCTTGTAAATCTGCCCCAATATTTTTACTTCTTTTTTTTGTTTGCACGCATTTAATACTGCTGGTCAGTAACCTGATCAATGAAAGTAATTTTATAGAAAACGCATATACATGTGCTCTGATTACATTCTTGCACTGATAAGCACTTTCCCTGACCACTTCTATATACTTCCATGCGCTTCGATAGCCAGCTGTGCAGTGCTGCACTTACTATTTTAAGGCAATGAAGTTGTTGTCCTTGGTTTGGCAAAAGTTTAATATACATGCACATAAGCTACACCGCCACAAAAAAAATTGCTCAGTGAGTAGGCACTTGTCCGCTCCTGAAACCAGCAGTACGTAACCTGGGGATCACCATTGACTACTCTTTGTCTTTGAAACCCCATGTTAATCAGGTGATAGGGGTTTGTTATGGGATCCTACGCTCTCTTAAAAAAATCTTTAAATGGCTACCCTTTGAAGCAAGGAAACCATTGGTGCAAGGGCTTGTTATTAGCCGTTTAGACTATGGTAATGCCTTGCTTGTTGCTCTGAATGAGGACCTGCTGACCAAGCTCCAGATCCTTCAGAACACAGCAGCAAGGCTGGTCCTTGACCTCCCTGGGAGAGCTCCATCTGCCCCGAATCTCCGGACTCTCCACTGGCTTCCTATTCGACAAAGATGTCATTTTAAAATTTTAAGTCTTGTCCATACGTCAATGTACGGGGCTGGTCCCCATTACCTGAAAAACAAACTGACATGGTATATACCTGTTAGAACTTTAAGGTCATGTTCTAAGCCATATCTTGTTCAGCCCCGCATTCAGACCTCACGCAATGGAGACCGCGCCTTTTCTTACCTGGCCCCCATGCTATGGAACAAACTTCCTGTACACATCTCCTCCACTTCGGATCACAAATGTTTCTGTAAGAAGCTAAAAACCTGGTTGTTTCCTCAGCAGCTCATAAATGTGTACTGCTGGTCCGATCTACCGTTTTTTATTTGCTGCGAGCGCCAGGAGACCTCACTGTGACATGTGCGCTATATAAGAACGTATGACATTGACATTGACATTGAGTTGAATGCATTAGGTTACCGTCCTTGGTTCAGGAAGAGTTTTATTTACTGATTTCATTTATGTCAGTTCTGGTGGGTACTGCGCATTTCTATGTAAAGTAAGTAATATACAGCCGTAACTTACCAGTGCCCGACCACCACACACTTGATGGCCTGCATGGTAGCTGCGGCAGCCCCTCTCTAGAGGACTGCGCTGACACTGCTGCTCGAGCGGGTTAGCAGCCCTCCTGATCTGACCTCGGCTGCAGGCCCTCCGAGAGACAGACCGCATATTAAAACAGCCAACACCCTAAACCAGGACTACGCTTCAGGGAAACAGTAAGTGCCTAGAAGGCGTACATCCAGCCTCACCTCCCAGTGCACACGGGTACTCACTACGGCACCATGGAAAGAAAAAAGGGACAAATCACTACACCCTTTGATATTCAGGACATCATTCGCCTAGTTGAGCTTGACGGCCATCGTTGCATAATACTTTGTTGATATTTATGAACAATTGATCTCGCTAGCAAACAAATAAAACATACGTTTCTTCGTGAACCTAATTGAATAGAAGGGCAACCACTCCGTAAAATAATAATTCTACTAATAAATAATGTGTAGCATCTATTTTAAAATATTTCAAACATGCTCTTTGTACCATAGAGTTCCTTATGTGTCATACAGATGTGGACCTTGCAAGAAGGAAAAATGTTGCCATCAAAGCCTTTTAGAAACTCGCTCATGGAAGAACCTGCGTGAGGGAGAAATTTTCTTTTACCAAGTTGTAACAAGGAATTCCCCTTGTTCTACATGAAATTCGGCTACTGACGCGATAAAGGGCGAATAAGCCCTGGACAGCTACCTATGACCCTGCTCGCAGGCAGGTCACTCCCAATGCTGCTGTACAGCTCTGCCTGCATTGTTTTTGCCTAATCTTGTTTTTTTCCCCTGTGCCTAACTTGCTTTCTTGCCCAGACTTGTTTTTATTCCCCTGTGCCTGTACTTGCTTTCTTGCCCAGACTCGTTTTTATCCCCTGTGCCTGTACTTGCTTTCTTGCCCAGACTTGTTTTTATTCCCCTGTGCCTGTACTTGCTTTCTTGCCCAGACTTGTTTTTATTCCCCTGTGCCTAACTTGCTTTCTTGCCCAGACTTGTTTTTTATTCCTCTGTGCCTGTACTTGTTTTCTTGCCTAAACTTGTTTTTCCTTCCTGGGCCAGTTCTCCCCCGGCCCCCGCCCATTTTTCCCGCCGCTCCATCCCTGCGGCCCCGCCCACCTGCAATCCCATTCGCCGCCCCGCTACCGCCTCCCAGCTGCTCCTCCCTCCCACATCCCTTCATATGGAAGCCGCGCAGCGGTGAAAGGAGCGACCTATGACCCTGCTCGCAGGCAGGTCGCTCCCCACGCTGCTGCACGGCTCTGCCTGCATTGTTTTTGCCTAATCTTGTATTTTTCCCCTGTGCCTAACTTGCTTTTCTTGCCCAGACTTGTTTTTATTCCCCTGTGCCTGTACTTGCTTCCTTGCCTAGACTTGTTTTGATTCCCCTGTGCCTGTACTAGCTTTCTTGCCCAGACTTGTTATTATTCACCTGCGCCTGTACTTGCTTTCTTGCCCAGACTTGTTTTTATTCCTCTGTGCCTAACTTGCTTTCTTGCCCAGAGTTGTTTTTATTACTCTGTGCCTGTACTTGTTTTCTTGCCTAAACTTGTTTTTCCTTCCTGTGCCCAGTTCTCCCGCGGCCCGCCCATTTTTCCAGCTGCTGCGTCCCTGCGGCCGGCCCACCTGCAATCCCATTCGCCGCCCTGCTCCTGCCTCCCAGCTGCTCCTACCTCCCACATCCCCTCATATGGAAGCCGCTACGGGCCGCGCCACTGGCGCGCCGCTGGCGCACCTAAGCCAAGCCTGTCTGTGCCTGTCCGTGCCTGGACCGTGCCCAGCGCCAGGACCCCTGGACACCACGAACGCCACGACGGTTGACACCGATACAATGCCAGAACCCTCCACGCACTTAACACCAGACAATCACACACCTGCTTTCTGGCCGCCCGCTGTGCACCCACGGAGCTTTCACCTGCCGGAACTGCAGCTTCACAAGCATCCGCCCCCCCATGCTGCAGACCAGGAAAGAACCCAACCACCTCAGATGCATCCTTCTCAACACCCGCTCCACCCGAAAACATGCAGTTGAACTCTGGGACCTACTCGACTCAACCTCCCCAGACGTCGCCTTCCTGACGGAGACCTGGCTGAACCCCGCCTCGGCACCCGACATAGCCATAGCCATCCCAGAAGGCTACAAGATCAACCGCAAGGAACGCACCCACAGAGCAGGAGGAGGAATCGCCATCGTCCACAGGAACACTCTCAGAGTCTCGACCAACACAGACGACACCCTCAGCACCGCCGAACACCTGCACTGCCAGATCCACACTGACCCCAACACCACCCTCAGAGGAACCCTCATCTACAGACCGCCTGCACCCCGACCACAGTTCAGCGACTCCGTCGCCGACTTCGTCAGCACACACGCCCTCGCCTTCACGGTCTACATCCTCCACGGGGACCTGAACTTCCACCTCGAGAACAATGACAACACCAACTCCACCACCCTGATCGACAACCTAGCCAACCTCGGACTCAGACAACTCGTCACAACACCCACCCGCTCCGTCGGTCACACGCTTGACCCCATCTTCTCCGCAAGCCCCTACGTCTCCTTCAACCATACCACCGAACTCCACTGGACCGACCACCGCTGCATCCACTTCACCTTCAAGAAACCCACCACGCACCACTGCACCCAACAGATGCCTCACCGCTGCTGGAGCAAAGACACTGAAGACCAGCTAACCACCACCCTCGCCCAGAGCCCACCCACCGACCATACCGACCCCGACATCGCCCCCTGCAACCTCAGATAGTGGATCGACGACTGCGCCAACACCCTCGCCCCGATCAAGAAACCCTCCAACAATCATACCATGAAGAAAGCCAGCTGGTTCACTGAAGACCTCCGGGCCTCCAAGCAAACGTTCCGAAAGCTGGAACGAACACCGGACAGCCATGCCGCCCTCAAGAAAGCCACCCGCAGACACCAACACCTGCTACCTCGAGGGGAACAACATCCTGGACCCTTCCCAGTCCGGGTTCCGCAGCAACCACAGCAGCGAGACTGCCCTCATCGCCGCCACCGATGACATCAAGTCCCTGCTGGACAACGGAGAAACGGCGGCCCTCATCCTCCTGGACCTGTCAGCTGCCTTCGACACGGTCTGTCACCACACACTACGAACACGCCTCCACAACGCTGGGATCCAAGAGAAGGCCCTGGAATGGTCCACCTCCTTCCTCTCCGGCTGAACACAGAGCATCCGCCTTCCCCCCTTCCGCTCTGAAGCCACCGAGATCATCTGCGTCGAACCCCAGGGCTCATCCCTCAGCCCAACTCTGTTTAACATCTACAAGGAACCGCTCGCCCACGTCGCCCATCGGCGTGACCTCAACATTCTCTGCTACGCCGATGACACCCAGCTGATACTCTCCCTCACTAAGGACCCCCACACCGCCAAAAACAACCTTCACGAACGAATGAAGGCCTTTGCTGAATGGATGAGGAACAGTCGACTGAAGCTGAACTCGGACAAGACGGGGGTCTTCATCCTCGGATCCAACCCTTCGGCCTGGGACGACTCCTGGTGGCCGACCGCACTGGGAACCGCTCCAACACCCATGACCATGCACGCAACCTAGGGTTCATCCTCGACTCCATCCTCTCCATGACTAACCAGGTCAACGCCGTCTCCTCCTCCTCCTTCAACACCCTCCGCATGCTCCGTAGGATCTACAAGTGGATCCCCACTGAAACGAGAAGAACAGTCACCCAGGCCCTTGTCAGCAGTAGGTTGGACTATGGAAACGCCCTCTACGCAGGAACCTCGGCCAAACTCATGAGACAGCTCCAACGCATCCAGAACGCCTCTGCACACCTGATTCTCAACATCCCTCGCCGCAGCCACATCACACCCCACCTGAGAGACCTGCACTGGCTCCCAGTCAACAAGAGGATAACCTTCAAGCTCCTCACCCACGCACACAAGGCACTCCACAACACCAGACCAACGTACCTCAACAGACGACTCAGCTTCAACACCCCCACCCGCCAGCTCCGCTCCACCGACCTCGCCCTCGCTACAGTCCCCTGCTTCCGAAGAGCGACCTCAAGCGGCAGATGGTTCTCCCACCTCGCCGCAAAGACCTGGAACACCCTCCCCATCCACGTATGGCAGACCCAAGACCTGCTGACCTTCAGAAAACTCCTCAAGACCTGGCTTTTCGAGCAGTAGCAGCATTCCCCACCTCAGTGCCTTGAGACCCTCACGGGTGAGTAGTGCGCTTTACAAATGATATGATTGATTGATTGATTGATCTATTTTTAAATATTTCAAACATGCTCTTTGTACCATAGAGTTCCTTATGTGTCATACAGATGTGGCCGTCGCAAGAAGGAAAAATGTTGGCATCAAATCTTTTTAGAAACTCGCTCATGGAGGAACGTGCATGAGGGAAAAATTTTCTTTTACTAAGTTGTAGCGAGGAATTCCCCTTGTTCTACATGAAATTCGGCTACTGACGCGATAAAGGGCGGTGGCAGTTATGCTGATTATAATAATAATGTACTTGTTGGAAAATGCCAGCGCGCCGTCCATGAAGCGGGTGCCCTTCTGATAAATAAGCCCTGGACAGACCCAAAATAAATGTGCACACGAAGGAGCGTAAATTAAAAAAGAGTAAGACCACATGAAGCAGGGAGGGTCCGAAACACAAAAACCCATTTATGAAGGGCACAAACAGGAACAAATGGAAAAGATGGGAGGTGCTACATTACAAAAGACACACAAATGATGGACAGAATGCAGAGCAAATCAAAACATTCACCCGCAATCAAGAGATCTTGGTTAAATCCATTGTTCTTTTGCTCACCATGCCACCCTAATTTAGACCCAGTCATATGCAAATCAGTCTTGACCCTGTTACTTATGGGAACAGTCCAGCCCGAACTGCCAAGCAAGGTTCTCCCTGGACCATAAACAAGTGGTTTGATCTGTGACTGGGGGTGAATGTTTGATTAATTCAGCATTTCGTCCATCATTTGTTCTGTTTGCATTTGTCACCCTAAATGGGAAGGGTATGCCCAGATGTGGGTCCCGTGATTAAAGCTAGCCTGGCTGATGAGTGAAGTTACCCCAAAACAGGTTCAAAACTGATTTGCATATGGCTGGTCTAAACTGGAATTGCTTGCCATGCAAAGAAATGATGGATTTAACCCATATCTGTGACTGGGGGTGAATATTTGATTAATTCAGCACTCCGACCATCATTTCTTCTTTTGGCATAGTCTAGATTACAGCATGCTTCACACAGCAACACATACACTGCCTAGGCTCAACCCAAAAAGGTTTCAAAGCACATGAGACCCCCCCACTTACTAAACATCATCAGTCAAAGCCAAGTAGAGAAACTACTAACAGATATAAAAATGTATGGTTGCTTTACATTTGAGTAAAAATGTTTGCTGATGTGAGAAGCTGGGGGCATAATTTCAGCAGTTTCAGAATAGAAGCTCTTCATAGAATCCAGTGGCATTTTTCGAGCATGAGACATCCCAACATTTGTAAGCTTCTGACCATAGTTAGAGAAAATCTCGACAAGGAACACTGGAACTGAGCCAAAGTCATTTCAAATCTTCCAACAGTGAGTGTCCAACTTGAGTGAGAGAGAGAGGAAAGGAAAGCTACAGAAGGAAAATAAAAACAGGAGCCGCTGTGAGGTAAGGTCTGAAACCCTTGGACTGTCTGAGCTGCTGTGCTTGGAAAGCTGATCAAGGCCAGGAACAAACAACAGAACAACACTCCTTCCAGCAGCACCTCATTAAACCAGGATCTTGGAAGCAGGCGTGGAACAAGCTGACTGTACGAAAAACATGGGAGGCGCGAAAAAGAGGGCATCTTACCTGCGAGCTCTAGCTGGTCACGCAAGGAACTAAGAGGGTGAAGAACAAACAGGATAACTAATAAAATAGATTCTGATCTGTGGGTAAGAGCAAGCTGCTCATGCACGGAAACAGGGGGGGTGAAGATCAAGCAGGAGAATAACATAAGGTCTGGCCTGAGGACCCAAATGTATCACAGGATGAACAAGAGGGAGTCTGACCTGAAGAGACAGGTTTAGCACACAATGAACAAGGGGTGAAGAATAAGAGGGTGTCTGACCACAGGCCAGAACTTTATCACACAAATTGAACAAAGCGGTAAAAACAAAATAGTTGCTGACCAGCAGGCACAAGCTTATTAAATAAAGAACAAGGGGGTAAAGAGGAAAACGGCTTCTGACCTGAAGGTATAAGCTAATCACATGAACAATAAGGGTGAGAAGAACAAGACATGAATCGAGGGTACGTACATGCATATCACATGAAGATGGCCGGAGTGAGGAACAAATGTGCATGTTCAAAATGGTACAGGCTGAGAAATATGAAGAAAAGAGGAGATGAAGTACAGAAGGGCACTGGACTATAGCAACACGCTGACCACATGTAGAGGGTATAGAACAAGAGGGCCTCTGACTAAAGAAACAAACTTACCACATGAAGAACAAAGGAGTGAAGAACAAGAGATAGTCAGATGTGAGTTTGTAAAGAATAAGACGACCTCAGACATAAGTACACAAACTGACAACACAGAGAGCAACAGGTTATAATACAAAAGGGTGTCTGACCTCAGATGACACAGAACAAGAAGGTGGCAGACGTGAAAGGATAATCTGGCCCACAAAGTGAAAGAGTGTCTGTAATTCAAGCAGAAATCTGATCACGCGATAAATTTAGTAATGCATAGTTTGAAGGAACAAACTGACCACATGAATACTGTATATTTGGCGAGAGGCAACTATCTGACCACAAGCAGAACAAAATGTTTTCTGGCCAAACTGAAGAAACTAGCCCAACTTGACCAACCAAATACAGAAAAAAAAAGACCAGATGACTAGCCATGCCTGTCTATGCACCCATGTCTGGAACAAATGGCCAACCACAGATAAGAATCTCACCTTCAGAAATTAGCTGCAAATGTGTCTCTTCAAAATGCACCTTTTTGGACGTCTATTGAACAAACAGCCAAAAAGAAGATAATGTTGCATCAAATACCTTTTGACCCTATATGAAATCAGAGGTGTGGACCCTTGCTCCATCTTTAACTCATTAACAGCCTTTACACAGCCCAACTTCATCCTTTGGCTCATCCTTTCACTGTCCGAAGAACCCTCCCTCACCAAATCCAACTTCACTAGATGCATGATGAACGTCATGGACTGGATGAAGGACAACTGTCCCAAACTCAACACAGACAAGACAGAAGTTCTTATCTTCGGGACCAACACATCGTCATGGAACGGGGCATGGTGGCCCAGGGAACTCAGCCCACCCCCTACCTCAACAGACAATGCCTACAACCTCGGCATCATCCTGGATAGAAAGCTATGCATGAATAAACAAGTCTACACAGTCTCATCCACCTCCATCCACATCCTTTGCATGTGCCGCAAGATCATCAAGGGGCTCTCAGTCAACACCAGAAGGGCCATCACATAGGCCCTTATCTCCAGGCCCTCATCCCCAGCAGACTGGACTATGGAAATGCACTCCTCGTAGGAATCCCTGGACGCCTCCTGAAGAGACTCAGACAATACAAAACTCAGCTGCAAGTATCATATTCAACCTCTCTAGAAGGGCCCCTATCACACCCATCTCAAGAAACTACAGTGTCTCCCGATTCAGAAGAGATGCCAGTTCAAAATGCTGTCTCGCGCTTACAAGGCCTTGCACTACGAAGGACCAGCATACATCAACAAACGCCTGACCTCCCACCAACCGACCAGACACCTTCGATCTGCTCCTCTTTCCTTCACAGACACCCCACAATCCGCCAAATCAACAGCGGAGGATGCTCCTTCTCACACATTACAGCCAAGTCATGGAACAACCTCCCCTTGCTCCTCAGGAACGCACTGTTGCTCCAGCAATTCAGGAAAGAAGTAAAGACCTGGATGTTTGAATGATCAAACCACCATGCAGCAGCCAGCATCTCCAGTGCCTTTAGACCCCCACGGGTGATTTGCTACGCTTTATAAATATTTGATTGATTGGACAGGCTTCACTTTACTTTGAGAGGCAAAAGGAAGGGAAGTAGTAAAAAATTCAAAAAGTAAACTGGGATGTAAGAACTATGTTTGCTTTCTGATTTTGCATCTGCTTTCATAAGTAGTGAGGACTGTGCCTGTGGTAGCAAAGGGCAAGTAATGCATTACAAATGCTCCTCCTCTTTACGCCTAATTGGCATCCATGCTGAGCCTATCTCCTGTGCATAATGAACATTCATAGAGCCTTCTGCTCACAACAATGAACTATAAAGACAGCACCCAACCCTCCCACTCTATACCTGCTTTTTCTACTCATCTTGAATCATTCCCTACCCAAACTATTACATTCAGAGCACCGCAGCATTCTAGCTAGATTTGCACTATATGTTCCAAAACATGTATATGAAGGAAGGACTGCCGAGGGCAAACAGCAATCACATGAAGAAAGTAAACATGACTGGAAGAAACCAGCTGACAAAACTGAGAGAAGGTATGATCAGAAGTAACAAGATGTTCATACAAAAAATTAATGAGTGAACAATAAGAGGTTGTATGATCTGAAAGGACAGTCCGACTGTAGGAGAGTAGGGTCTGCAATCCTATGATCGCCCAGATTTTTTGCTTTTGTTTCACTGGTTTACGACTTTCTCTGGCTGTGGGCCTGCCAATCAGACCCACAGCCTGGCTGTTCTCTCTCTAAATTACAACATGTACCCTAGGTGCATTTACCAATTGGTACTGGGCCACCTTATCAGACCCTGTAACTCAGGGCATAGGTGTACCCAGGGCCGCCAGGGGCTGCAGCATGTATTATGCCACCCCTGGCTGGCCTCCCAAATTTGACACCACTGGCTGCATGACAGCTGGGGCAAAGTCGTGTAATCACCCTTTGCTTTAGATATAGTAGCCCTATATCTAACCGTACAATGGACACCCGAGTTCCTATCAGTCACTCCTATGGCAGGCCTTGACAATCCTGAAGGCAGAGTGCGTGGGCTCGTGTGAACTGGGTTCTGGCCCGAGCCGAGCCCGGTTGCAGCTTGCGGAATCCAGACCCAATGGCTGTTCCATGATAACGCGTACCATATCGGTAACTTTGGTATCGCGTTATCAAGACATGTCAAGTAAGGTGTCATACGAATCGGGATACTGCCCCCTCACCAATTCTGGCGACGAGCTTAGCATTCCGCCCTTCTAGAGGGACACGACATGTACGTAACTGTGAACCCCGGTTAAAGTTAACGAAAGCCTCAGCTCCACAAAATGGATGCTGCCACCACAGACACGAGTCTGACCTCCTGCTGCTGGGAGTCCTTCCAGCGAGGAGCGCTTGGACAAAGGGTTTCCTGTCGAGGGCGGTGTTCGCACCGTCCCAGACAGGGTTTGTGTATTCTGGGTAGGTAGGGCTTTTGCGAGAAGGTGACTGCGGAGTGGCACCCCGGTGCTCACTACGCATCTGCCGGTCAGAACCAGTTCCAGGGGCGCCAGCCCTGGCCTGGGGAAAGTCCGGCAGGGGAGAGGGGTGTAACTACCCCCCTTCCTGGTCCCACCCTTAGGGCAGGACCTAGTCATGTACCCACCCCTTTCTTTAGGATAAAGGCCGGAGCGGGGACCCTTCCAAATTAGATCATCTTTGAATCAAGAATACTTTCTACGAAAGGACTTCGAGACTCTTCCCAAGATTTCTCCCTTGTGACTAAGGAGTAGTCACCCTGCACCAGCGGGCACCATCTAAGAACTCTGCGGTTTGCTGCAAGTCCTTCCTCAAGGATCCGACTGCCGAGCTCGACGAGAACCGGCTTCCCTGGCACCTCCAACCTCTACCCACGTCGTCAGCTCAGCTGAGATCTGTGGGTGCGACGAGACCTCGAGGGACCGGCCATCATCAAAACCTGCACGCTTTCTTAACCAGCACGACCATCGAAGCAATTCTCTGGTGAGTGCTCTGGGGTCCGAGAAGCCCCGACCCTGAGTAGCTCCAGCACCGAAGTGCAGTCTCCCAGCATCTCCACGATCTGCGTGGGGCCCTTCTGCTCGCTGCTCAGCACGTTGTCTGGTCACTAGCCGCTGGCTTGTGCCCTTCCTTGACGACATCCGACAACCAACACTGCTGGTCTGGTTGCTCCAGATCGGCCCTTGCTCCCTTTTTTGAGAGGAGCACCCCGGACCCTCCTGGTCCACTCAAGACGCCATCTTAGGCCCACCACGTGGCCCTGAGATCTGCCAAGGCTTGTTGCCCCAATCCTGGGCCCAGCGACGCCGACAGCATCAACCTTCGTGGGACAGCTCGCACCTCCATTCTGGTCGCCGACAACGCCTCCTGGTCCGGGAGACTGCAGAGCCTAGCGTCGCCCACTCACCTAGTCGAGGTGACGGCCATCCGGTGCCTTCCTGGTACCCTCTGACTACTGGCTAGTAGTACGAACTTGGTCCCCTCTGCTTTCAGGTATCATCGATCTCTGATCCAGGCTTGGATCTCTACGAACTATTCATCACTGGTCGCCGGCCAGCAACTCCTTTTCTTCCGGCTCCTGGCTCGTCAGCGAAGACCCCCGACGCCTGTAAGACTTGTGCAGCCGCAGCCCTCGTGGCTAGGTAACTTCGGCATTTCGGTGCCTGCATAGCCTCTTTACTCTAGGGTCCCGAGTCCCTCGCTTCTGACTTGCCTTATCGGGTCCGCCCGAGACCACTAAACTTTCCGTGCCCTCGGGCACTTGTTTTTAATTGTGCACTTGAAGTATTTTCTAAGAGCTTTGGTTCTGTGCTTAGTACCCTGTCCTCATAAAGAGTACAGGGCTGTTGTGATTCTTAATAAATATACTGTTTATTTTCATAACACTTGTGTGGTGTCCTTTCACTTGGTGTTCAAGGGGTATGTGATGGTATTACAGCTGGCTTAACACGCCCTCTAGAGTTTAGCCCGAGGACTGCTCGTATCCACGCTACTAGGATAGCTGGTCTAAGGTTGACTTACAACCAATCACCATAAGGGTCGTTTGGAATGATACATAGTGGTCGCTAGAATAGCGAACGCTGCATATCGGGCCAACTTCTCACACCGACCACTCAAATGACAACCGGATAGGGCAAGATGACCACACACATAACAAGTACAGAAGAAATGGGCCTTTACCCTGAGAGGATGAACTAACCACATGGGGTAAGACTACGAAGACCAGGAGGATATTTGACCTGAGGGAGTACCACATGGAAGCATCACAAGCGGGACGGCTGGCCACATGAAAAAAAGACTTGTTTTGATATAAAAGAATAGGTCGAACCCACGAAGAGAGGACATCTAATTTAAAGTGAGCATGGCAACTATACAAAGACAGGAAGTCTAACTTGAGGTGACAAGCTAACCACAAAGTGATGGCTACTAAGATGATAGAACAAGACAACCACACAAAAAAGAGGAAGAAGGTATGAATTGACCACATGAAAAGAGGAGGTCATGCCTATGGGAATAAACCAACAACTCAAAGAAAGAATTTGATCTCAGGAGACAAGCTGACCCTGCAAAGAGTTGTGGTCTGACTTGAAGGAAAATCAGTCACATGAAGAGAGAAGGGAGAAGCTGACCATATGATGAGAGTGGCCTGCCACAAAGTGATCACACAAATAGAGAACGTTTCACCTAAGAAGACAAATCAGTCAAATGAACAGAGGAGGTCTTTCCTGAGGCAGCAAACTGCCCACATTGAGAGAGAACATCTCAACTGAGGAGACATACTAATCATACTGAGAGCACGTATCAACTGAGGTCACAATCTTAGATAATGAAGTGGGGAGCTTTCACCTGAAATAAAAAAGCAACCACAATAGAAGGAGAGGCCTCACCTGAAGCGATAAACTGATTACACAAGAGATGAGGTCTCACTTAAGATGAATGAACACAGCAAGAGGGGTGGTCTCACCTACGTCCATAAAGAGAGGAGGTCTCGCCCGAGATGATAAGCTGACCACAAGAGTAGGTCTCATCTTAGAAGACAACATTATCACCCGTATGATCACTCCAAAGAGGGAACAAGTTGAGTGTGTGAACAAGAAGTTGCTTGGACTGAGGGGAGAAGGTGCCCATAGGAAGACAGGATGTTAGAACCAAACCCACCTGCTCAGCACATGGAGTGCAATTCTTCTGATTCCGTGTGGTTCATTCTGACCTGGCACCTTACCCAAATGGACAGATTCCGATGACCACACAGTGGTCATCATATTCCACCACCTCGGTCCCCAGGGATGAAGGAAGCCCACAGATTCCAGTTACTCTTCTGAGCTATTTTTTATTGTTACCAAGTCTGTTAGCACCATCCTACTGAAACAGAGAATAAAAATCAAGCCATAAAACACACAGAAGAAAATGATCTCTGTTCCAGCAAGTTGAAGCAGCCCTTAAGAGGAGGAGGAGAGGGGACTTAGGAATTGGCTTGGCATACTCTTTGCTGCACGAGTTTGAAAAGGCGGCTTAAAATATGAAATTTTAGAGTGGGTAACGTGTCAACAGACCCAGTCTGCTTTCTTCTTGTAGCTTTATACAAGAGTAATATTCTGAAAGAAAAAATATTTTACTACTTGGTGAGAGGATGAAGGCTGAGGACGTAGAGGAAGAAGAGGCCCGAAGGCACCTGAGACAGAGGAAGGGAGTTTGGCAGAAGGAAAGGATGAGGAAGGTGGTTTTAAGAGCGTGAGTATGGGATAAGGGGCAGCGCAGTGGACTGGAAGATAAGCTGGGGTAAGGCGTCTAGGGGACCAGGTGGAAAGATGGAGACTGGGGTGGACTTTTGATTGGAGGGAGAAGGGGGCCAGGCATGGAGAGGGGCACAGGGGAAGTAGAGTCTGTCTGGGAAGGCTTGGGATCCTGAAGGGGAGAGGATGAAAAGAGCGAGAGTGGGGTAGATTGAGTGAGAGTTTCATCGGAGGAATTTGGAGGTGGGGGTTGGTGAGTGCCTCGCAGCTGGAGAGGTGCATGCTGGAAGACTCACGGGAGGGAGGGGCATGTCAGAGTGACAGGCCTGCACCTCGCTTTTCCCCAGGCCGGTGAGGTGACTGCAGACATATTTCCTTCCCTGGAAACATCGACTCATGGCTCTGGCCTCAGCTCACTCCTCACAGTTCGTGCCTTGTTTGTCCAGCAAACCTCTAAAGCACAAACCAGGCCCCATTTAACTCCAAATGGAATTTTGTTTGTGTTTTCCCGTGATGTTACCCAGAGACTGGGCTCTTGCATTCTTTTTGTCTCTCGTCTTCTCGGTTTAGACAGCATCTCCTGCCAAGGATGGGGTGGGCTGAGGCTGAAAGGGGGGTTTGCTAAAAGAAGTATTGCTTCTCTTTAAATGCCACCCAGCATTGCACCAAGCAAGACTGCCCCCTCCAGGTGTTTTTGGAGGGATGCCTTTTGCACCCAAGAATTCCCCTTACAAGCCCAAAAGATCCAATATACACCAAAATTTTGCAACTGTGTTGGGAACAAAACCGCAATAATTACCCGAATTTCTAAACAGGTTCTTGATTAACATGTTTCTGAAACAGGAGGACTTTCATTTCCTGTTTGACTGTAGCACCAAACCTTGTATGCATGCACAGGAGGGTTAGGAGTGGTTCCCACGGACTGGGAGGGCTGAAGATCCTTGAGGTCACCCAGCACGGAAAACAGTCCCCTACCGACCGGGGTTCTACCCGTTATCCGGCATGACCACTCCAACCCAACCTTACTCTCCACGACCCATCTGTCTTCAGGCATCTCATCTACTTTTTTACTTCTGACCCTAATGCTCTTCATCAATCTATTTAGTGTCATTTGTGGACCCCTGGTGGCTCTGTGTGATCAGGAGGTATATAACGCCAACTTTTTTTTTTATCCGAAAACCCCTAACAGACGAAGAAAAAAGATTTGAATAAAAAAGCAGAAAAACACACACAAATCTACTAACACTCACCAAACACCATACAACATTCAAGATTAACACAGCAGATCATCTGCCACCTTATGAAAAGAAACCCATAGGAGATTCTGCTTTCTTGATCTAAGTGGTAAAACTCTGTAACTCCTTGCAAATCGTAGTACTAAATGCACTGGGTCACATGAAAAGCAGGTGAGAAGTGAAAAACTGGCTTTGACGAGATATTTGCAGACTACTAGTCATGCAAATGGCCTGGAACTACACTCTACAACAGGTAAATGCATGGCTATTAGCAACTAACACCTTCGAGCTTCTACCAGCTGTCAATGTGTGAACACTGAAACACGTAAGCCGCCAGTACCAAAGGCACCTCGTCCTCCTTCCAGCTAGCCAGTTACTATTGCAATCCACCACTTCCAACTACGCAATCATGCTTTTGTCCATTTTTATTTATAAACTTTTAGATAGCGCGAACATGACCCGTGAGGGTATCAGAGCGCTTTACAGGGGAGAGGTGAGAATACACAGTAATAAAAAAGCATGTACAACAAAAATACCCTCATAGAAGAATAGCAAATTACAGGACGCAACCTCCCTAGGAGATCAGAAGGAAGTAATCGTGATCAAAAAAGTAAGAGTATACCAGATCAATCGATATAGAGTATGATTTCAATTTTAGGCCACACATGTGTTCATCAGAAATGCTTCTGCTTCTACTTTGAAAGAGGCAGTAGAAGGAATCAGACAGATTTCCTTCGGCAGAGAATTCCACATTTTTGATGCAATGCCTGAAAAAACTCTGTTGCACGTTTTCTTTTTGCTGGTACTTCGCGATGATCTACAACAGCCAGATAATTGCAGCTTTTGTGCCAAATATCTGGGAGTATTGAAGCGTAGGGATTTATGAGTCATGCGAGCGACTTTTAGATGAATGTGTGCTTCGTAAGGGAGACAGTTTTGGGGATTTAGATGGGGGATGTTTTTGTTTTGGTGACAAGTCTGGCCACAGCTTTAAGAGAGGCCCGTAAAGGGGCTAGCTTGTTTCTGGGCAGGCCACTGAGCCTAGAGCTTCTGTAATCGAGCCTGGGGATGGCTTGGACCGCAGATTTATGTCGTCCTGGAGGAGGAAGGGTTTTAATTTCCTTAGGGTGCACATCTAGTAGTTCGCTCCTATGGTGGCATTACTGATGTGGCTCTGCAAATGCAGATGTTTGTCTAGTATAATTCCCAGAGATCTCACAGAATCTACAAAGTGAGGTGTACAATTCAGGGCAGTTAGATGTTTCATCTCAAGGCTGGTCTTGAGATTGTGTTAGGGTGGGTTAATGAGGAGGAATTCCATTTTGATGCCGTTAAGTTTGGGATGGTTGAGAGCAAGACAGTTCTGAGTATTTAGAAGAATAACGTTGAGGGTAGCAATGGGAATCTATCAAACAGCGATTATAACCAATCACAGATCACCAACTGGACAACTATGGAATGGTCAAAGAGCTTTGCAACACATTGTGGAGCAACAGAGGAATAATCCACACCTTCAAGTAATGACTATATATAAAAAATCTTAAACCTAATAATGGAACCTGCAGAGCTAAACATGAATGCCAGCACACTACAAATCATAAACTGTATTACAATCTCTCATGCTCTCTCATCCTTCCACTGCAAAACGAGGCGTCCCAAAACAAAATAAGCGCATCTCTGGTCACCAAAGCACAAAACAAAAATACTTCACACATAGACCCCAAATAAACAGAACACACCTTCAACAGCACACCCTGCATGGCCTAGTATGCTACCCACTTTGACAAAAACAAGGACCCCCTGCTATGGATCAATATCCTGGGACAGGGCAAACAATATATGTGAGATAACAATCCCAGGCATACAACTAAGGTAATGGCACACTAGACTAAGGCAAACACACAACTAATTCAATATGAAAAAATACATTTTTAATATGATAAAGACATATGATAAAAATCAATACATTGATCCAAATTGATAAAATAACATTGTACTAATACATATGTTGTCACAATAAAAAGTTGTTTTTAAGAAAAATAGATGGTTTCCTGTCGACGCGTTTCGACATACACACTATGCCTTCATCAGGACTTTTACCATCATACTCCACGGAAAGCTTTCGGTGGAGTCATAATCTATTTGAAAATTATGATAATTGAAAAACTAATTTTGGAAATTTGAAATCGGAATATCAAACTTTATACCAGGTTAAACTACCCTACAATTTTAGAAAGAAATATGATGGTAAAAGTCCTGATGAAGGCATAGTGTGTATGTCGAAACGGGTTGACAGGAAACCATCTTTTTTTCTTAAAAACAGCTTTTAATTGTGACAACATATGTATTAGTACAATGTTATTTTATCAATTTGGATCAATGTATTGATTTTTATCATATGTCTTTATCATATTAAAAATGTATTTTTTCATATTGAATTAGTTGTGTGTTTGCCTTAGTCTAGTGTGCCATTACCTTAGTTGTATGCCTGGGATTGTTATCTCACATATACTAGTATGCTACCCATGCATGTAAGTGCTTCAACAAAAAAATTAATGATACAATACAATACCAGTCAACCCTTGGCAATAGGAGGTGATCTGCAAAACATAAATGTGCGATGGGATTAAAATGATCCTTTCAGTAAGTAACAGAAGTAGAGCGGTGTGAAATAAATCCCATATTTGTCATTTCCACAGCATGGCTATAACTATACACAGAACAGACTCACTGTCAGGCTCTCCACCACAGTGCTAATGGTCTGAAAAATTAGCTGATCTTATCTGCTTTAGAGTGGAAGCATACACTTACCACTGTGGTGATTGTGTTTGCCATTGTTGCTGCTGCTCCACTTATGTGGAATGAATAAACTTTATCAGGCGGGGGTTGTTGGTCATAAGAGGTTCCACAATTACCCAAATAATCAAAAGAGAATGGACACTTGTAACTACGTTACAGTAGATTGATTGGATCACCCTCATAAACGCTATGTATACTTTGCGGTTTATATCGTTTTTCAGTCCCACATACGCGTTAAGGCATTATCATTGGGTGTCCCAAATTTGTGCTGTATGCCAGCCTCAAGCCTGAGGCAACCTCTGGTGTAGTGTAGTAGTGTCCAGAGATATGTATATACCCCCGAGAGGAGAAGGTTAAATTTACATAAAACAAGCTTTCACCTGGTTTGAACTTTAATTATCAGGGATGAAATTTTGTTGTTAAAAACAAAGGGTATAATCACAGCTCATGTTACTGGATCTTATTATATCACTTTAGACAAGGTCAACATGTTTCTGCCCCATCTCTCCCAGCCGGGTCTAAGGGGCATTCGTCAGGACAAACAAATAAATTAAAAATGTTTCACACAATTTGTGCGGTATACAACCTTTACAACGAATCTTTTACCACGCACTACCATTACAACGCAGTAATTACAACGCAAACCATTACAACGCATTGCGCTGGGGGGCGCTCTAGGATAGGGAATAAGTTTAATTTACTATGCAACACCTTCCCTAGTGTCCACGGGGACTGGAGTTGGAATAGTAAATTAAACTATTCACTATCCAGCACCCCAAAGCGCTATGCGTTGTAATGGTATGCATTGTAAAAACCGCGTTGTAATGGTATGCGTGGTAAAAGTATGCGTTGTAACGTCATACATCCAATTTGTGCGGTATATAGTGGTTTTTTGTTACCACTCTGTTTCTTAGTAGGTATGATGCACCTGTAATCAAGAGAAACATATGGAAGTATGGGGGTACACATTCAGCACTCATCAGTAACTCTCTATTTGAGGTATACACAGACAAATATGCATAATTCGTGCATCAGTTAAGGATTCATAAGAACAGTCCATATGAAGACCGTCTGTTGGACAGGCCACGTGTAAGGCTTGCTCCCTCCCCGCACGACCAGGCCCGAGCCCGGCTCTTCAGGTGTTACACGCAACAACCACCCGTTTCCCGTCTCATATGGGACCCCTGCCCCTGAACATCTCCACATCATGGGCCCGATTCCCTACCGGCCCTCTCGCCCGGCCTGGGCGCCATCTTGAACACAGCACCACGAGGCCGCGTGGCCTCCGATCGACCCTAACCCTGGGCCTGGCCAGGCCCCGACATCCCGGCACCACCATCCACCCAGGAGGTGAGCGGACTACTTGGCAGGTCAATGGGAGAAAGAGGTGTCGATGGCTCTCCCCCGCCAGGTGCCGATCGCCCCCAGCTCCCCCAGGCGCTGGCTCCACCCCCCTGCTGGGTGTCTGGACTCCCTCATCCCGGACCTCCCGACCTCCAAGTGCGAGGGTCCGGACATCAAAGGGCGCCAGACCTATAACTGGGGCAGCTCCAGAGCAGGAAGGCAGTTGTATCCTGGAGTCGAGAGACGCAGTGAAGAACTCATCCTTGACGGACTACTGGCGCTGCCGTAGCCCTGCCTTGTGAACTATCGACCTGCCTGCTGGCGCTGTCACAACCTTCTGAAACCTTCATCGTCGTCGGGACCTGCTGGCGTGGCCGCGGACTGTTTGTAACCACCACCTTCATCGGGACCTGCTGGCTCCGCCGCGGACCGTCGCTACCTTCAACCATCCCGGGACCTGCTGGCTCCGCCGCGGCCCGATCACCTAGAACGCCGAGCTCGAGGATTGTGAGCTATTTTTCATCTACCAGATTGGTAACGAGACTGTCCCGCTACCCTTTCCCCAACCAAGAGACTAGCCTAGAGGGGACCCCGGAGTCCAGACCTCCTTGTACCATTTCACCGTACTTGAAGAATTGCTTATAAAGTAACGTTGAACCTTATCCTTGTGTGGTGTACATCTGTGGGGGGGAAGTTACTTGTCTGTACGATCGCTGGAGACGGCTCTCCCCGGAGACCTCTCCCCTTGTCCTCGGCCGACCCTCCAGGTCCCGTCTAACATTGGTGGCCAGCGGCGCAATCCGAATCGACGCGTAATCGTACAGAGAGTAGCTCACCCCACGACAAAACCACAATGTCAACCAAAGAAAGCGGATCCACCGAAAAATTCCAGATGGAGAAATTGGAAGAATACAGCCATCGTGAGTTGAAACAATTCTGCATTGAACTAGGTATCGCTACCACCGGTCTGAGTACTAAAGACGATTTCAAGCACGCCATTGAGTCATGGGCAGAAACGGGGGCCGTCAGACCCCCGGACCAAAATGTCGCAGCAGCAGAGAAAGACACCACGGCTCCCGAGGAGCGAAGAACGGGTCTCTCGCAAGATGAGATCCAAGAACGAGAAAGAAACCGACTACATGAACTAGAGATGGCCCGGCTCAAAATGGATGGCGAACTCAAATTAGCCGAACAAAAACTGAACCTGGAACATCTGCGGCTCCGAGAAGAACGGGAAGAGAAACAGAGACAAAGAGAGCTCGAAGAGAAGAGACTGGCGTATGAACACGAGCGCAATCTAGCTGAGATAGACTTACGCAAGCAGAACAAAGAATTAGGGGTGCCCGAGCAACCGCGCACCCCGGGGACAACAGAAAAGAAGGTACACATCCCCAAGGATGTCGTTCGTGAATATTTCCGAGATGACGACATACAGCAATGGTTCAAGGCCTACGAGATCGCTATGACCCCCCACCGGATCGATCGAAACGACTGGGGAGCCGGTCTATGGGGGAGGTTCGTCAATGAGGGCCGCGATGCCCTGCTACAGCTCCCAGACCATCTGATGACCTCCTATGACCACATGAAAGCTACCCTCCTCACCCGCTATGGGCTCACACCCGAAATGTACCGCCAGAGGTTCCGAGACTGCACCCGGATCCCGGGTACAACTTGGGTGGAATACGTGAACTATTTCAGCAGAGCCTTCGAGGGTTGGATCAAGGGAAGCAACGTAACGACCTACGAACAACTCTTCAATCTCATGGTATGGGAACATCTATCAAACAACTGCTTCGTCGAGCTCAGGCAGCACCTCCTCGACAGTAAATTGACTGATCCACGGCAGCTCGCCGCCGAGGCTGACCGGTGGGAAATTACCCGAGTGGGCCGAAATGGGTCACATGAACAGAACCGGAACAGCCACGGTCAGCACCGTCCCCGAGGAGGAGGAGGGGGCCAGGGACGAGGAAGAGACAACGCCCCGGCCGCTCCCGCTACCAGCACCCCACCCCCGGCCAACAGGGGCAACACCCCGGCGCGGCCGGGATACAGAGCCAACGTCACGTGTCACCGATGCCAGCGAGTCGGCCACTACGCAAACGACCCAAATTGTCCACAGAGCCAGACTCCGAGACCCCGCCAGATGGCTGCCGCCGCCCTGGGGGAAGAACAAATCTCCGAAGAACAAGAGGAGTGCGAGCAAGAACACCAAGAGTGGGAACCAGCCGCCATGGTCCTAGCGTGCCTAGGGGGAAAATACATGGTCCCGCGGGTCCCCCTGCCCGCCAACACCCGGAAGTACAGTCAGTGGGTGAACATTAATGGACGCCGGGCCGAAGCCCTACGTGACACTGGGGCCAGTGTAACGGCCGTCCGCTGTCACCTGGTGACCCAAGAACAGATCCTGCCGAACGTTCTCTGCCCTGTCCGTTCAGCCGACAATTCGGAGAGTCTATGTCGGATGGCCTGCGTCCCCTTCGAGTGGGGAGGAGTCTCCGGAATGTTGAAAGTGACGGTCCGAGATGATGCCCCCGTAGACTGTCTCCTGGGAAATGATCTTGAGAGTTCCCCGTGGGCCGCCGTAGAGAGAAGAGAGCACCTGGGGATGTTGGGCATCCCGGACTGGGCGTGCGTAACCACCCGGTCCATGGCTGCCCGTGCCATCCCCCGACCCGAAGAACCTGAATGGCCGGCACCTCCTCCCCCGGTCGCTCCAGTAGAAGACACCGACCGGGCCGTCCCCCCAGAGCAAACTCCCGAGGGGCTCGTTCAGCCTCAGGACCTTCCCGACCTGGCTCAGTGGCGTCAGGAGGGGGGGCCCACCCAGGAACAGTTTCGCCACGAGCAGAAGACCTGTCCCTCCCTCGAGGGACTCCGCCAACAAGCCCTCGCCCAGAGTGCAGGGGATACCTCCGGAACCCATTGGGTCTATTGGGACAATGACCTGTTGTACAGCGAACAGAGAATCGCAGAGTTAGGGGCTAGTCGAGTGCTAGTGGTACCCCTCCGCTTTAGAGACTTCTTGCTAAACCTGGCCCACGATGTCCCCCTGGCTGGCCACCTGGGTCAGGACAAAACCTACAGTCGCCTGGTGACCCACTTTTTCTGGCCCAAGATGAGGAACGACGTACTGCAGCACTGCCGATCTTGCCCCACGTGCCAGGCCAGCGGGAAGAGCGGCCGCAAGCTCAAAGCACCTCTGCAACCTTTTCCAGTGGTCACCACCCCGTTCGAGAGGGTGGGGATAGACATTGTGGGGCCCCTGGACCCCCGTACAGCACAAGGACATCGGTTCATCCTGGTCCTGGTGGACCACGCCACCCGCTACCCCGGGGCTGTTCCCCTGCGAACTGTGACAGCCCCGGTTGTCGGCCGGGCCTTGATGGGGATCTTCTCCCGGGTGGGCTTCCCCCGAGAAGTCGTCAGCGACCGGGGCACAAACTTTATTTCAAAATACATGAAGTCCCTCTGGCAACAGTGTGGGGTCACCTACCGATTCACGACCCCCTATCACCCTCAAGGAAACGGACTAGTTGAGCGGTTCAACCGCACGCTCAAAGGGATGATTGGGGGGTTGGAAGAGCCCCTCCGTCGCCAGTGGGATGTGCTACTGCCGTGCCTCCTCTTTGCCTACAGAGAAGTCCCCCAGAAGTCCCTCGGCTTCAGCCCGTTCGAACTCTTGTATGGACACCCTGTGCGAGGGCCGCTCAGCCTAGTCAAAGAAGGCTGGGAAATGCCCCCTCTAAAGAACCCGCCAGATGTTTTCAAGTACCTCCTAACCCTCCGCAACCAGACCAGATGGTTCAGAGAGATGGCAAAAGCCAACTTGGAGGCCAGTCAGGAAGACATGAAAAGGTGGTACGATCAAAATGCCTCCTCCATCGAATTTGAACCCGGCCAACAAGTGTGGGTAATGTCTCCCACCGAACCGTGCGCCCTGCAAGACAAGTGGACGGGGCCCTTCAAAGTGGTCGAGCGCAAGAGCCCTGTCACCTATCTCATCGATATGGAATCTTCACGGAACCCTCTCCGGGTCCTCCACGCCAATAGACTGAAACCCCACTTTGTGCGCTCAGAGCTTAGCCTCCTGATGGCAACAGACAATGGAGCCGAGGAGGACTCCGAACCCCTTCCTGACCTCCTACGGACTCGGGAGAAGGACGGCTCCGTGGACGGGGTCCGACTCTCGGAGGCCCTCACCCTGGAACAGCGCCAAGGCTGCCGAGACCTCCTGCTGCAGTTCGCCACCCTGTTCTCCCTCACCCCAGGGGTCACCCCCTGGTGCTTACACGACGTGGACACTGGAGACAGTCCCCCTATCCGCCATCGGGCCTACCGCGTACCAGATCGGGTACGGGCCTGCATCCAAGAGGAGGTGGCCAAGATGCTCACGCTCGGGGTCATCGAGCCCTCAGACAGCCCCTGGGCCAGCCCAGTGGTACTGGTCCCCAAAGCGGCCGCCCCCGGCACCACGCCTGAGCTCCGGTTCTGCGTCGACTACCGGGGCTTGAATGCGGTCACCAGAACAGACGCACACCCCATTCCCCGAGCAGATGAACTAATCGACCGCATGGGAGCTGCCCGCTACCTCAGCATCTTCGACCTGACAGCGGGCTACTGGCAGATCGGTCTCACACCCCGGGCCCAAGAACGATCTGCCTTCTCCACCCCTGATGGCCACTACCACTTCAAGGTCATGCCATTCGGCATGAAGAATGCCCCAGCAACATTTCAGCGGCTAGTAAACCAGGTCCTGGCGGGACTCGAAGAATTCAGCGCCGCCTACCTGGACGATATCGCTGTGTACAGCCGCCACTGGTCCGACCACCTCCACCACCTCCGAGAGGTGCTACAGGCCCTCCAACGAGCTGGCCTCACGATCAAGGCCAGCAAATGCCAAATTGGCCAAGGGTCCGTGACCTATCTCGGGCACCAGGTGGGAAGCGGTCTGGTGGCCCCTCTGCAACTCAAGATCGCTGCCATCCAGTCTTGGCAGCCCCCCATCACCCAGACCGAGGTCCGCGCCTTCTTGGGACTCACCGGCTACTACAGGCGGTTCGTGAGGGACTATGGCAGCATTGTGGGGCCCCTCACGGAACTCACATCCAAAAACCAACCAAAGAAGGTCAACTGGATCCCAGACTGTCAAGCGGCCTTCGAGAAGCTGAAGGCCGCCATGTGCTCCGCCCCTGTGCTCCAGGCCCCCGACTACAGTCGGGAATTTATCGTCCAAACGGATGCCTCCGACCATGGCATTTGGGCGGTCCTTCCCCAGCTGAACCCCGAAGGACTTGACCAGCCAGTGGCTTTCATCAGCAGACGGCTCCTGGCCCGAGAACAACGCTGGAGCACCATCGAGAGGGAGGCCTTCGCCGTGGTGTGGGCCCTCAAAAAGCTACGGTCTTATCTCTTCGGCACCCACTTCCGGGTACAGACTGATCATCGGCCCCTGCAGTGGCTAATGCAGATGTGGGGGGAAAACCCGAAGCTACTGCGTTGGTCCATCTCCCTGCAGGGGATGGAATTCACTGTGGAACATCGACCCGGGCAAGACCACGCCAACGCAGATGGCCTGTCACGCTTTTTCCGCCTCGACGAAGAGAGTCCCCAAGAGGATGGGTGACTCTCCCCGCCTTCAGCTGGGGGGGACGCATGTTGGACAGGCCACGTGTAAGGCTTGCTCCCTCCCCGCACGACCAGGCCCGAGCCCGGCTCTTCAGGTGTTACACGCAACAACCACCCGTTTCCCGTCTCATATGGGACCCCTGCCCCTGAACATCTCCACATCATGGGCCCGATTCCCTACCGGCCCTCTCGCCCGGCCTGGGCGCCATCTTGAACACAGCACCACGAGGCCGCGTGGCCTCCGATCGACCCTAACCCTGGGCCTGGCCAGGCCCCGACATCCCGGCACCACCATCCACCCAGGAGGTGAGCGGACTACTTGGCAGGTCAATGGGAGAAAGAGGTGTCGATGGCTCTCCCCCGCCAGGTGCCGATCGCCCCCAGCTCCCCCAGGCGCTGGCTCCACCCCCCTGCTGGGTGTCTGGACTCCCTCATCCCGGACCTCCCGACCTCCAAGTGCGAGGGTCCGGACATCAAAGGGCGCCAGACCTATAACTGGGGCAGCTCCAGAGCAGGAAGGCAGTTGTATCCTGGAGTCGAGAGACGCAGTGAAGAACTCATCCTTGACGGACTACTGGCGCTGCCGTAGCCCTGCCTTGTGAACTATCGACCTGCCTGCTGGCGCTGTCACAACCTTCTGAAACCTTCATCGTCGTCGGGACCTGCTGGCGTGGCCGCGGACCGTTTGTAACCACCACCTTCATCGGGACCTGCTGGCTCCGCCGCGGACCGTCGCTACCTTCAACCATCCTGGGACCTGCTGGCTCCGCCGCGGCCCGATCACCTAGAACACCGAGCTCGAGGATTGTGAGCTATTTTTCATCTACCAGATTGGTAACGAGACTGTCCCGCTACCCTTTCCCCAACCAAGAGACTAGCCTAGAGGGGACCCCGGAGTCCAGACCTCCTTGTACCATTTCACCGTACTTGAAGAATTGCTTATAAAGTAACGTTGAACCTTATCCTTGTGTGGTGTACATCTGTGGGGGGGAAGTTACTTGTCTGTACGATCGCTGGAGACGGCTCTCCCCGGAGACCTCTCCCCTTGTCCTCGGCCGACCCTCCAGGTCCCGTCTAACACCGTCATGTTTTGCTAAATACGGAGGTAACATTAGAGATAATTCGGTGACATTGTTGATCAATACTTATCATCTATGGAGGTAATGATTGTATCCCCATGCTCTGTTTCATTATTACATATTAATCACAATAATTTGGTTATAGATTGTGATTAGGTCTCATGACTTCATAATTCGAAACACGCTGTTAAAAACTCAGTGTTAACTATTAGTTTTTTGCTTCGTTATTTATACTATTAGGGTTCCGGACTTTTAGATAGGGGTATAATTACCTTCAGTAGATTATTATCACGTCTCAACAGGAGCACAGGACTCTCTGGTCCTAAGCTGAAAGGAAAAAGTATGTAAAGCGGATTTTTACTTTACCGTACTCTTCACAAATGACCGCGTTTAGATGTTTCTTGCCGATAACCTCACCCACACTTCGGAACTTCTCCGCGTCTGGTGCTGGCTCTGCCCCTGGACGCGGAGGTGCGTTTCCGGCTTTCTTTTATTTTGATCGTATTGCGAGGATTAGAACTAGAAATGGGACTACGGGAGTTTCTTAACGTTTTTCCAGTTGTTGCCAGAATTCTACTTTATTCTCAATTAAAACGGCCAACAGTTATTACTGTTGTTATATTTACAAACCGAATCTATTCAAAGCATTGTTTCATCGGGTGGATCGCCCATATGGATATTTCTTGTTTTTTCGGTTCGCTTTATGTTCATATTGCTACAATTTTTGTGTTATAGACACTAGGGACAGCTTTCTTTTATTTTGATCGTGTTGCGATGGATAGAACTAGAAAGGGGACTATGGGTGTTTCTTAACAAGTTCCCAGTTGTTACCAAAATTCTGTTTTATTTTCCAGTGAATTGGCAAACAGTTATTTATTTTATTATATTTACATCATAAACTATTCAAATCGTAATTTAGTCAGGTATATCACCAATATAGATATTTTTCGCTTTTGCGGTTAATTAACATCCTTTGCTCTGGAACATTTTTCATTTTGTGACAAAAGGAAAAGGAGCATTCTTGTGTCTCTCAGCTCCACTTATGTCCACATTACTACAGTTTCTGTGTCATAGACATTAAGGATAGACTCAATTGATTCCCTCTGCTTTGTGTTTTTTCAGTGTCACTGTGTCCATGACATAAGGTATATGAAGACAGATAGTGTGGGTTCTTTATAACAAACTTTGGTAAATGAAGGTGATGTTCACATGGTATTGTCTATTTTGGACATCATGACGAGTACACATCCAGATGTTACTGTATCTTTGATAGGTAATGAGAACATTTTGTTTTAATGTTTGTCTCTCATTATGCAAATTGATGCCATGGTATGTTATCATTGAGTCCATCTTGATGTGTTTTCAACCGATTTACCCACCTTTGCTCCTTTTCAAACAGTATTTTTTCCGCGTTTGATGTCTTATCATGGAGCATTTCCAAAACTGTCCATCTCAACTCTTCAGGTTTATGGCCAAATTCAATGAAATGGGAACACAGTTTGGTTGTGTTTTTCTTTAGCTTGATGTTACTCTTATGTTCCTCAATCCTTGTTTTTATTTTCATGCATGTCATGCCAATATACTTTTTTTCGCAGGGGCACCATATCAGTAAATTACATGTGTGGAATTACAGTTGGTGTGCTGTTTCTGTATCCAATGCAGTGTGTCTGTCAGCTGTAATGATTTTGTCATTGTTGTTAATTTACACACCAAACAGGTGCCACATGGATAGTGGCCAATAACTGGGGCCATTTCTGTGTTTCTTGTTTGGGTTGTTCTTTTACATTATGCAGGTTGCGTTTGCACTAGGATGTCTTTTAAGTTTCATGTTCTTTTATTTGCGAATCTTGGCTGTGGCCAATTGAATTTGCCTGTTGTTAATATTCACCAGATCTTTTTGACCATCTTCTGCATCGCAAAGGTTGCTGGACAGTAAGTTGTGACACATGTCATGAAGTCAGGGGTGGGTTGTTTCACATTAGTTTGTAAAAGACACTCTCTTGGTTGATGTTTTGCTCTTTTGAGGCATTTCGCTATTGTAGTAGATATATAGTCCCTATTTTTCAATTTATCACTCAGTTCTTGTGCTTGTATCTTGTAATCATTTGGCTTGCTGCAATTTCCTTTCAGCCTAAGAAACTGGCTATACGGTAGGTTATCCCGCAATGGTTTGGGATGGAAACTTTTGTATGACAAGAGACTGTTCTTTGCTGTTGGCTTATGGTATGTTTTTGTTTCAATCTGTCCATTATCAATGAAAATTGTTAGGTCCAGGAAGTCTATACTCGTATTGTTAGAGGTGAAGGTGAATTTCAACCATTTATCTCAGTCATTCAGCCATTCAATGAATAGAGTTAGATCTTTGTCAATTTTCCAAATCATAAGTATGTCGTCTATATATCGTTTCCAATAAAGTATATTGAAAACGAATGGATTGGTGTCAGTCAGTACAAACCAGGTTTCGAAATTACTGACATAAAGACCCGCTACCGATGGAGCAAACGCACTCCCCATGGAAGTTCCATGGTTGTGCAAAAACAAGATTCCGTTATACTCAAAATAATTTTCGGTTAGGGCTAGTCGGCAACATTCTAAGACAAAATGTCGAGGGGTACGATGACTCCAATCCTCCATGAACAATGTATCTTCCAGCATTTGTAGAGTTTCTATTTGGGGGAGACTGGTACAAAGTGACTCCACATCTAGCCCCACGAGTAGCATGGTTTTTGAATCAAAACTCATTCCAGATAGTTGGTTCAGAAGGTCCCGAGTATCCTTCAAATACGTGGGTGTTTGCTGTACCAATGGTTTCAAGAATTGGTCCACAAATTTTGACAAAGGTTCTAGAACTGAACCGATCCCCAAGACTATTGGACGTCCCGGTGGTGGAGATCTATTTTTATGTGTTTTCGGAAGAGAATAAAAGAAAGGTGTTTTTGGATCCTTTGTTATTAGATAGTCTGCTTCCTGTTTAGAAATCCAGGCATTGGTTTCAGCTTCATATACCATCATGGCAATCTTTTTTTTGTAGTCTTGAAGTTGGATCAGTCGTAATCCTGTTGTAGAATTTCATATCAGACAGGAGGGTGAGACATTGTTGGTTGTATCCTTCTTTCTCTAGGATCACTATCCCTCCCCCCTTATCTGCTGGTTTTATGACTATTTTGTCATTTTTTTGTAGTTCTTCCAAAGCTTGGCGCTCTTTCTTGCTCAAATTCTGAAGGTTGTTTCATATTTTCACTCAAACTGTCTGCTCCTTTTAGGAGTGCTTTCTCAAAGGTTTGTATCTCTATTGGAATTGAACCACTTGGAGGGTTAAAGGTGGATTTCCTTCTCAAATTTTTAGAAGGGACGGATTGTGAAATAGCCCATCACGAGCTTCATAACCGCATTTTAGGTGCACTGGATAAAACGGCCCCTATGCGTACTGAGAGTAATACGAAGAAGGTGAGGAAAACGGCCCCTTGGTTTACTCCGGAACTTCAGCTTGCGAAATCTGTCTGCAAGCAGCTGGAACGTGAGTGGCGAGTCAGATTCTGCCCAAAGATTAAAACGGATTACAAGAAAAAGCAAAAAGAATATTATAAGGCTATTAGGGTCTCTAAAGCCACACATTATAAACAGCGTATTGTGGAGGCTGAAAACTCCTCGAAGGAACTTTTTAAAATTTATAAAGAGATCTCGGTAGTCTCGAACAATAGTGGGCCGTCCGCAGACTCGGTGGAAACCTGCAACAATATTGCCCACTACTTTGCAGGCAAAATTTCTAACATCTATGCCAGCTTTACGGGGAATTTGATCAATGACCCTGATCTTGCCTGCAGCTGGGTGGCAGAATCATCTGATTCTGAATTATCCACCTTCTATGTCCCTGCTGCAGAAACACTTGGTGCTATATGCAAAAAAGTTAAATCTGGCTCCCCCCGTGATCCGGCCCCCCCCAAAATACTTAATGCCAGTCTGGATGCGCTAGAGCCGCTGTTCAGATATGTTATCCAGCTATCTTTCTCTTCGGCCACTCTGCCGGGCGACTGGAAGAAAGCCATAGTTTTACCTATAAAAAAAAAACCTAATGTAAGTCAGGATATAATGGAAAATCTCCGCCCAATATCCCTTCTTCCTTACTTAGCTAAAGTGACGGAAAAATTGGTAAATACTCAGCTCATGGAATATCTAGAGTCTAACAACATGTTCCATGGCTCTCAGTCTGGCTTTCGCAAGAACTACTCCACTGAGACTGCCCTGCTGAGAGCAACCGAAACTTTACGGATGGGTGCTGATGAGGGGAACACCATGGCACTTATCATGCTAGACCTCAGCGCCGCGTTCGACACCGTAGCACACTCCACCTTGCTGCGGTGTCTGAGCAGCGCTGGGGTTACAAAGGCTGCATGGAGATGGCTCAAGGATTTCCTCTTGGGCCGCAGTTTCCAGGTTCAGAGAGGTGTGTTCCTCTCCGACAGTGTGGCCTTGGAACAGGGGGTGCCTCAGGGCTCTGCCTTGAGCCCCACCCTGTTTAACCTGTACATGGCTCCACTGGCAGCGGTTGTTCAGTCATACGGCATAGATCTTGTATCCTATGCCGATGACACGCAGCTGCTCATCTCCCTGTCTCAGTCACCGAAACTAGCAGCGGCGAACTTTAAAACCTGCATGCAAGAACTTGCTGGATGGATGAATCAGCACTGCCTTAAGCTCAATGGGGCTAAAACGGAGGTGTTGGTGATAGGGGGAGATGGGGCGAGCTGGTCTCATGAATGGTGGCCGCCCTGCCTTGGCTCCCTGCCCATCCCTTGCAATGAGGCTAAGAACCTGGGGGTCTGGGTGGACCCTAAACTCTCGTTTGAGAGCCACGTGGACAAGGTGGTGGGAAAATGCTTCGGGGTTATGAAGACCCTGAATCGCACTTTGGACCTACTGCCTCTGGAGGCCAGACGTATTATGATCCAAGCCCTGGTCACCTCTCGCATGGATTATGCGAATGTGCTGCTATTAGGCACTACGGAGAGAAACTTGAGGAGACTTCAAGTGCTGCAAAATACGGCGGCCCGTTTAGCCCTCAGGCTCCCTAAAAGAACAGCGTCCAAGCCTACACTGGCTGCCCTCCATTGGCTGCCTGTAAGGAAAAGAATCCTTTTTAAAGCCCTCCTCTTCTGTTACAGAATAACCTATGCAGAAGCGCCTGGTTATCTGAAGGATCTGGCCATCCCCTATCGTCCCCAAAGAGCACTTCGTTCGGCGGGCAAGGGTCTTCTGAAAGTTCCTCTTGTTAGAAAGGCCAGGATGGGAGGCCGCTCTTTTCGGGTGCTGGCCACTACCCAGTGGAATAGCCTTCCACTTGGGATTAGAATGGCCAAAAATGAAACCCTGTTCCGTAAAATGTTGAAAACACATCTGTTTGCCAAGGAGGGATAGTCGGATCCTCCTCCTTTATGACTCTTTCTCCACAGCGCGGGGACACGCCGTGATGGCGTCACCAGGCGCTTTAGAAATGCCTTTATTATTATTATTATTTTAAATTTGTGTCTCCATCATTTTCTTGGTGGGTTGCGTCTGAAAAATACGCTTTTAGTTTGAGTGTTCTACAAAATTCAGCCAACTCACATTTCAGTTTAAAAGTATCTAATGGAGGAGTGGGAACGAATCCAAGGGCCTCATTTATGAAAAGTGACGCATCGCTGCGTGAAAACAGCGATGCGTCACTTTTCACTGCGCACTCCTTGCGACACTAATGATGCGTCATATTTAATGTATGACGCATCATGTCGCAAGGACTTACAGATACGTCAGTATTACTGACGCATCTGTAAGCGCAAAAGTGACGCATTGCTGGAGTGTGTCACAAAAGTGACGCAACTCCAGCAATGCGTCCTTTCACATGGGGAAAGCCCCATGTGAAAGGGCTTGCGTCAGTCTTACGCCTGCTATGAGGCAGGCGCAAGATTTTGACGCAACAACATCCTAAAAGTGACGCAGTGAAATCTCATAGATTTCACTGCGTCACTATTACGAGGCTTTTTGCGGGGGAACGCCCCCTCTGCATACATTATACCTGACGCAGGTATAATGTGGCGCAGGGGTGTAAAAAGTGACGCATCTACCTAGATGCGTCACTTTTTAAATATGGCGCAACGAGGCGCATTTTGTACGCCGCTGGTGCGTCACAAAAAGTGACGCACCGGCCGCGCAAAACTGAAGCAAGGCCTCATAAATAAGGGCCCAAGTCCTTTATTTAGAACTTTGGTTTGTTCTTCAGATAGGGTGATATCTGTAAGATTCACAATTAGTGATTGGTTTTGCTTGTACTCTGAGGACATGCTTCAGGTCATCATGTTTCGTTGCTGATCCTGCCACGTCAGATTTTTTCGACGACCTTTTTGTTGATTTTGACATCTCAATAAAAAAGGCTGTTGTTGGTGCAAGTTTTCTGTTCCTGGCATATGTTGGTTCATCATTTGGGGTATCAAATGCATACCTTGATTATAAGGGTTGAACCAGCCTGCATATTGAGGCATATATGGTTGAAAAAACGGCATTTGGTTCGGTCTTTGCCATCTGTTTGTTCTTCGTGGCCGTTGATAACGGTAGTTGTTTCTTCCTCTTTTCGGAGTCAGATCATCTGAACTTCCTTCTGAGGTATCCGATGAGTTCCACCCTCCAGATTCATTATCAGAACTTGGGTCTGGTGCTTTATACTCTTCTTTAGAGTAGGGGTGCATTCTTTCTTGACTGAATCTTTTCAAGTCTTTACCCAGTTTCTGTAATTTGTTCTGCATTATGAATTCCTGTGTTTCATTCATTCCCTTATTAATTTCTTCTAACCTTTTTTTATGTATAGCATGGTTTATTTATTTTTTCAATTCATTTTCAAATGCTTGGATTTGTACCAACAGGGCTTCAGATAGTCTTTTAGCCGTCTTCCCTATTAGTATTAAATAATCCAATGTGCATTTCCATGAGATTGATGACCAGTCTCTTCGGAACGCCAAATCGTGTAGAAAAATCCGAGGGGCATTATTAACCCATAAGCCTCTTGGTGCTGATTTAGATCTAAGGTATTCGGTCATTACTATTCCATGAATGGCTGTTCTAATTTGTTCCCTCTTTTTTTCAGACAGGGTTTCCCAGTAATCTGTCTGAGTCAATATTTGTGTCAAGTCCGTATTTTGTAATAGCGGTTGTGCTGCAAGTATCTCATCAATATCACTCTTCGTATAGCTCAGTCCACAGTTATCTTCCATATTTTCAATCCTATGAAAATCTTCACCACTCTCTGTTGTGGTCAAGGTGTTCTCCCGCAGCGGTGCGCTGCTTAATAACAATATTAGGGAGGAGGAATTTTTGTCCATTCAGTTCCCCAGTTCAATATCCCACATAATCAAAAGAGAATGGACACTTGTAACTACGTTATAGTAGATTGATTGGATCACCCTCATAAACGCTATGTATACTTTGCGGTTTATATCGTTTTTCCGCACCACATTCACATTAAGGCATTATCATTGGGTGTCCCAAATTTGTGCTGTATGCCAGCCTCAAGCCACCACAGGGTAGACCATATAAATATATGGCAACATTATCAACTGTTCTTCTAAGGTCACACCCTCTCAATCAAGGGCCAGTGTTGCGTAAAATCGAAGGGTTGGGCTCACGTTGCTTCTGGATAGACTCCATGTAATATACTATTGGTACCTTAAAGTATATTCTAGAGTTGGTGTATGTTGCCCCTCGGTGGGCTCTATGTAGCAGATTCTTATTGGTGTTAAAGCATAGAGTAAGACACATGAACCTTAGAACATGCTCCGAAAAGTAATGGCGATCATCTGCGACTACTGTGACTATGGAACATTAATGAAGATTCGGCTAGGGGTGGGCGGAATTTGCGTAGTCGCGCTACGCAAAGCTCTGCGAAACGGTAAAAAAATCTCTACGAGCACACAAATCTTCCACGAACACGCGAAATTGCTTGTCCCACCCATTCTAAATGCTTTTTTCCTGTTCGCAAACTCTGTTTGCGTGCTCGCAAACACTCATTCTGAAAGGCGATTTTTGGCCATTCCGCGTTCTACGTGGAGCGTGAAATTACCCAAATTCCACAAATTCCGCGAGTGGAACGGAATTTACTGCCCAGGCCTAGTTGATGTATGTTGCACGTGGGTGGGCTCTATGTAACATAATGCTATTGGTGTAACAGCATAGAGTAAGACACATAAACCTTGCTTGGAACATGCTCTGAAAAATATTGGTGATCGTCTGTGACTACTGTGGATGAGTAGGTTTGTGGAGTTACACTGTCAGCAGATTAAATAATGTACCTGTGTAAAGTGAATATTCCTGACTAAGTGTACTTAGGTCACTTACTTACCTTCTTATTGTGAGCCCTGGGAGCCGAATATTTGCAATTTCTGGAAGTTTGGGATTGGTGATGATAACTCCTTTATGCAGTCTACTGCAGGAGAAGTGTATGGTGGTATTAGTTCCTAGTGTAGTGAGGGGGTGGTAGTTAAGTATGTAATGTGTTTATGCTGCATTGGGAATGAGACTGGTAATGGTATCATGAGTTCTGTGGCATGTCATGCAACCAGGCTTGTACCATGGATCATTGTGTGCCCCAGGACCAGACTCATATGCACCTGTCCACGTCCGGAACGCAGCCAGCGCAGTCAGGCTGCCCGAAGTTATCCAGGTATTTTCATGACACCAAATGTTTAAAAATCACTTAACAGTGGCCCCCTCCCTAAATTGTGAAACCCACCTAATGCCTAACAAATGGGAAGGCCCTCTAACCTGCCGTAAACGTAGAATTGAAATTTAGGCCCTCCGTTGAACAACCAAGCCTTTAGAATGATGGACCCTCAGCAAATCTGTTAAAGGGGGGGACTTATCAATGCACTTATCAATGCCCACTCCTTATGTGAAATTGCACAAGATATTCATGATGTGAATTCTGGTTCCCAGCTCGATTGTCTCTTTGTCACTTTAAGAGTGGTGTTACCCAGACATTATCCAAGCCCTTCCCTCAGGATATATCATCTGTAGACAAGAGAGAAAAGAGATGCTGATAGCATCATTTACAGAGACTCATTCCAATGCACAAACGTTGACATCCCCTATTTGAAAGGGGCAGAAAGCCTTGGTTTTTGCTTCAAGCTTAAAGTATCAGTTTCCTTCACAGGAGGATTGATATATTGCCCCCCGTCCCCAATTCTGATTTTTTAGAAACACTTGGTGACACATTAGTCCCTCTAATCCTTTGGTACTCAAATTTTACCCTTCTTGGAGATTTCAACTTTCATTTAGAGAGTAAAATCAAACCCGGAGTTGGGAACTTCCTTGATACTTTGCAAACCCTTGTGCTCCAACAGCTGGTGCTACTTCCTACACACCACGCAGGACATATGCTGGACGGGGTATGTTCTATTATCACTTCCCTGACAGTCAAAACCCCCTCTCCTCAAGCCTGGATAGATCATATGCTTATGCCATTTAGCATTACAATTCCTAGTACTAGCCTGTACCCTACCCCTCAATGTCCATTCCAACAGTGATTCATAAATGGACTAAAATGATAACTAATCCTGAGTTAGCCAAGGGTACATTAGCGTCTAGACCTATTTTATCAGGTAACACTACTGAAAATGTCCAGCGTTCCAATTCCTGAATTACTACGGTCAGCAACGAATTAGTCCCCACAGTCCACCTACAACTTGACACACACAGGCACTAGCTGGCCGCCATCTTCATTGTAAACAGCTGGAACAAAGGTGGAGAAGAGCCTATGAAATAGAAGAGCTAGCTAAATTCAGAGCATCCCCTCAAATCCTACCACCTGCAAATCAAATAAAAAAAAAGGACTATTATTCTAAGCAATTAATAAATGCAGGACAAGACCAAAAATCTGTTTTCAAAATTGTTAAATCCTTTACACACCCAAAAGCTATAGATAAAGGCATCCCTCCTCCCAGTTGATAAGTAATCAAATTTCTTCTTTCTTTGAAGAAAAAAGTTAAACAAAGGTTTTTTGAAATGATACGTACTCCTCTTACAGACCTAGAGCTGGATCCCTCCTATGTGGGACCAACTCTCCAGGCCTTTCATAGCATTAGCTGGAACAGTCTCTCATGTAAATCTGATTCCCCTTTCAACGGCTGTCCACCTGCTGTACTCCACGCTATTGTGGATATTAATAATCCAGTTATTAATATTATAATCAATTCCTCACTCGTCTCAGCTGAAGTCCCTGCAGAATGGAAACTTGCTGCAGTCAAACCTCTTCAGAAGAAACAAGTCACAGACCCTTCCACCCTTCCAAATCTTACTTCCAATCCTGGGCATAATTGTTGAAAAACTGGCCAATAAGCAACTAACAACCTTCCTGGCAGAGGCAAACATTTTGCACCCTTGACAATCGGGTTTTCGGCCTAAGCACTCAAAGGACTCTGCAATATTAGAAATTGAAAACACACTAAAATAAACCCTAAATGCAGTAAAGGATGCAGTGCTGATCTTGTTGGATCTGTCAGTTGCATTCTATACGATCGCACATGGCATACTAGTACACCGTATGAAAAGCTGTGGCATTCCCCAACTTGCCCTAGCCTGGCTGGAGTTCTTCCTCTCCAACCGCAGGCAAATAGTCACTCTAGGCGGGCCTTAACTGTCAACTGCAAGGTCGATTACCTCAGGTGTCCCACAGGGCTCTTCCCTTAGCCTAGTAATTTTGAACATATACATGGCCCCTCTCATCTCATTGATATCATTCTTTAATATTGAAACCTCTTCTTATGCTGATAACACAGTTGATTTTAATCCTAGGTAAAGATTCTACAGACTCTGAGCACAACTTCAAGCTATGCCTGACAGAAGTCATTTGGTGGATGCAACTCAACCGCCTCAGGTGCAACACCAATAAAACGGAGATTATGCTAGTATGGAAATCAAACCCCTTTGACCCGATCTTATGGTGGCCTAAAGATACTCCCCCTCTACCCAATTCTATAGAGGTAGTAAAAAATCATGGTGTAAAATTTGAGGCCTCTTTATCCTTCCACCCACAAACAGTGGCAGGGATGTGGGTCAATTTGAAAAAAATATCTAAAAAAATGATTTAACTTTATTCCCTGCTCTGCAAGAAAAACAGTGGTGCGGCTCTAATCATGGCAAGATTAGATAATTGCAACATCTTGTATGCAGATGCTAATAAGCAACCGCTGTGGAAATTGCTGACAGTACAATATGCATCTGCACGTCTGGTTCTGAAACTGCCTTGCCGCTCCTTGGCCTCAGCAGCCCTAAAGACTCTACATTGGTTACGTATTCACAAAAGAGTATTATTTAAGATCTTGATACTCACTTTTAGAGCTTTCAGATCACTCGGGCCCAAATATCTAACCTCGAGGTTTATGCCCTATGTCACTGCCCGCATGCTAAGATCCTCATGAGCAAGCATGCTCAAACCTCCTTCTTTCGGGTATAAGACAAAAAGTGGCAAATCTCCTGCTGCACTTGGGTCCAAAGTCTGGAATCTCCTACTCAGTTACCTTAGATCTACTGATTCAGAACCGCTTTTTAAGAAACTATTGAAAACTTCAATTTCCGCAATCCCTGACTCGCTGTGCTCCTCACTTATTTAAATCACTCCGATCCGCGCATTCACATTTCTGAATCTTAGATACATTTTCGCTTAGCACAATGATCTCCTTCCGGAGCAACAGTAGTGCTCTACAAATACAATTACTCTTCTACACTAGTAACCTTGTACCTGTTAGTTTCTGTTTCTCTATGGCACTGACAGCTTGATAGCCATATCCCAGTTTCGCCTGCCCTGTGGCCTGGACTTATCATTCTCTCACCATTTCAGAGTTGTGTACCAGAATCTCCTACTGCTCAGGGGCAGGTCCTCGATTAAGGCGGATGAGCATCGCCCCACTAACCAAATTTACCCCAGATATGGAAAAATAAAATGGAAATAAATGTAATGTATTACCATTTTATTTTTCCAATCCCAGTCCTGAGCCGAGCGTCAGGACGGGTGTGGGGCTTTCTAGGTTTTTTCTACTGCCAGTCAGGCAGCAGCAGAAAGCAGTATTATGTTATGTTATTAAAATTTCGAAAGTGCGACTGTTACCCTAAGGTATCCTGGTGCTGAGCACGGCCTATTAAGTTCCCGTGTAGTGAGACAGCTATAATGTGAATAACCAGGTTTTCAGCTCTCGTCTGAAGGAGAGGAGCTCAGTAGAATTTCTAAGGTGAAATGGTAGGCTGTTTAACGCCTTAGCGGCAGAGCTAATGAAGCTCCTGCCACCGCAGGAAGCTTTTTTAACTATGGGAATAATCCCTTATTTTGCTGCCAGGGAGCGTAATGTTCTTCTGGGGACATACCATTGAAATTGTTGCTTTAAGTAGTCCGGACCATTTCCGTTTAATGCCTTGAAGACTGTACAAAGGACTTTAAATTGAGCCCGCTGTTTCACTGGGAGCCAGTAAAGCTGTCTTAGTTCCCTCTTGACTGAAACAAACCTAGGTGTGCCCAGCAACAGCCTGTCAGCTGCATTCTGCAGTACTTGGAGTTTGTTCATTAGTCTCTTTTGGATATTCAGATAGACACTATTACAATAGTCTGGGCGTGACAAAATAAGTGCTGTAACCACAGTCCTCAAGCTGTCACCAGAGAGAAGACATTTTATTTTCCTCAGAGTTCTGAGGAGAAAGAAACATGAGGAGACAACCCCATTAATTTGATCTCCAGAAGTACGTTTTTTGTCCACAATCACCCCCAGGTTCTTCACCTTCACAGCTGGTTCAGGAAATGTTCCCAGTTCTTTCGACCACCAGTCCGGTGTCCAGATATTCATGTTGTTACTGAAAATGATAACTTCTGTTTTTCCAGAATTAAGTTTCAGGCAGTTTGACACCATCCAACCCAAGATGGCTTTAATGCAGTTGTGGCATTTCCTTCCAGTTTCAAATTCTTGGCCACGTTGAAGAGAGAGTACTATTTGTGTGTCATCCGCATAAGATGTCAGTTGGAACACAAAAGACCTTATAAGGACTCCCAGGGTCGACACGTATACATTAAAAAGTGTAGGGCTCAGGGAAGACCCCTGAGGCCCCCCACACGGCAAGGAGAAAGGCCTAGACCTAGCCTTATCCAGGTCCACTGATTGCAATCTGTCAGTGAGAAATGATTTAAGGAGGTGGCAGGCCGTGCCTTTGACCCCATTTTCTGATAACCGGTCCATCAGAACCTTATGATGGACAGTATTGAAAGCCACAGAGAGATCCAGCATGATCAAGATCGCGGCACCTCCTTGGTCCAGGGCCTCTCTAACCTCCTTGGTGGACTTGATCAGACCCAGCTCTGTGCTATGTTCAGCTCAGAATCCAAATTTCGGTGGATCCAGAATATTATTGGTCTGCAGGAACCGGCTGGGTTGTACATTCAGGACTTTCTCGATCATTTTTGCAGGTAATGGGAGGCGGGAAATAGGTCTGTAGTTGCTCTGGTCTTTGGGGTCGAGGTTCTGTTTTTTTGAGCAAAGGCAGAATAGATGCCATTTTCCATCATTTTGGGAAATGGCCCCACTTGAAGATATAGTTGAACAAGGGAGTAAGAGCTGCCGCAATGGTGTCTGGGATTTGCTTGATCACCTCAGCCGGGCATGGATCCAAAGGGGAGCCTGATTAAATCGACATCAGGAGTTTATTCGAGTCTTGTGTCTCTAAAGTAGAAAAGCTGTCTAGTGTGGTTGCTACATTTAACATTAAGCAAGGCAGTTAAGTTTAAACAGCACAGGTCTTTTTGGCCTGTTGTCTTGTGACAGACAAAAAGACCTGCATAGTTTAAACTTCTCAAACTAAGCTGTCCTAGAAAGCTGAGTTAGAGACAACAAAGGGCTCCAGTGCCCTCGGGAGCGGCGAGAGAGGCCGGTCCCTCCAATCCTGGTGCAGCTTTCATGTTGCATGAAAGCAGCACCAGGATTGGTGACTTCAGCTTCCTGAACTCGCACTGGAGCCTGCCTTCCTGACTGGACCCGGGCAAGGAGGACGTTCTGCCAGGATCAAAGATAAGTGTATTTTTCATTTATTAAATAAAAACTTTTATTGTTTTTCCTCCAGCCTTACTACCCTCCTTACATGTCAGCCACCACTGCATACTGCCAGCCTGTCCCTCATGGCCTTTCCTGTCTTTGAGCCTGCCACTGACAGCTTGCACCTCTCAGCGCGTCTCCCGCCTTGTCACAGCTCATTTTTCGCTCTCTCTGCTTCTCCTGCCCCATGGGTTGGCACTGAAAGCTCTGTCACGTGCATCTGTCTCGTGAATTAGTGTCTCCCAGCCTATTCCAGTCTGGTACTTTCAACCTGTCTTCCGTAAGGCCTCTCCTGCCGTGCTCTTCCCGCCACTACCCGTCAGCTCTTTCGGCATCAGCCCTGGCACACTCTCTCACAGCCGCTAACGCTGTGACATTAAATTTCTCCTTCCGAGATGTGATGAAAGCGGTCCATATTCTGACTTTCACGCTAGTGTTGTTTCCAAAATTAATTCCCCGGCCCTCTGCCAGAGCGAGAAGCAACGACTCAGCCAGGAGACAAACACAGGCCTGGGCCGGGGGAGTACAGGCCGGGGGTCGGACACGTGGACCTGCGCTCCCAGCCAACAACCCCCGCCCGCCCCGCCTCCCACTGACCCGGACTCTGAGAGACGGCGGTCTGAGCAGCGAGTGCTGCTGAAGAGGGGCAATGTGAGGGTTGCGGAGCGTCGAGAGTGAAGGGGGTTAAGGCACGGGTGGAAGCGGAAAAACAGTGAATGGCGTATAGAGTCAGAGTTGCAAAATAGCCGTGACGAGAACAGAATAAGACTGAGGTCAGATGAGACCCTGTAAATGTGGTAATCAGTCTCGGAGGGTGCAAAGGTTGGGGTCCAGGAGGGGCGGCAACTATCGAAGGTGACTGACTTCTAGACAAAAAGAAACACAATAAGCAACCTTGACTCCAGTGGAGCATTCTCTCAGAATCGTGAAGGGTCCCCACTATTTATAAGTGCTTTACGAATCCAAAAAGCATATTGTAAAGAAGACAGTTTAAAACAAAGCACCAGACAAGCCTAGGTTACGGTGTTCTTTCTGTTCCGACCAACAGGCCCGGATTTCACATAACTGCTGTGCTGTGGTCAGGTCCGCGTGCTGAAGGTCTGGGGCACCTCCACTGTACCCCGAACATCTTAATGCACACTGGGGAAGAGGAAGGGCCTTGCGCACACCTCAGTGCCACTGCCACACTGAGCAGAATGAAGTGCCTTGTGCATATATGATATATCAGTGTCACACAGGAGGGAGAAATGCGATGCTCTTGTCGAGCAGGGGTAAACCTTGTGCACACACCAGTGCCACACAGAGGAGGGAGAATGATCTTGTGTATATATCGGTGCACACAGAGCAGGGACAAGGGCCGTGTGCACTCACCAGTGCCACAGTGAGCAGGTACAAGGACCTTGTACACACACCAGTGCCACAGTGAGCAGGGGTAAGGGCTTTGTGCACACACCAGTGCTACACTGAGAAGGGAGAATGGCCTTGTGCACACATCAGTGCCACACTGAGCAAGGATAAGGGCCTTGTGCACACATCAGTGCCACATTGAGCAAGGAGAAGGGCCTCGTGCACACATCAGTGCCACACTGAGCAGGGATAAGGGCCTTGTGCACACATCAGTGCCACATTGAGCAAGGATAAGGGCCTTGTGCACACATCAGTGCCACATTGAGCAAGGAGAAGGGCCTCGTGCACACATCAGTGCCACACTGAGCAAGGAGAAGGGCCTTGTGCACACCTCAGTGCCACACTGAACAGGAAAAAGGGCCTTTTGCACACATCAATACCACACTGTACATGGAGAAGCGCCTCATGCACATACCAGTGCTACACTGAGCAGGGAGAATGGTCTTGTGCACAGATCAGTGCCACACAGAGCAAGAGAAGGTCCTCGTGCACACAATGACACACTGAGCAGGGATAAGGGCTTTGTGTACAAATCAGTGCCACACTAAGCAGGAAAGAAGTGCCTAGTGCACACAGTGCCACGCTGAGCAGGAAGTAGAGCCTTGTGCACACATCAGTACCACACTGAGCAGGGATAAGTGCCTTGTGCACACATCAGTGCCACACTGAGCACGGATAGGGCCTTGTGCACACATGAGTGCCACACTGTGTAGGAATAAGTCCCTGTGCACACATCAGTACCACACTGAGCAGGGAAAAGGGCCGTGTGCACACATCAATGCCATACTGAGCAGGGATAAGGCCCTTGTGCACACCTCAGTACCACACTGAGCAGGGGTAAGGGCCTTAGGTGCACACACCAGTGCCACATTGAGCAAGGAGAAGAGCCTTGTGCACACATCAGTGCTACACTGAGCAGTGATAATGGCCTTGTGCACACCACACATCAGTGCCACACTAAGCAGGGATAAGGGCCTTGTGCACTCACCAGTGCCACAGTGAGCAGGGGTAAGGGCCTTGCGCACACACCAGTGCCACAGTGAGGAGGGAGAATGGCCTTGCGCACACATCAGTGAAACAATGAGGAGGGAGAATGACAGTGCGCATATATCAGTGCCACACTGAGCAGGGACAAGGGCATTGTGCACACATCAGTGTCTCACTGAGCCGGGACAAGTGCCTTATGTATATATCAATGTCAGAGTAGGGAGAAGTGTCCAGTGCACACATCAGTGCCACACAGAGCAAGGATAAGGGCCTTGTGCACACATCAGTACTATACTGAGCAGGGGTAAGGGCCTTGTGCACACATCAGTACCACTCTGAGGCGGGGTAAAGGCCTTAGGTGCACTGCAGTGCCACTCCGAGGAGGGGTAAGGGCCTTAGGTGCACTTCAGTGTCACATTGATGATAGAGAACGTGCTATGAACGTTTGTAAACTAGACAGTCATACACACTTTAGCAATTTTAACAGGATGTGCATTGCTTCCTTTGAGTATCACACTGAATTTAAAAAAGGGCTATGACTATAGCATGAGAAGTAGGGAAAGGAATCCAAGACAGATCTACTATTAGTGTGTACTATAGCTCTGACCCCCTGAGAGCATGAGTCAGGCATGCACAGGTGTATCGATCTGCACACGACGTGGAACGTGCAGTTAAATAGTCTACTGAGAAAAAGTCTGTCCACAGGCTGCCCTTAAACTGTATGGAGAAAGACAAGGGGAAATGTGGTGTGGAATTATATTTACGGAGGGGGCCGCTGTCCTCACACCACCCAGGTAACTGATAGGTATAATTATAAAGACAGACCTTATCACGAGATTGCGTGATATTTTATGCAACATCTTTCCAAATAAATCAGTTTTGACTGACTGACTACCAGACCCTGTTCTGGTGGCCACAGGGCAGAATGGAGCTATCAGTCATGAGGGTGAGTCCTTTAGGCCTGGGATCTGTCTTACCATGGCTCTGCAGGCTGGGCCAAGTACAACCATTTCCGTGCTTCACTCGACTCTCAGGGGTAGTGAGGCGATCAGTCACAGGCTTCTCAGGGAGGTAGGGTGGGGATATTCAGGCTCTGAAATCAATGCATCCCCAGCAGCACAATAAGATCAATGTCCCGCCCAGTGCTTCTTCTTGTAGAAAAGACAAGTACTTTATTACAAAAAAAACATAGAATTCCACTATGCATTTAACCCCTTCAATGCGGCCGCGATTCTGCCCCTGTGCGGCAGAATCGCGAGTGGGCGGGATTATGACGGCCCCCAGCCGTCATCACCACACGAGCACAATAGTGCATGCAGCCGTCATCAGCACACGAGCACCATAGTGCATGACCACTGGGGGCCGTCATCAGCATTGAAGGGGTTAATAATGTAAGAATGTCCTGTTCAGGGGTGTGAAACTGGGTGTGTTCCAGACCCTCTACTGACTAATCCAATTACCCCTCCTCCAGTCCCTTCGTGCTTCACTCCGCTTCTCCCTGCTCCTCTCTCAGGCTCAGAGTCTGAGGTAAGGTCTATCGGTGTAGCTCGTGCTTCGAACCTGTTTGGTCTTAGTAATCAGGTATTTGGGCCTAGGCCTGCTCAGTGTCTCATCCAGTTCGTAGGAGCACCACAAGGCCTCATTCATCTTTCCCACTGCATTAGGATCTCATTGGTTGCAGGGAGATTCTAGACAGCAACCATCAGTCCTCCAGTGAGGTTAGCTGCAGCCGGCCCTGCAGTGTGTCCCTTGTGGGTATTGCAGATAGTCTCAGCAGTGCTTTTAGTAAGTAGAACTCTTGGCTCTGATGGGGCAACAGTTGGGTGTTGACAGTGCTTCTGGTGGGACAGTAAGTTCCCTGATCCTTCCCTAACACAGGTGGGGGATTAATTGCTCTGGTTCTAATCTTGAGTCGGGTCTTGGCCTCTGGCATACAGGGTCACCGACTTCACTCAGGCACCGGCCCAATTGGTATGGCAGTAACCTTTACGACAGGCATGCGGAGTTGCCGACTTTACTTCACTGGCTATGGCCTGATTAGCACAGTAGTGATGCCAACCATGGCCAACTTCACGGCGGCCCCTTTGGAATATGGGGTCACCAACTTGAACCTGCACAGGGCAACGACCCAATCAGTGCTGCAGCTTTCTCCTCACACATGCCAGGATTTCCTACTGGACCTCACTCCCTCCAAGCACTCTTCTATTCCTCACAGGGCACACTGGTCGTGGCAAACGGGCAGGCACTGGTGCTCCAGGTTCAAGGGGCAGGTGATCTTGGATTTTCCTGGGTGATATTCCCTCACCAAGCTGAGAGAGTGACAGGCCATAGCCCCCTGCCCTCCTGGTCACAGGCAGAAGTCTTGCAGACCTTCTCCTCCTTACACAGCCTGACTGGCTGCTTGATAGTTGGCAATTTTCGAGACCTCAAACCCCCCTACTTATAGTCCATGTCTAGATACCAAATGTGATTTAGGGTCTGAATATTTAAAGTTTGTGCTGGGGTTTCCATCATTTTGACGTGCCCACTGCTCTGCCTTGCTCTTCCGCCAGAAAGCAGTCTGTCACAGCAGGAGCGACTCCAAAATCTAATAGCCCCACAACACATGCTGTGGAAATGACTAAAGATTTACACCTGGATGCCAACAACAGTTATATGTGCATCAAATGATCACAGCAGTGTCCCAGCCCTTACTCTTTATAATTCTCCTATCAACCCTTTCTCCTGCCTAAGATGTACCTAGCGATACCAAAGGGGATGATGGACGGAGCGTTTGAGCAAATCAAACACTCACCCCCAGTCAACTGATGAGGGTTTAATCCATCATCATTATTTAGCTCACTCCGCCACCCCAGTTCAGACATGGCCATAGGCAAATCTGTCTGACCCTGTGCCTCCTGGGAACAGTCCAGCCTGAACTGCCAAACCATGTCTAACCTGGACTGGAAACAAGCATCCTTGGGACCGGTTTCGGGTTCATAACCCTCATCAGCCAGGCTATCTTGAATCCAGTGGCAGAGAGAGCAAGGGACCCACGTCTGGGCAAACCCTGCCAACTCAGGGCGAACAAAGCGATACCAAAGGGGATGATGGACGGAGCGTTTGAGCAAATCAAACACTCACCCCCAGTCAACTGATCTGGGTTTAATCCATCAACATCCTTTAGCTCACTCAACCCCCCCAGTTCAGACATGGCCATATGCAAATCAGCCTAACCCTGTGCCTCATGGGAACCGTCCAGCCCGAACAGCCAAGCCATGTATTCCCTGAACCAGAAACAAGCATCCTGGGACCGGTTTCGGGTTCATAACCCTCATCAGCCAGGCTATCTTGAATCCAGTGGCAGAGTGAGCAAGGTACCCACGTCTGGGCATACCGTGCCAACTCAGGGTAAACAAAGCAATACCAAAGGGGATGATGGTCGGAGCGATTGAGAAAATCAAACACTCACTCCCAGTCAACTGATCTGGGTTTAAGCCATCATCATTCTTTAGCTCACTCCGCCACCCCAGTTCAGACATGGCCATATGCAAATCAGTCTGACCCTGTGCCTGATGGGAACAGTCCAGCCCGAACTGCCAAGCCATGTCTTCCCTGGACTGGAAATAAGCATCCTGGGACCTGTTTCGGGTTCATAACCCTCATCAGCCAGGCTATCTTGAGTCCAGTGGCAGAGAGAGCAAGGGACCCAACGTCTGGGCATACCCTGCCGTTGGAGAACTGCAGCCTTAAGGCCCGGCGGCGCAGGGTACTCCTAAATCCCCGGAGTTCACCTGCTCTTCGTCTGGCGTAGAAGATGGTATTTATTAGCTGCAGCTAGTACAGTGGTCTTAGAAGTCGTCAGTGCAACAAGGTTCAAAAGAGACTGCAACTTAAGTCCGTGGCGCACAGGTTTATATACAGTACAACACAATACAAAAAGGCAATTACACACGAGCATGAGCTATAGGCAAACGTTAGAGACAATGTTTTAAGACTAAGGCAACTCAAATTCCCGGTCCCGTTTGTCACTCGACCTCTTAAGTAAATTACAAATGAATCCACATGATTCGTTTTACAAGCAGAGAAAAACACAGCTGTGTGTCGTAGAAGGACAGACGTGAAACTGGAGAATACATGAGACATGTAGCGAAGGACAGCAGATAAGATAACCTAAAGGAAACAATGGTGTGAACCAACATGTAGCCCGGACGGGGATTAATCAGCTCAGACAGGAATTAGTGTACTCGGCCAAACCCTGACACTCACTAGTAAACATTAGCAGAGAAGCCACCTGGCACGCAAAGGCAGAAACGACAAAAACATTGCGTTCGCCAAGCTGCCTGAGTGAGAGCAACACAAAATGGCGGCAATCACAAAATGGAGGCTGAGTATGAACAAATTCGTAATTTTCAGAACCTCAGACCCTCCTTTTGCCATTACTCAGGCAAAGACAAACCAACTCATGCTAATCTGAGTCAGAATCGACACTGATGTTCATAAAGTCTTCAAGTTGTTGCTGCACCATCATTCGAATATTGTCTGTCTTCTGAGTAGCAGATTGTGGAACACATAAAGTAGCCAACAGGCCACAAACTGCAGGACCACATTGCACACATACACAACAAGAGAATATGACGGCTAAGATTGCTCCAAGGAACGTTAAGATCTTCCATCCCCAAGTGGACAATATTCTCCAAAATCATCCCATAAAAGACCAATCTCCTTCGTCCTGATGAATCGACTCGGAGATCGTGTGCAATTTGGAAATGGCTTGGTATACTGCCAGAGCGTCGTCTGGAATATAAATGCAGCAACTAGATCCAATCAATCTACAGACACCACCTCCATCTGCTAGGATCACGTCTAATGCAATTCGATTTTGCAACGTCATAAGACGGTCAGCCTGAAGCTCTGCTGTAATGTTACCTATTGCACCTGCAGTAACATTAATAGTGGTCTCAAGCACTCGAACCAGTTGCCTAATATGTCTGCTGTTAATCATCGGGCCCCAAAAGGGAAGGAATCCTTTAAGGAAGTCTCCTCCCTCTTGTTCTGCCGTGTCTTTGGCATCAATTACACCTCTGCTATGTCTAACCCTGTGATGGTCTGACGGAGCCGTATATGTAGGGGGAAGGAGAAAAGCTATGTAGCAAGTTCCAGAAAAATTAGAAGGGAGCCAAGTATGAGCTCGGTCATTACAGACAAAATACGTTCCTTGTGATGGAACCAATGGAGGGAAATCAAGTGACGAAAAGAAATATGTGTATGCACATTTCTGCTGCATGTCAGCTTTCTTGCTATTCATTTGGAGACAAAAATTACCTTGATGGGGCACAGTCCATACTGGAGAAGACTCACCCTTCTTAGTCTTGTCCCCAAGAATAGAGAAATAGTGGGTAACATTCAATCCATCATAAACTCTCTTCTCATCTAATGTAATCTTACTCTTCTCTACGATTTTAGCCATTATTACTATGCCTTTTATCAAGGAGCTATGACTAAAATCTAGTCCATTCCCAGAAGTTCTTACAGGGCTTCTAAGTCTGTTGTGGTATGCAGCTGAGAACATCGTCAGATAAGCCCAAGCTGAACTTTCATATGAGAAAGGAAGGACCAGATATGGCATTCCCTTTTGCGCATTATGTGGCATAAGACCGCACACCCAACAGTAAGTCATATTAATAGCCAACTGATGTTGGTGCAACAATTGAACAAACGTATTGTTCATATACTCGGCTCTCCTTATCTGCTCATGAGGGAGTAGAGTATGCATTTTATGTGAAAAGACAGAAAGACGAGAAGGCAAAGAAGATGTAGAATTAGCAACATTTCTTGTTTGCAAAACATGAACGATCCATCTTGTGCAAGCTAATAAAATGCACAAAACCATCAAAACACACAAAGTTACGCCAAAGCGACAACGCAACAATTTGCAATACTCGGTTCACATTCCCTGCTTCCTATTTTCCCTACCTATGGTTGTTGCGCCATCCATCTTTGTCTAAAAAATAAATGGCGCTCACGGCAATCTTCCTTAATCACTCAGCTACTTATTTCTGTAAATCCTGAGGCACTAGCCGCTTACTAAAAGGTCAAAAACCAGGTTACAGTCTGAGACTCCTACCGTGACCCTGAGACGGAGACAGATGGCACATCAAAAACTAAAATTGTATCAAGAAGGAAGCAAAAAGATTCAAAAAGAAATGTCTTTAAATAGGAAAATGTTCACAAAAAAATTCAGTTCTTTTTATTAGTTCTTGGTCTTAAATTGTAACGTGTTTTGCTCGGCAAAAATGGTCCCGAAATAGAACTTCTGGATTTGTAGTATCTATCTGACGATGCAAAGGCACAGCAGCTTGAAGAATGTCATCATCCACTTTTTCTGACTGAGTCCCATAAATTTGAGCGTCACTAAAGAGAACGAAGCAAGGAATAGCTGCAGTGTCTGATTCTCTCACACCACTACGAATCCACTGGTCAAAGGGCAACGGCAGTGGCACTTTTTTACAGTACACGCCGTGGACCCAGCTTTTCTTTCCCACCACCTTAACAGCCGTGCGGGTGACGAGCAAAACTTGCGTAGGCGCAGACCAGCGAGGCTCCAGATTCTTCGTCCGTTGAAAATTCTTCACACAGACCCAGTCTCCAGGTTGAATCGTATGACCTGGGTCTGTGGAGGCCTCCGGCAAAACACTTTGCACCTGTTAGCGAATAACACTCAATTTAGTCGTCAAATCGTGCAAATAATCAATCAACAAAGGATATGGTATGTCAGAATATCTTTTGGGACGAGGGACGCCCCAAACATTTGCCGGGCGTCCGAACACCACCTCATAGGGGCTAAGTCCCATACGAGAGTGCACAGTAGTTCTGGTAGACAAAAGAGCTAGGGGCAAAGCATCAGGCCAAGCAAGGCCAGTGCTGGCTTGAATCTTAGCTAGCTTCAGTTTGAGTGTACCATTGTAACACTCAACCAAACCTGCTGACTGTGGGTGGTTTGCCGCATGGAATTTTTGCCTAATACCAAGACCAGAACATACTTTCTGCATAATCTGGTCCACGAATTCACTTCCATTGTCACTCCAGACAATGCGCGGCAAACCAAATCCGAGGAAGAATTCTTTAATTAGCACTTTAGCAGTTGACAAAGCAGTATTATCTTTTAAGGGGTAGGCCTCTATCCAACGGGAAAAGGCACATACCACCACCAGAACATACTTGAGGTTGTTGCAGCGATCCATATGAATGTAATCTATCTGCAACACCTCCAAAGGATTTGACGGAGAAGCAAAATGACCTGCTGGAGTTGGGGTACCCTTTCCTGGGTTATGCATTAAACAAACAATGCAATGTTTAACCACATTTTCTGCACATTTCGGAATTCCTTCATTCTGCCATACCGGGGCCAAAAGTTTACATATGCCCTTTGTACTAATATGAGCTGGACCATGAGCCATAGTCATGACCGGTAACACATAAGCGTCTGGTAACAACCATCGCTGATGTTCCGACAATTCTGTCCAACGGCCCATCTGGTCTAACATTCCCGTACTTTCTTTCCACGTACTCAATTCCTTTTCAGTAGCCTCTCCCTGTATCGTTTTCACACTCTCAATCGTGTCTTCACACATTCCAATTTCCCTAACCCAATTTGCAAGGCCTGCCACATACATTCGGCTAGCGGTGTTTCTGGCTGTTGCTTTCGCTACCTCATCTGCAAACGCATTTCCACAAGCCACATCATCTGTAACTTTCTTATGTGCACTTCACTTTATGATCGCTATCTCTGCAGGTAAGGTAAGTGACTCGAGAAGATCAGTCACTAACTGGCCATGCTGAATCTTCATTCCATGGGAAGTGAAAAATCCTCTCTCCCTCCATAACTTGCCAAAACTATGTGCAACGCCAAAGGCGTACTGGCTATCCGTGTACACAATCACTCTCTTTCCCTTGGACAACACACATGCTCTAATCAAAGCTATTAATTAGGCTGCTTGGGCTGAATTATGTCCAATACGTTCCGTCTCAACAACAGTTCATAAAGTAGTGACAGCATAGGCAGAAGGGGTTTCTCCATTCGGAAGCTTAAAACAAGAACCGTCCACCCAGAGGATTCCATCCGGGTCCTTGAGCGGAGTGTCCTTCAGATCAATCCTACCCTTCGTTTCTTCTCCCGTTCGGAGAAAACAATCATGTTTCTCCTGATCATCTTTCTCATCTGGGAGTGGCAACAACGTGGCAGGATTTAACGTATTACATCTTTTGATATGTACAAGACTCGCGAAAAGTGTCAGCTCGTAACCAGACAAACGAGCACTCGTGAGATGCTGCGTCTTAGTTCTGTTCAGCAAAGTATCCACTGCATGTGGAACCATAACGATAAGTGTGTTATCTAATACTAATCCAGCAGACTGTCTAATAGAGATTGCGGCAGCTGCTGTAGCTCCAAGACAACTGGGCAAAGCTTTAGCTACTGGGTCTAATGTAGCGGAGAAATAGGCGCACAGGCTTTGCTTATCTCCGAATTGCTGTGTCAGAACTGCCAATGCGCAACCTTCTCTCTCGTGAACGTACAATGTAAAGAACTTGCTATAATCTGGGGTACCTAACACCGGAGCAGTTCACAGGGCAGTATGTAAATCAACAAAACTTCTCTGATATTCATCCGTCCAAGGGAGCGTATGGGGCGTGTCTTTCAACGTTAGTGCCAACAATGCTTTCGCCAGAAGGGAAAAATTGGGAATCCATTGTCTACAGTAGGAAGTAATCCCTAAAAAGGCACGCACCTCTCTCTGTGTGGTAGGTACAGACATCTGTGAAATAGCATGAATGCGTTCTGGGGTCAATCGCCTTCCCTCCTTCGCCAAGAGATGACCTAAATAGGTCCCTTCTTGGCGGGCATATTGCAGCTTAGAGGGTGACACCTTATGATTTAAAGCAGACAAATGACGCAACAAAGCAACAGTCGCACTCTTACACACATCTTCCGTATCAGCAGCCACCAGTAAGTCATCCACATACTGAATAAGCGTAATAATAATAATAATAATAATAATAATAATAATAATAAAGCGTTTTGTAAAGCGCATGGCTGCACAGCTGTGTATCCCCGCGCTAATTGCTGACAAAACTCCCTACGGCCTACCGGAACAGAGTACAGAAAAATGTTAATGGGGGAAGAGATGAGTTTTAAGTTTAGCTCTAAAGAGGGTTTCTGATGGTTAAGCGTAGCACCTGGAAGCAAAGAAAAAGCGTCAAGCTGGGACTTAAGAGCCTTACTGTAAATAGAAGGACTTTCACAATAGCCTTGAGGAGCTCTCTTAAAGCGAAAACTTTGGCCACCTAAAGAGAAACCAAAGATGTCCCTACTTTCTTCAGCAATAGGAATGCTAAAGAAAGCATTCTTTAGGTCTATCACAGAGAAGCAAACTGCCGAGGCAGGGATCATCGTTAACAAAGCTGTAATGTCCGGAACAACAGGGAACTGTGGTACCACTATTTTATTGACCTCCCTCAGGTCGATAACAAAGCGATAAACAGGCGGCTGTGAAGGATACGTTCTCTTAAGGATCGGAAGAACAGGACTGTTGCAAACATTGCCTCTCGTTTCTTCAACCACACCTTTCCGAATAAAGTCATCAACAATAGCCAATAATACCCTTTCTCCATCACTTGAAAAGCGGTATTGGGGAATACGTGGCATCCTAACATTCTCTTTAACTGTAACAACATACGACGGGATCGCAAGACGACCCCCGTCATTCGGACCCGTAGCCCAAAGACTTTGCGGGAGAGAAAGCAACTCAGGTGGAAACTCGTCTCGGGACAAGCACATGGAAGACATCAATTTCTTTCCCAACGTAAGATGCACACCAGAAGGAGAACAATACAATGTTGCATGTAACCTTTTTAACAAATCCAAACCCAGCAAATTCTCCCCACAACCAGTTGTCAGGATAAGGGAAGCTTCAAAATCATAAGGACCAATCGAAACAGGCAAGGGGCAAGAAACCGGATTACGGACTGGGGCACCAGAAAAACCCACAGATGTATTCATAATGCCAGACAAAGGTGCCCCAGGGAGTTTAGAATGCATGATAGAACTTCTCATCGCACCAGTAGCCAAAAGAAACGGTTCTAAAACGCCCATAGTATTGACAGTAACATATGGCCCACTTTGATCTACTGGAATCGACACAACTCCCTCACTTTGTCCATGGCTGTCCTATTCAATCTGAAAATCATCAACCCTATTTTCAACATGATAATCATCATTGTAATATTGTGTGGACGGGACTGCTTGTTGGTCAAAATAATTCGAAGTACATGAAGGAAAAGATTGTTGCTCCTGAGAGGACGCACTCCGTCCTCTACCTCTAGATCCTGCCTGAAAATTACCACGACCTCGAGGAGCAGACATCCCATTATTACACTGTAATAGAACCGGACAATTATTCTCGAAATACCCTTCTTCCCTACAATATGCACATTGATTAGGACCAAATGAAGGTCTTGGCACATAATACTCAGGTTTTTGCAACAATCTCCGGAATTGTGGAGGCTGTTGAAACTGGGAAGACTGCTGATTCTGATTCGAGCGAGGCGGATACACCTGCTGCAAAAGAACCTTTGTTTTTAAATCTCTATTTTTCTTTTCTAGTTTCTCCTTTTCTTCCTTATCTCTAATCTCATAATACTGTGCAGTAGCCAATATTTTAGCAGGGGAAGAGACAGCCCATGCACTTTCAGAACTCTTTAATTTGTTCGATAACTCGGGAAGCAAATTATATACAAACTTATCCACAAACAACCGCTGACCACCCTCTTTACTCAAATCCTGACCACTGTGGTCTATAAACGTCTCTTCAAAACAAGTGAAGAAATCCGAGACACTTTCATCTTTCTTTTGCTTGCACGCCGCCAGCTTATCCCAATTTACTCGCACTGCAGGCATCATTGTCTTCATCAATTCAATTATTCTACCTGGAAGAGCGGTGATCAAATCCTCAGGTTTCGCACCACCCACCTGATTCGCATCCGCTGCTCTAATAGCAGCCCAATCGCCACCTAATTCAGCCAAGTGGTTTTCCTTACGAATCCGCGCCCATATACCTTGCGGAACCACATTACCAAATAGCATATCAATGTCGGCCAAATTCATAATGCAAGCATCGACTGTTTGGGACAATTCTTTATAATATCCAGCAGGATTCTTACTGGGGTCCGGAAGAGTGTTCTTAAGCGCCAAAACTTCAGACCTCTTCCAAGGTTCATGGACCCATATACGCTGGAAATGAGCGGGAACAGGAGGTGGACCAACCACCGGTTCTCTCCATACAGGAGGAACCTCACGCATCGGATAATTCTTACTACCTTGTTTATTGGCGGTATTAGCCTCGGAAACAGACAAGGACAAGAACATAGTGCGAAATGCAATGAGTGTATTCACTGCCTCTTCAACCCTGTTTCCTACAATAATGCCTTTATTAAAGTCCGCCTGCAATTTCAGCAATTCCAAGGGAACTGTATCTGACTCCATATCTTCCCAACCTTTAATAAGAGTTTGACACATAACATTAAAAACATATCTCTGCGTAGGTTCTGACCACTGATAGAAATTACTCATAATATCTACAGTACTATATTCTAGTCCCTGCTTGATCCACCTACGAGCAAGAGTACCCAGAACTACTTTCTCGTCCGTCAGAGGAAGCTGACAACAAGATTGTCGTCTAGAGAAAGCTGGAGACAGATTAAAAGACCCAATAAGAGGAGAAAAGAAACTTGAAACAGCATCCGCTATCCTCCTTTGCGAAGTAGGAGAATACTTCAAAAGGATAGGAGACATGACAGATGTAGAAGGCAGCGGAGACTGAAGAGTAGGATCAGGAGAAGGCGGAGATTGAATCACAGACTGTGCGGATGGAGCAGAAGCAGGCAAAGCAGTATTAACAGGCAGAGCTTGTTGCTGAACAATTGGCAACTGAGCAACCACTTGCTGAGCAACAAGAGGGGCTAACGGAGGTGCGGTAGCATTTTGCACATAGGGCGGAGGGGAATTCAATAAGCAAGTCATTAGGGCATCATCTTCTAATTCCTTAGTTTTATCTGAAGAGGAAGTAGGCAGCATCGTATAGCATCTATCTATCGCCATACGATGTTGTCTCTCTGATACCTCCTTTGCATCATCCACTTCGTTATTTTTGAGCTGCTGGGCAGCCTGTAAAATCGACATGTCTTGTGTTTTCTTATCCTTTTTCGCTTGCTTAATTTCTTTCTGTTTGGCTTCTTTACACCAAAGGCGAAAGGAGTCAAACATAGCCGGCCGGGCTTTTCTTTTAAACAAAATCTTTCTAGATTGTCTAAGATAGTGGGATCAAAGCTACCATTCTGGGGCCATCTTAAAACTCCACTATTTTTCGTATAACGGTCCCATGTCTCGTTAAAGGTAATGGGACCAATACCATGTTTAGAATAAAGCTCATAAGTGGGAGTTCCAACCGGAGGGATCGGGCACGATTCCTCTAACTGGGAATCCCTTGTACAACCTAAAGAACAAAATCTCTTAAACCTACTCAGCCCAGGCATCGTCACTTCTCTAGACTGATCACAAACAACAAGGGGTATAGATCAGTGTAATAGTACAATCGTACTCACCCCTTGGCTTCAGCTATTGCAATACCTGAATGTACCAAAGACAAAACAAAACAAAGGTCTGTGGGAGCGACCCACCAAATACTTAGCTAAGAATCGTTCTACACCAGCGAAGGTCCGTCTATCGTCTCGCTCTACCAAACGTCATCAGAAGGGTCCAAGGCAGTGCGACAGTCAGGGCAGCAGTCGTCCGTAGCCGTCGGAGAGGAGTAGCCGCGCTGTCAAAGACCTTCGGTCCACTTCTGACAGACAGGGGTCGATCAGGTTCTCTGGAATTTTCTTGCGGGGCTCCTCACGACCCTTGGTCTCAACCGCTACCACTGAAGTCGCCCCACATTGGGTGCCAGTTGGAGAACTGCAGCCTTAAGGCCCGGCGGTGCAGGGTACGCCTAAATCCCCGGAGTTCACCTGCCTTATCAAATACAGAGACATGGACTCTTCGTCTGGCGTAGAAGATGGTATTTATTAGCTGCAGCTAGTACAGTGGTCTTAGAAGTCGTCAGTGCAACGAGGTTCAAAAGAGACTGCCACTTAACTCCGTGGCGCACAGGTTTATATACAGTACAACACAATACAAAAAAGCAATTACACACCAGCATGAGCTATAGGCAAACGTTAGAGACAACGTTTTAAGACTAAGCCAACTCAAATTCCCGGTCCCGTTTGTCACACGACCTCTTAAGTAAATTACAAATGAATCCACATGATTCGTTTTACAAGCAGAGAAAAACACAGCTGTGTGTCTTAGAAGGACAGTCGTGAAACAGGAGAATACAGGAGACATATAGCGAAGGACAGCAGATAAGATGACCTAAAGGAAACAATGGTGTGAACCAACATGTAGCCCGGACGGGGGTTAATCAGCTCAGACAGGAATTAGTGTACTCGGCCAAACCCTGACATTCAGTAGTAAACATTAGCATAGAAGCCACCTGACACGCAAAGGCAGAAACGACAAAAACATTGCGTTCGCCAAGCTGCCTGAGTGAGGGCAACACAAAAGGGCGGCAATCACAAAATGGAGGCTGAGTACGAACGAATTCGTAATTTTCAGAACCTCACCAACTTAGGGCGAACAAAGTGATACCAAAGGGGAAGATGGACGGAGCGTTTGAGCAAATCCAACACTCACCCCCAGTCAACTGATCTGGATTTAATCCATCATAATTCTTTAGCTCACTCCACCACCCCAGTTCAGACATGGCCATTTACAAATCAGTCTGACCCTGTGCCTCATGGGAACAGTCCAACCCGAACTGCCAAGCCATGTCTTCCCTGGACCGGAAACAAGCATCCTGGGACCGGTTGTGGGTTTATAACCCTCATCACAAGTAAAAAATCCCCTTACTTTTACAGTTTTGTTAAAAACTGTTTTAAAAAATGATATATTTTCCCCATGTTGACATGCCCTGCATTTCAAGTACTTTCTAAAGCCTTCCTTCTGTTGAAGCCAAGTTTGTTGAGGTGTACCACCCAGGCAATCACTTTTCACTAGATAATCCCTCAATGATTTGGATTTCCTGTATGTAATCTGTGGATATTTTGTTGCCTGCTGTCCTGTTACCTGATCCTATCTTATAAAGTGGCATTGCTACTTTAAAATTTGTCATATTTTTATACGTTATAGCTTGTTATAAACTTGTGTGTATTATGTAATCTCCTGTTCTTCTTTTTCATAGCAGTTTTGGATGGTTCAAACAATACATTCTCTCTATTCATACTTCTTGCTCTTTTCGAGGCTGGGTAGCCCCTTTGGACAAAACAACATTTCATTTCACTCTGTACTTTATCACACTCTGCTGAAGTGATGCATGCCCTCCTTGCTCTATAAAACTCTCCAATAGGAATACTTCTTATAAGAGGTGTTAGGTGTGAGCTACTGGTTTGTAAAATGGTGTTCCCGCTGTTGGTTTTATGAAAACTGGTTTCTAATTTGTCCTCTTTAACCCACACTTTTATGTCCAAAAATTCTATTGTTCAAACTCAAGTCATTCTCATTTAAATCACTGATAAATCGATCTACTTCCGTCTCCATACCCTGCCACACCACAAATATATTGTAGATAAATCTAAGCCACATTAAAATAAATCTTTTCTGACCATTGTTCCAGTGTCGGCCCCCCGAGCACCTGCTCCTCCCACCAGCCTAGATGTAAATTAGCATAGCTGGGGGTGAAGCAGGTGCCCATGGCCATCCCCTGTTCTTGTTGGAACAGGGGATGGCCAGGCGGCCTGGCGGCAGCTAAGACCTAGTTTCCATAGGAAAAGCTTTTTTTGATTTGACTATATTTTTGGCACCGGTTTCTGAATCTTCACAACATTTTCCCCGAAAATTGTGCATGGGAAGTTTCAGGGTGATCCGTTTAGTGGGGGCAGACAAAAAGGGGGCTTGAAAAAGTAAAGTGCATTTTCCCATTCTAATTCCCATAGGACGTTTAGTTGAACCTACAGCCTGAACCGTTGGGCAGAATAACACCAAATTTGGCAGCAAGGTAGATGTTGTTATGCATAATTGATCTTTTTATTATTTGGTGCATATCTATTCTGTAGTTTTTGAGAAATTTAAGTTAGTGATATCTCTTGCCGCAAAGCATTCACTAAAAAAGACCAGCTTGTGCAGGGCAATACACAGCTCTGATTGGCTGTCAACACTACAGTCCCTGTGTGGGACTTACTGGACCTAACAGGAGGGGATGTTGGCCCCCAAGTGCGTCCTCCTGTAAGTCCCACACAGCGGGATTGCTAAGAGGTCTTCAAAGACCACACCCCCGTTTTGATCACACCCCCTGTCTCCACCACTCTGCAACACCGCTCCTGGTGCACTACTGGTTGGGGAATGAAGTTCACTTTACTCCTAAAGGACCTTGGGTGCAAAGAAGCACTCCAGGTACCCCTCTGTGGGTCCTACACAGTGGGATTCCTGAGAACTGGTTAGAGACCGAGTCCCCTTTCTCCGCCACTTTGCAAATCTAACTTCTACTTAAAAAAACTATAGCAATTCACTGAAAAAAACAAAGGTTACAGGAACATTATAGTTAGGAATTTGTATTTAAACATTTTAGAAATTCACTGAAAAATCCAAAGCGTACAGGGACGTTATAGTTAGGAAATAGAATTTTAAAAACCTTGGAAATTCACTGAAAAAAACAAAGGTTACAGGGACGTTATAGTTAGGCTCAGGTTTCACTCACACAAAACCAGTGAAATTCAGTAGTTATAGTTAGTTGAGCTAATAATAACTCATGCTCCCGCAATGCACTGGTTATGACCTCACATATTACATCACTCATGACATCATCAGTGACATCACCGAGGACATCTCCCATGACATCAACCACAGAATTTCTGATGCACCACTCACACCCCATAGAACTTTTCATATACCACTCCCACTACCACACAACCATTTACAAACACATTCACAGACCCATACCTGTACTTACACACCCACTCACTGATTAAGAGATCTACACACACATCCACTCACTCACCCATACAGCCATTCACATACCTACTCACTCACTAATACAGCCACTGACATATGACCTCATACACCCATGCAACCACTCACACATTGAGGCAGTTGCCCATAGAGCTACTCACACACCCAGTCACTTACCCATTCAGTAAGTCACACATCCACTCACTTACCCATACAGATACACACACACACACACACTGACTTACTCATATAGATACTAATACATACTCACTCACCTATACAGTCACTGACACAAGTACACACTCACTCACTCACCCATACTGTCAATTATATACCACATTACTCACCTATATTGTCTTTCACATACCCAGTTACTCACCCATAAACCCCTGACGCATCCACTTATTTACCCACACAGCCATACACACACTCCCTCACCTATACAGCCCATCACACACACACTATCACTAACCCATACAGCTACTGACTCATTCATCCATACAGGCAATAACACCCCCCACCCACCCACCCACACAGACACTTAGAAAACTATACAGGTACTCAGACAACTAATCACTCCCCCATACAGCCACTCACATACCCACTCACACACCCATACATTCACTGAGATACCTAATCACCGACTTATATAGTCAGTCACATACCCATTGAATCATCCATACAGGCACTCATACACCCTCTGATTCACCAATATACCTCGGTATTTAACAGTCATAAACTTTTTTAAAACACTTGCAGTCACTGGATGATGTCATGAGTAGTGTCATTTGAGATGTCATCAGTGATTTCACTGACCATGTCATGAGTGGAGCGAAGTAATATGTGACATCATAAGCAGTGCATTGTGGGGGGCCGGAGTTATAGTTAGCTCAGCTATTTATAACTCATGAATTTCACTGGTTTTGTAGAAGTGAAACCTGAGCCTAACTATATAACATCCCTGTAAGCTTTATTTTTTCAGTACATAACAGTTAGAGTAGCCAGGATATTTGCCTCTCAATAACTTTAAGCTTGCTTGGTGAATATACAAGACATATTCCAGAACTGTTGTACATTGGCAGATGATGAAACGTTTTGCAGAGATTCGTCAAGAAGGTGCAAAGTTAAACAGATTTGGACCTCAATGCATTTTACATAGACTTTTTGAGCGCTCATAGCATAAAAACAGTCAGTCGGATTTACTTTAAATTCAGCAAGATTGAAGAGTATAGTGTGCAGTTGATCTTTTTTTGTGGTGGCATCAAAAAAGGGTAAGTATTTTTAGAGGTATTAACATTTTGAACTTAATGATATCTGTTGTCATGGTAGTTTCTAGGTAGTACCATGGTACCTAGCAAAGACAAGTCATTATCTGATTGGATAATGACTGTATTTGCTGGCGTTCTGGCTTAGGGTGTTAAAAATAGGTATTAGGTTTTATCTGTTTTCCTTACGTATTACCACTTAATTTAAGCGGTAATAGGGAGGGAACTATACGTTTCTATATATTTTTGTAAAAATATCACAGTGTACCGCGGTACTACGAAGGTATAACCTAGGCAGTACCAAAATACCTTCCTTTTTTTTAAATCAATTTGTAAGAAACACTGTAATACACAGCATACTACATATATAATGTGCTACAGTGTTTTTACAACTTTGTACATATTTAATTATGTAAAGCAAATCTACGCAGTATAGCAGTAATGCCTATAAATAACCGCAGCACTTACAATACAGTTTTTTAAAGTAGAAAATATTGTTAAAAACACAGTACATGCCTGGTAGTACTCTGGTACTGCATAAGTGGTTGCACAAATATATAGAAACTTTAAAAAAAATCCATTCCTATTACTATTTCAAAAAATGGTAATATTTAAGTATGAAAATAAAACAGAATTATTACCTACATTTAAGGCCCTAAGCCACTACAGACCAAAAGTTATTTTCTTTTAAATTTATAAAGGCAGACATTAGCCAATTAGACACTGGCTTCTCATCACCAAGTGCTATGGTATACCGCTAACATTAGCGGTATACTGTGGCATAATAGAACACTAGGGGCACATTTGGGATGCTATTGTGTTACCCTTGCGTTACACATACTTTTGCAAGGGCACACAATAGTCACATAAGATTTACCAAACAATGCAAGGCTGCTATGTGTCACCCCTTGCTTGGTACATCTACAGAAATGCAATGCAATGCATGTCGCTGCCTTGCTTTAATCTGCATGGCATAATGTACAGCCTCCAAAAATGTCACTTAAAACGTACCCTGCTACACTGTACTGATCTACACGATAAACCACCCCAATCTACACCATTCCACTGTACACCACTCCACTGCACACAGCTCAGCTGTACGCTATTTTCAACATGCAACTCTACTGTACACCTTTTCACTGCACACTATTCCATTGTATGTCGCTCCACTCTTCGATGCTTCAATGAACGCTATTCCACTTTATGGTACTCCAATGTATGCTACCTCATTCTATATAACTCCACTTCACAAACCACTAATAGATGTATGCCACTCTTCTAGGCTGTGTTCAGCGTACACTTCATTGTCTAAATTTATATTCAAGTCTATGGCCATATTCTCTATTGTCCAACATTCTACTCCTCTCTACAACACTTTCAAACAATATACAATACAGCACTCCACTCTTTTGTACAGACACCATTCCAATTTATCACAGTTTACTTGAGTCTATGCTACTCCATTTCAATGTAAACTACTCCACTGTATGTTAATCCAATATATCCTACTCCATTCTACACCTCTTCTATATACAACACTCCACTGTACACTATTCCATCATATGTGAATCCACTCTTGTACACTCCAATGTACACTATTACAGTGAATGATATTCCAATGTACTCTATTTTACTATATGCTACTCCACTGTACGTTATTCCACTGCACTCCACTGCTGTGTATGCCAATGCACTGTACTCTGTTCCACTATATGCCACTCTCCTCCACTCTCTATAACTCCAATGTATAAAGCTATAGTAATCAATCAGCATTTGTGTAGTGCAGCACCGTCAACCCTAGGGGAATCTGGACGCTGTGGATGTTACGTCAGATTACCGTATTTTCTGGCGCATAAGACGACTGAGGCTGTTTGTCATCAAACATGTAAACATAAAACAGTGCAAGTGGATTAAACTTTTCCTAATTCACTCTAAAGTCGAAAGGAAGGATAAGACAATGAACCTATGGGAGCTGCCATGCTGTTTGTTTTCTAAGCTGTCAACTAAACTGGAACTGATGATGATAGGAGGAAGATAAACAATAGAGAGAGAGCAAGTGCCGGGCAAGTCCCTGGCGAGTCAGCAACGCCCATCATAACTCCAAGCTATTTTTACAGGATTTGCTGGCGTGACAGTTTCCCTTTAAAGCCTTCAAAATCCTCCTGTTCGTCATCTGATGTAATAAGTAAATCAATGAGATCTTGTGATACATTTGTAAAGCAGTCATCGTATGGATCTAATTCTGTATCGGGTGGTGTGGTCTCGGCTTTGGTTTCCTCTTTAACTTGCCACAAGTAGTTGTCCTCCATACCATCTAATGAATTTGATATGCCACACTTTTTGAAAGACTTGAATACTGTTTCTGCATCAATATAATTCCAGGCTTTTATGACAAACTTGCACAAAACATCCAACTGTGGAGCACGCATGTTTCCTCCTTTTGTGAATGACTTTTCGCCGCTAACCATCCCCTCATTCCACTGTTCTCGAATGCGATCTTTAAATGGCTTGTTTAGGCACACATCCAGTGGCTGTACCAACAATGTCAATCCTGCAGAAATAACTGCTGCATCTGTGTTTATTCTTGCCAGCCTTTGTTTGGTGCTGGGAGTTAAATGAACCCTGAACATATCCCATACCAGTAGACTACGTTTTTAAATAAGTCCACCTGGTCGCCAGCTCCATACATTATCAAGCCATAGCTTTATCCCTTCTTCATCCATCCAGCCTTTTTCATTCACATGTACAAAACAACCAACAGGGAACTTGAGTTTCGACATTGTTTTTCTTTTAAAAATAATCATTGGTCTCAGTTTGGTGCCATCAACTGTGAATGCTAGTACCACTGTAAAACTGGACTTCTCATGTCCTGTTGTTTTTATTAAAATTGTGTTTTCACCTTTTGGATGGACAGTTTTATTTCCAACTATGTCAAAATTCATTGGAGTTTCATCCATATTTCCGATACTACTTAACGCATAGCCATGTTTATTGCGCTGTTGTATTACGTAGCGATGGAAACTATGTACTTTGACATCAAGATCTGCAGGTAATTTTTGTGCAATTTTCGTCTTTTGCCTCAGTACCAGATTATGCCTTTCCAGGAATCTAGTACACAAGGACACAGTGACCTTATATCTGTTGCTGTGATCTGGGTTAGATTTGGGCCACTGAAGTGCAAACAAACTTATTTTATTTTGTGTCACTACATAACCGCTTTGGCGATGCTCATTCACCATGTCTGCTACATGTTTTTCGAGTTCTGGCCAATGTGGGGTGCCTCTTCTTAATGCATACTTACCCCTTGGCATACTCTTTAATGCTTTTTCATTTGCTTTCCAGTCCCGAACCATCTTTTCAGTTACTCCATATTGTCTTGCAGCAGCACAGTTATTATGTTCCATGGCAAAGTTTACAACTTTAAGTTTGAAACTGGCTTCATATTTCTTTCTTCTTGCTGTTGGAGCCATGATGGGTTCTTAACTGTTAGCCATTTGTATACTGTTGTGCATGTACTGGTGCTGTACTGTATGAACAGGTACAGATACGGGTGCTGTGCTGTACTGTATTCACCACCACATGTATCTGCTCACAAGATTGACTACCTTCCCTGTTTACAACAACCAGCCAATCACGGCAAGCGATGTACTGGTATTTCCTGTGCACACTGCATACAAAGTCTGCTTGGATTGGGTGGGTCAGCTCTCCCTCCCTGTCTGCCCAGCCCTCCCTGTCTCCAAGACGATCAGCTAGAGGGCCCCTGTCTGTGCTGGATCCCCTGCGCCTAGCTGCACAGGCTCATTTGTATCCATGTCCAGTAGCCGATTAACGTACCCAGCAGAGGTGGAATCTTTTATTAAAAGCTTTTTTAAAGCCTTTAATTAGAGCGGCATTGATCAGTGCGGCAGCGCCTGTAATAGGAGTGCGCCCGCGCAGGCCTGGCAGCAGCCGATGTGTGCTATTCAGAATCAGAATCAGATTAGCTTTATTCGATTTTGTATAAAATCATAAAAGCAGCAACAATACATACATAAGTGCCTTAACATTTCATTACAAAGTTAATATCAACTAGTAAATCAGGATTAAATAAGTATGACGGATCAGCTAATCAATATAAAACATTTCATTATCGAGTAGGACAACTTTAAAAACAAAAAGGGTCATGCAAACAGTGCCACAAAATAACTTACGGTTCAGGGGAAGAACATCAGGCAAGCATATGTTGGCAGTTTACTTATTAGTTGCATACTACCGTGTCAATTAAGCTAGTACTCATGAGTGGCCTCTTTGTAGTTGGTTCTCAGAAAATGCAATTTTTAAACAGTGGTTCAAATCTATTAGAGGCTAGAAGGTTAGTGGCGCTAGGTGCCCCAGATCCCCTACCCCAAGAGTTGTATTTCTTTGCCGTTGAACTTTGTAACGGGATGTGTAGGAAGCTCGGGTAGAAGTCATGCAAGTCCCAAATGCAAATGGGGCCATCTCCTTCTTTGGGCTGGCAAGATCGTAAGTAGGGGACAATGTTCCTATTCTTAAATTTAATTAACATCAAGTCCCCAGAGGTGTCTTTGGGCAGCGTACCTAACCACCCCACTCTCCTGACGCTCAGGATTACACCATCTAGATCAGGTGGCAAAGGTCTGTTGTGCTGTAGCCAAAAAATAACCTTATTTAGCAGGTCCTGATGTGTTTTGTGTTTTCCCTGGCTAAGTGCAGGGACCCCAGAGAGGACAGTCACATATGGTGCGGCTTCAGGAGGTAAGTTAATACGTGGCATTCTTTCTGGATCGGCTCTGGACACTGTGTAATTTATTAACGCAGGTTTTGATGCTACTTTAGGGCCTGTTGCGGTAGGTATATTAGGAGATTGAGTTTGGGCATACTTACGTATAATTGACTTAAACTTTTCGGGGGTAATGGGAGGCTTAGGGCAAGTGGGTATTGCCATCTTATTGGTTGGTGAAGAATTAATTATTTTCTCAATGCTGGTCAGCCTGTCCCCCAGGTCATTTATTTTTATAACCAAAGGTGATATGACAGATAGTAACAATTGCTCGAACTGAGCCAGTAAAGTCAGTTGGGAGGACGATACAGGGTCATCTATTTTATCCACAGCCATATCCACTGTTGATGTGATTGGGTTAGAGGGGGATGATGTAGGGCTGGTGCACAATTTTTGGATTTTGGGTTGGTTCTCATTGACATTTTCCCCGTTGTGGTTCCTTTTGATATTGAGACCCAGAGGCAGTGCATTGGCTTGAGTTTTGTCTTTATTTAATGGTAGTGGTAGGTCCCGCGTAGTGCCGTTTAAATTGTCAGAATTACTGCCCATAATAGGGGGGGTGATGCATCCGGGACATACTTGGTGCCACACAGGGCATTGAGCTCCTCCCAGATGGACATGTTTTATATACAATATGTCCCTTCTAGAAATCTCCGCTCCTCTGGCCCCAATCTGCTAGTCATCCCAAAAACCAAACAGAAAAAACATGGCGGCTCCAGTTTCTCTCTCTGCGCCCCCACAACCTGGAATGCTTTTCCGCCTGCCATCCGTCACTGCTCCACCTATGGCTCTTTCCGTAAACTGTTAAAAACGTTTCTTTTTCAGTCTGCTGCTGAGTAAAACACACGTCCCTGCCTCCCCGCATTTGTCATGAGCGACATGAAACCGTACGGTGTCCGAGCGCGGTATAAATGTTTTTACCATACCATACCATACCCCAAAAAGCGGCAATAAGCAGAACAGTGTAAGTCAATAAGAAAAGTGCGTCTCTATACCTCCTCCTATGGGAACAGTCAGGTGGGGTGGCCCGTCCCGTCCTCCTCTGGCCTCTGAGGGCCACAGAGGGCCGCCCTTTGCCCGGGCTTTGCCCGGCGTCCCGCTCGCGTCCCGCGGAGCTGGGGTGACGCCTGCTTTATGCGCCACCCGGCGCGATGGTGTGGCGTCTGTCCGCCGCTGAGGGAGCCTGGGAAATGTAGTTTTGAACGCCCCCCTCCGCACTGCGGCTGCGATAGATGACAACTGCGGTGGCGGGAGGGGGACAAAGAGTGCCGGTGGTTAGAGGTGGCCAGGGGTTAAATAGCCCGGGGACTGATGCCGGGATTCGCATATAAGTAAGATAGGAGGCAGGCTCTCCTTGCTTTGCGAGCACTAACACAGCTAGGCTCGTCTTCTGGAAACCCTTGGCTTTTAAAGATCCCCTTTTTGTCATTTTATTTAAATTTTATTTTTCACTGTGTTCCCTTGTTTTTAAACCCCGCTCGCATTCTTGCACCGTAATTGGCTCCTCACCGCTACTTTGGCGGGCCGGTCCCTCGCGCTCAGGATTTGGTGAGCGCCATCTTGGGTGGGTGCAGGGAAACGCTGGACACTCCCGCGCTCTAGCAGTCAGGAGGACTGGCTAGGGACTGATGCCGGGATTCGCATATAAGTAAGATAGGAGGCAGGCTCTCCTTGCTTTGCGAGCACTAACACAGCTAGGCTCGTCTTCTGGAAACCCTTGGCTTTTAAAGATCCAGTTTTTGTCATTTTATTTAAATTTTATTTTTCACCGTTTTCCCTTGTTTTTAAACCCCTGCTCGCATTCTTGCACCGTAATTGGCTCCTCACCGCTACTTTGGCGGGCCGGTCCCTCGCGCTCAGGATTTGGTGAGCGCCATCTTGGGTGGGTGTAGGGAAACGCTGGACACTCCCGCGCTCTAGCAGTCAGGAGGACTGGCTAGAGACTGATGCCGGGATTCGCATATAAGTAAGATAGGAGGCAGGCTCTCCTTGCTTTGCGAGCACTAACACAGCTAGGCTCGTCTTCTGGAAACCCTTGGCTTTTAAAGATGCCGTTTTTGTCATTTTATTTAAATTTTATTTTTCACCGTTTTCCCTTGTTTTTAAACCCCGCTCGCATTCTTGCACCGTAATCGGCTCCTCACCGCTACTTTGGCGGGCCGGTCCCTCGCGCTCAGGATTTGGTGAGCGCCATCTTGGGTGGGTGTAGGGAAACTCTGGACACTCCCGCGCTCTAGCAGTCAGGAGGACTGGCTAGAGCTCTATTTAAACCGGTCATGATGACGCGCAGCGTGTGCGCGCAGCGTGATCGCCGCAGCCACGCCAGAGTCCAGCCCGTCTGCGCCCGTCCGCGCTGAGGACGGGCTGGATGGCTGGACTACTGGTCACGATAAGGTAGGCTCTTATTCATTCAAATACTCCTTACAGGATGTATTACGGCTCAAACCCCCACTAGCACCTTGCTTCCATCGGTACACCCCTGAAGACTTCCTACTACCCTTTTATGTGTGGTTGCTTTCAGGTAGACTCGGGGGGTCCCAACCTACCCTCCCTTCCCACTCCTCCGGAGCCTTGCTCTCCGCCGGGACTCAGTGTGTCGAGCGAAAATTGCTTTCTTATTAACGCTCGCTCACTCATTAAAAACAATATAGTTTTTAAGGAGCTCGTTTTAGATAGGAAACCCTCTTGGGTTTTTATTACTGAAACCTGGGCTAAAGACTCTTCAGGCCCTGATCTTGTGGAAGCGGTCCCTGAGGGCTACTGCTTACCACGACAGGACAGAATAGGCCGAGTTGGTGGTGGCCTGGCTATCCTGTATCAAGACAGGTTTCATTGCCACACTATACCTCTCTCCGACCACACTATACCTCTCTCAGAAACGGTCGCTCCCTGCTCCCTGCTCCTGCTGGTCTCGCTGCTTTGCCTGCAATACTTTTATTTACATCTTGCTACTTGCCTTGTCATTGCATTCACTGAAGCCACAAGCCTGTGCATATTATTTAATTTAAAGCGCTCTGCCGATTGAAGCCACGAGCGTGTGCTTTGTATTCTATTAATAGCGCTCTGCAGATTGAAGCCACGAGCGTGCGCTTTGTATTCTATTTATAGCGCTCTGCCGAGTAAAGCCATAAGCGTGGGTATATTAACCCATTCATAGCGCTCTCCCGATTTCTGCATTTCCCCTGACTCAGACGCGCATACCCAGCTGTTGTGTGCGCCAGCTGCTACTTAACGTAGCGCCTGTGTAAACATTACATTGCTGAGTGCTCCTCATTAATTTTAAAAAAAACATTGGAACCACCATTCACTCGGTGTGCCCCTTCCTGTTGCAATTTGGACTCGGATTCCATTTTGTTTGTTGTTTGTGCCTCAGAGCCCGTCCTGTCCGCTCGATCCCGCCTCCCTGCTGACCCTCCCTCGCCCCTCCCCCCCACCAACCATTTATGACAGATGCTTTCTCGCGCAGCGTTCACGCGCAGCGGCCACGCCCCAGTTGCGCCGAAGGTGCGCCAAAGGTAAGCCCGTCTACGCCCGTCCGCGCCTGGACCGTGCCCAGCGCCAGAGCCCCTGGCCCTCGCAATTCCCAGCCCTCCCGCATTACCTACGACGCCACCAACCTCCTAGCCCTTAACCCCGGCCGACTTCCCAACTGCGTCCTAGCCGCTCCCGGACACCTCCATGGTCCCTTCTCCTGCTACTCCTGCAAGTTCGACGGCACCAAGAACAACTCCCCATCTACGAACACACAACAGATATCCGACCCTAACCACCTACAATGCATCCTGCTCAACACCCGCTCGGTCCACAGGCACGCCATCGATACCTGGAATCTACTAGACACCATCTCTCCGGACATCGCCTTCCTAACAGAAACATGGATGAACACCACATCAGCCCCAGACATCACCATTGCCATCCCGGAAGGCTATAAGATCATTTGCAAGGACCGCACCGGCCAAACAGGAGGAGGCATCGCCATCGTCCATAAGAAATCCATCCACATCTCAACCAGCTCAGACGTCAATCTCGCCAACTCTGAACACCTTCACTTCCAGATCCACATCGACCCCAAGACCACACTCAGAGGCACCCTCCTCTACAGGCCACCAGGACCCCGCGCACAATTTAGTGAAGACATCACAGACTTCATCACCCCACACGCGCTCCCCTCCGAGGACTACATCCTTTTGGGTGACCTCAACTTTCACCTTGAAAATAACAACGACCGCAACACCACCACCCTTTTGGACAACCTCGCCAACCTCGGACTTAAACAACTTGTCACTACCCCCACCCACATCGCAGGTCACACACTCGACCCTATCTTCAACTCCAGCAAACATGTCTCCTTCAGCCACGCCACAACTCTCCATTGGACGGACCACAGCTGCGTTCACTTTACCTACAACAAGACCCCTACCAACAACCATCCTCAACCCACTCTGCGTAGAAACTGGAACAAAATCACCATCGACCAGATCTCCTCATCGCTTCTTCAAAACCCCCCTACCCACCCCTCAAACCCCGACCAAGCAGCCACTAACCTCACCCTATGGTTATCCAACAGCGCCGATATCCTAGCACCACTGAAAAAACGACATTTCAAACTAAACAGCAAGAAGGCCTCCTGATTCAACGATGATCTTAAGAAATCCAAGAAACTCTGTCGCTCCCTTGAGAAGGCCTGGAAAAAAGACCCAAACACCAGCACCAAGGACGCATTCAAAAACGCCACCCGCATACACCACCAACTTATCCGGTCCGCCAAGAAAGCCGCATTCAAAGACCGACTAGATAACAACGCCCACAACAGCAAGGAATTATTCAACATCGTCAAAGAGTTTACCGACCCCTCAGCCAACTCCAACGACATCACCCCCTCTCAAGCCCTCTGCGACTCACTAGCCTCATTCTTCCACAACAAAATTGCAGACATCCACAACAGCTTCGACAACCGACCCGAAGACCAACCCACCCAACCCTCCGCAGGACCCCCACCCCCCTCGAACATCCTCAATGACTGGAACCCAATCTCCACTGAGGACACCATCCGTCTGATGAACTCCATCCACTCAGGATCCCCCACAGACCCATTCCCTCACCACATCTTTAACAAAGCAGACTCCATTATAGCCCCGCACCTCCGAGACGTCATCAACTGCTCCTTCAGCTCCGCAACCTTCCCGGAAAGTTGGAAACATGCCGAACTCAGCGCCCTCCTGAAGAAACCTACAGCTGACCCCACCGAACTCAAAAACTACTGCCCTATCTCGCTCCTTCCATTCCCGGCCAAAGTCATCGAGAAAGCGGTCAACAACCAACTCGCCGCCTTCCTCGAAACCAACAAATCCCTCGACCCCTCACAGTCCGGCTTCCGAGCCAAACACAGCACCAAAACCGCCCTCATCGCAGCAACAGACGACATTCGAACTCTACTGGACAATGGAGACACAGTCGCCCTCATCCTCCTCGACCTCTCCGCAGCCTTCGACACAGTCTGTCATAGCACCCTTTTACAGCGCCTCAAAAACGTCGGAATCCAAGGAAAAGCACTGGAATGGATCACTTCGTTCCTCACCGGAAGAACCCAGAGAGTCCGCCTTCCACCATTCAAGTCAGAGGCCACTGAAGTCATCTGCGGCGTACCACAAGGATCTTCACTCAGCCCCACCCTCTTCAACGTATACATGAGCCCCCTCGTGGTCATCGCACGCCAACACAACCTCAACATCATCTCCTACGCCGATGACACCCAACTGATCCTATCACTCACCAGAGACCCTAACACTGCCAAAACCAACCTGCATGAAGGAATGAAAGAAGTAGCCGAATGGATGAAGCACAGCCGTCTGAAACTGAACTCAGACAAAACCGAAGTCCTCATCCTAGGCACCTCTCCCTCCGCCTGGGATGACTCTTGGTGGCCAGAGGCCCTTGGAAAAGCACCCATCCCGACGGACCACGCACGGAACCTGGGCGTCATCCTGGATTCCTCACTCTCGATGAACAGACAAGTCAACGCCGTTTCTTCATCTTGCTTCAACATTCTTCGAATGCTCAAAAAAACATTTCGCTGGATCCCCACCGAAACTAGAAAAACGGTCACCCACGCACTGGTCACGAGCCGCATGGACTACGGAAACACCCTATACGCCGGTACCACCGCAAAACTCCTGAAAAAACTCCAACGCATCCAGAATGCTTCAGCCAGGCTCATATTAGACATCCCGCGTAATGAACACATCTCTGGTCACCTGAAAAACCTCCACTGGCTTCCCGTCAATAAGAGGATTACTTTCCGGCTCCTAACCCACGCACACAAAGCACTTTACGAAATTGGACCCGAATGCCTCAACACGCGACTGTCCTTCTACATCCCCTCCCGCCAACTACGATCCTCCAACCAAGCCCTTGCCACTGTACCTCGCATCAACAAAACCACCATGGGAGGTAGATCCTTCTCCTACCTAGCAGCTAAAACCTGGAACTCACTTCCCAATCACCTTCGCCTTACCCAGAACCACCTAGCATTCAGAAAGCAACTCAAAACGTGGATATTCGACAAGTAATTCCCCACCCTTCCTCAAGCGCCTTGAGACCCTCTGGGTATGTAGCGCGCTATACAAATTTCCTGACTTGACTTGACTTGACTTCCAAGTACTATATTTTTCCCTGTCTGACTCTTCTAATCCCGCGTTCAATGGGATTCTGCTCTACCGTCCCCCCGGCCCTAGAGCAGATTTTGGGCTGAAATTGCTGCAGGTCTTGGAACCTTATTTTGGCCGACAAAATCTTACTATTCTAGGTGACTTCAATTTTCACCTAGAGTTGCTGGAGGCCCATGATACTATCTCCTTACTGGAAGTTATGTCAGCCTGTGGACTCACCCAATTGGTGAAAGGACCCACCCACCGAGCGGGGCACACGCTCGATGGAATTTTTTCTAACGATCAGAGGCTGACAGTTACCAACCCCTTCCATCTCTCATGGTTGGACCATTTGGCCGTTCCCTTTAATATGACCCATCCGATCCAGGACACTATTAGAAGGATCCCGAGTACAATGGAAGTACGAAGGAATTTCAAAAACATCAGGGAAGACTCTTTCCATCAGTGGATATCTAGTCTGTCCACTACTCAGGAGATGGACGCTTCTTCAGCGGTCCTACAATACGAAAAGACCATCTCGGAGGCCCTGGATGAACTGGCTCCAGCTAGGTCTTTCTATTCAGCCAGGAAAAGACCTTCAGCTCCCTGGTTCTCAGAACAACTAAGGCTCCTTAGACAAGAAGTAAGGAGACAGGAGCGCCTATGGCACTCTAGCTGGGACCCTAAGGATAGAGAAGCTCATAAGATCCTGTTAAAAAGATACAAGCTGGAAGTGATTAAGACCAAGCAAGAATACTTTACGGCCCTCACATCCTCACTTTCGTCTCCTAGAGAGCTCTTCAGGATTGTTGAATCTCTTACATCTCTCCAGACCCCAGACCCTGTGGTTGCATCTCAGGAGCTTTGCAACAAGATAGCCTCCTTCTTTCAGTCCAAAATTTCGGACATTTACATTGCCTTGGAGTCACAAAGATCCTCTACCGCTGTACCCCTGGTGCCCGCTGTCTTAGAGTCTAATTGTGTAGAACTACCTCGGATCGTGGGTCTGGAATCCTTTCCCCCTCTCTCTTGCCAGGATCTTGAGATCCTGCTCAACAAAACTAAATCTGGTTCTCCGCTAGATGTCTGTCTGCTAAAGATCCTTAAGCAGTGCAGAGAATCCCTCCTTCCCCCTTTGGTTGACATCATGAATAGGGCGATGAAGGAGGGCATTTTTCCCCAGCAGTGGAAAAATGCTGTGGTAAAACCTCTGCTCAAGAAGCCATCTCTTGACCCTGGGGTATTAAAAAACTTTCGCCCCATCTCACTGCTCCCGGCTCCCGCGAAGATGTTAGAAGCCCATCTAAATAAACATCTTGCTGAATTCGTGGAGAGTTCGGGCTGTTTGGATCTTTCCCAGCACGGATTCAGGAGGGAACATAGCACCGAGTCTGCCTTCACCATAGTGCTTGATAACATCCGCACACGGGTTGATGGGGGACAGACCTCCCTCCTGATCCTCCTAGACCTCACGGCTGCCTTCGATACCCTATCTCCCTCGGTATTAACATCTCGACTGAGGGAGATTGGGGTCCGGGGGGCGGCCCTGGGACTCCTTTCCACTTTTCTCGATAATAGAGAGCAAAGGGTGATGCTGGGTTCGTTTCTATCTCCATCCCTGTCTGTGCAATGTGGGGTCCTTCAAGGGTCAGCGCTTAGTCCTACCCTTTTTAACATCTATGTGACCCCCCTTGCCAGACTTATTAGATCTTTTGGGATGGAGGTAGTCTCCTACGCGGATGACACCCAGATCCTCGTCTCTCTCTCCCAGTCAGTTACGTCGACTGCCGCCAACTTTAGATCTTGCATGGAGGCAGTCGGCCAATGGATGATTCACAATTCATTGAAACTGAACGGGGAGAAGACTGAGGTGATGGTGTTTGGAGGAAAGGAAGAGATCTGGTCTGCTGAGTGGTGGCCGGATTCATTGGGTGCCTGCCCCGATCCCACCTCCTCAGCTAAAAATCTGGGGGTTATGATCGATCCTACCCTTAGCATGTGCCAACAGGTCAACAGGACTGTATCGACCTGTTGGGGGATCATCCATATACTAAGAAAAATCAGGCACTATCTTTCCCTTCAGGCAAGAAAGCAATTGGCCGTTGCCCTCCTGGGCTCTCGTCTAGACTATTGCAATGCGCTGTACGCTGGACTGAATAAAAGTCAGCTACAGCGCCTGCAGGTGGTCCAGAACGCAGCAGCCAGATTTGTTCTCGATCTACCACGACGTGCCTCTGCCACCGATGCCCCGAAGCAGCTTCACTGGCTTCCCGTCGTGGACCGTATCCTTTTTAAGTCCATGTGTATGGTCTATAAGGCTTTAGCTAAAACCAGCCCTACTGGCATTGGATCTATTCTGTCCCACTACAATCCTGGCAGGAACCTCCGTTCCTCAAACAAATTTCTTCTTTCTGTTCCTCGTGTCCGGAAGACCAGATGGGGGGGTAAGGCTTTTTCCAATCTGGCCCCAAAATGGTGGAATGCTCTCCCTCTTGAAGTAAGGTCTCTCCCCACTCTCCAAGCTTTTAGATCTGCCCTAAAGACCCACCTCTTTGTACACGCATACCTGTAGTGGTGCTCTGCAAATTCTGATCTTTTTTGATAGGCGCCTTGACACCTTCGGGTTTAGTTTGCGCGATACAAATTGCATAATAAATAAATAAATAATTAAGGTCCGGAAACAAGATGAGCTGCTCAAAGGCTCAGAAGCCCCTGCAAGCGTCCCCCGCTCCACCGGAGTGACGCCTGCTTTATGCGCCGCCCGGCGCGATGGTGTGGCGTCTGTCCGCCGCTGAGGGAGCCTGGGAAATGTAGTATTGAACGCCCCCCTCCACACCGCGGCCGCGATAGATGACAACTGCGGCGGCGGGAGAGGGACAAAGAGTGCCGGTGATCAGAGGTGGTCAGGGGTTAAATAGCCCGGGGTCCAAGGTCCGGAAACAAGATGAGCTGCTCAAAGGCTCAGAAGCCCCTGCAAGCGTCCCCCGCTCCACCGGAGTGACGCCTGCTTTATGCGCCGCCTGGCGCGATGGTGTGGCGTCTGTCCGCCGCTGAGGGAGCCTGGGAAATGTAGTATTGAACGCCCCCCTCCGCACTGCGGCCGCGATAGATGACAACTGCGGCGGCGGGAGGGGGACAAAGAGTGCCGGTGGTCAGAGGTGGTCAGGGGTTAAATAGCCCGGGGTCCAAGGTCCGGAAACAAGATGAGCTGCTCAAAGGCTCAGAAGCCCCTGCAAGCGTCCCCGCTATTCATTACGGCACCGAAGTGACTGGGCGGTGATTAGCTGTGATAATTTTGCCTACATCCTGGGGTGTAATTCAGACTGCGCTCAGGTGCAGCTGTGGAACTGAGGTAATTCATTTCGGCGCCTGTCCTTGAAGTTACAGCACGCAGTATACCAGGTATTTAGGTATTTATTTACCGTTTTTTTTTTAATGCATTTTTATATAGCGCAGACTTTACGACAGAAAGAAACATTCTAGAATGCCTGGTGTTGTGGATTTTTCAAGTTGCAGGACTGAGAGAAGAGATTTGTTTTATCTCTGCAATGAATGGCCCATTTGAAGTTTAATATAATTATAGCGTTAGGAGTACTGATCACTATGCTAATTTACACTCTTTAAACGCTGTTAACTGTACATATAATGGACTCATTCAGAGCATTATTGGACTGTAACATTTCACTAAGCACGGGCCGGTTTGGGTGTCCTCTTTGTCTTATGATTTGCAGGTACAAAGTTTACAGGGAGCCCCCATGGTCCAAGCACAAGTACGAAATCACAAAATTACAAAAGCAAACATTAAGTTACATGAGACGACACCCGGCGTATAAGACGACCCCGACTTTCGAGAAGATTTTCATGGGTTAAAAAGTCGGCTTATACGACGGACAATACGGCAATGGTCAGAAACAAGTAGAAAGAGGCAAAATATGGGTCAGAAACTAGCAGAAAGAGGCAAAATAACAGGCAGAAAGAGGAAAAATAGAGGGCAGGAGTGAGCAGAGAACAGGCAGAAAAATGAGCAGGGCACAAAACCGAAGGCAGCAGAGGGTAGCAAACTGCTGGCAAGCTGGACAGGAGGACAGTCGTAGGGGGAGCTGGCACAAGGACCTGCTCATTGAGGTTACGCTTCGGCCTCTATTAAGTAGGTCCTGGGGAAGAGCGGGGTGCTGAGTGATGGAAGAAGGTAAGCAGTGGGTGAAGGAAATTGCAGGAAGAAGTGGGAAACAGGAAGAAAGAGTCAAAATGAAGGCCAGAAATAAGCATAAAGAGGCAAATAAAGGTTGGAAACGAACAGAAAGAGGCAAAATAAAGGTCAGTTTCGAACAGAAAGAGGCAAAATAAATGTCAGAAATATGCAGAAAGAGGCAGAATAAAGGTTAGAAAGTAGCAGAAAGAGGCACAATAACATGCAGAACGATCAGCAAGAGGCAAATACAGGGCAGAAGCGAACAGAGTAGAGGCAGAAAAATGAGAAGAGTATGAGTGGATGAGGAACAAAACTGAAGGCAGCAGAGGGTAGCAGACTGCAAGAAAGCTGGAAAAGAGGAACATCCCAGGGGGAGCTAGCCCGAGGACCTTACCCCTGGTATTTTACACTTTATCTCACACTATGAGACTCTACTACTCTCTTAGCACATACATTTCCCTTTCTTGCACTAGAGTCTGATCTACGCCTGTACACTCCATTGTACAACACTCTGTTCCACTATATGACACTTTTCAATACTCTACAACATAGCACTCCACTCTAGGCTACAAGATGGCACTCCAGTTCATAAGACTTTACTCCACTGTACAACACACAACTACACTGTAATCCACTCCAAGCCACTCTACTCTCTGACATGATGATACACTATATTATACTTTAGTCCACAGTATGTTACACCACTCCATCCGTGTCTACTCCACTGTACTTCACTGTACAAGACTTTACCTCACTCTGTCCAATCATCCACTATATGAAGCTCAACACAGTACTGTACTGTATGCTACTCCCCTCTACAACACTTTACTCCACCTTCTCTTAGTGTACACCACTCCACTCTTCTGCACTGTATTCCACTCTACATAAGTCCACTTTCCGACATTCAACTCTACCACACTCTCCTCACTTTTACTGTACGACACTACAATTAATTACACATTAATAAATAGCGCTCAACACTATGGGGCAGATTTACAAGCCCCCTGCGCCACCACTAAGTCACTTTTCATGACGTACTGGTGGCGCAGGGGGCTCCTCTATATTTACAAGGAGAGAAAAAGCCACCCTGCGTGATGTTTCCTCTCCTCGTAGATATGGCCCCTTCACACGCAGCAGTGTGCGTGGAAGGGGCGTTCCATGGGTGTTGCTGTGGGTGTTCCCACTGGAAAAGGTATGGAAGCAGCCCACTCCCTCAGAGAAAGACAGTACAGAGACAGTTTTAACCAAACTTAACTCGTCCCTCAAAGAAGCAATTGACCAAATAGCTCCTCAAAAATTACACAAACAATACCCTGCCACCAAACAGGAAGCATGGTACACCGAGGAGCTTAGAACAGAAAAACAAAATTGTAGGAGGTTGGAAAAGAAGTGGAGAAAAACTCACACCGAAGAAAATAAGAAAGCACATCTTGAGTCGTAGGCCAGATATTATAAAAATATCAGACTTGCTCGGAGGAATAGTCTTTCTCAACGTCTCGCAGAAGCGGGAAATCGTTCAAAAGAATTATTTAAAATCCTTCAGGACTTTGTCAAACCAACAGCATGTAAAAGCCCTGATGATTTCTCCCAACAATTATGCGATGAAATCTCCCTGTTCTTCGAAAATAAAATCAATTTGATTTACGATAAAATTCTATCGGTCTCCAATCTAAATAGCAATAATTCATTCTGCCCTTCCACTCTGCCCACATGGAGTAAAACCACACTTACGGCATTCCCTGCAGTCAATGAATCAGATTTTACCTCTCTAATGAGTCATATAAAATCGGGATCTCCAGATGATCTCTTAACAGCTAAAATTACTGTCTCTCTGCAAAACTTGCTTAGACCCCACTATCTCACATTGATCAATAATTCTCTCAGGGAAGGATCTGTGCCTAAAGAATGGAAAAAGCAGTGGTGAACCCAATCCGAAAGAACGCAGCTACTCCATGGACTGACCTCTCCAACCTTCGACCCATCTCCCTCCTACCCCTTCTCAGTAAGATGACCGAGAGACATGTCAACGCTCATTTGTCCAAACACATCGAGGCAGCGGAGGGCCTAGACTTCACACAATCTGGATTTAGGCCCAAGCACAGCACAGAATCTGCCCTCCTTTCAGTGACCGATAACATCAAGATGTCACTGGATGGTGGAAATTCAATGATTCTAGTGCTGTTGGATTTATCCGCTGCCTTCGACACTGTGTCTCATGAGATACTTCTCGGTCGTCTGAAGGAGAGGGGAGTGGAGGGTGTGGTCCTCTCTTGGCTAGAGAGTTTTCTTTCGGATCGCCAACAAGAGGTGAGATTGGGCTCCCACCATTCCATCTCAAGGGAGCTCACCAAGGGAGTACCACAGGGCTCCTGCCTAAGCCCCACACTCTTCAACGTGTATGTGGCTCCCTTGGCGGATATCGTAAGATCTTATGGGTTCACCCCTGTGTCGTACACTGACAACACCCATCTTTTGTTCCCCTTTAAAACCTTAACGCCCGCAATAAAAAAATCTTTTGCGGACGGAATGAGGGCAGTATCTCACTGGATGGCCAGTAATCGCCTCCAATGTAACGTAGGCAATACTGAGGTAATGCTGTTTGGGGAGGCCACAATCCTGTGGTCCCCGGATTGGTGGCCTCCGGACTTAGGACCAACTCCAAGCCCCAAACAGATTGTCAAAAATCTTTCGTGCGCCTAGACAGAGCACTCTTCCTCAAAGAACATACAAATCAAGTAGCAGGCTCCTGCTTTCAGGTCATAGGTCTGCTACGACGAGTCTTCCCATTTCTATCCGACTTCTACAGGAAAACTCTCGTCCAGGCCCTAGTTATAAGCAGGATAGACTACTGCAATGGCCTGTTGATCTCTGCTAATGAGGAACAACTACAGAGATTACAGGTGATTCAAAACATTGCCGCGAGATTAGTCCTCAACGCCCAACCTAGGTCTGCCTCACTACCCCTGTTGACAAAACTCCATTGGTTGCCAATATGACAGCCTGTAAAATTAAAAATCTGCTGCACAATTCACAGATGTCTGCTTGGCAATGGACCTAAATATCTAAAAGAAATATTCAAACCTTACACTCCCAGTCGTACTCTGCGATCAAGCGGCCAGCAATTACTCCAGGTACCTAGGATAAAAAAAGCCAGGCAGGGAGGACGAGCCCTGTCCTACAAAGGCCCCATCCTTTGGAACTCTTTGCCCTGTGCTCTTAAAAGCACAACCAACTTTCAATCTTTCAAGAAGTCCCTGAAAACATTTTTATTTATCGCCTGTTAGCTATGTTCTCTCACATTTCTCTGTCTAATTACTAGTTTCTGGCTCCTTTTGGTAATACGAAAGCGCGGAGATACCCTTTCGAGGATTGACCTCCAGCGCTATATAAGAATATAAATAAACAAATAAATAAACACCCAAGGAACAAGGCACATCTCCAGATTTACGAGAAATCGTAAATCTGGAGATGCGTGTGAATGCTAGAGGTGGCGTAGCGAGGCGCAACCTCTAGCATTCCTGTTTTCATTTCTCCTCGTTTTTTTCCTCTTTCAATGCGTGCTGCATTCTACAGCGCGCATTGAAAGAGGAAAAAGCCTCTTAGGATTGTTTTTGTGCAGGAAGATGTCCCTTCCTGCACAAAAACAATCTCCCCACGATGCAGGCATCCTTGCACCATGCTGCAAGGGTGCCTGCGCCGGCGCATGGCTGCAGTTTGTGCACCAGCGCAGTGAAAGCACTGAGATGCAACATATTCTTGTAAATATGTCGCATCTCTGTGCTTTCCAAACTAACGCAGCACAGCGCAGCAAAATGACTTGCTGCACCATGCTGCGTTACTTTGTTGTAAATCTGCCCCTTCAATTTGAATCACATTTTTAATAAAAAATAAAAACGCTTGAAATTCCATGAAAACACCAAAGGTTAGGGATAAGTTATAGTTAGGAAAGCTTTATTTATTCTTTCCTTAGAAACTCAACTGATGCAACACAAACATTAGAATTTCTGTTAAATTGATAATTTAAACAGTAAATTATAGCTCACAATTTCTCCATGCTCTAGCTAATCCCTTGCATATTACATCACTTACAGCACGTGAAATCAGGGCTTTTATTTCAGCACATATGATATCTCAAATGAGATAATTTGTCAAAACAGAGTGCGTGGTAGGGTGCAAAGTTATAGTTAAAGTAGTGTGGCGAGTTAGGTGACAACGATATGTACAAAGGAGCGCGCCTCATAGTAATTTGAAGGCGGTGCCTAAATTACACATTTAAGTTATAAGTTACACTATGTATGGAGATGCGTGACCTTGAATGTGCTGTGTGAATTACTCATTTAAGTTGTAACTGTAAATGTCTAATGTTTGTGTTGCTTAAATTGGGTTTGTATTGAAAGAATAAATAAAGATTTCTTATCTATAACTTATCCCTAACCTTTGTTTATTTTTAAGGCTATATATGTATCAGCAAGGTGCATATATGTGGTGTTCACTATAGTAAATCTATACTTACCTTATACTTTTACCTTCACAAAATGTTTGCATTTGATATTCTGGTTACAATATTTTTTGGAGCACGATATTAGGACTTGATATTCTAGTAGTATATTCAAACTCAGAGGCCATTATCTAAACTGTCGAGCTGTTCACTGCTGGAAAATAGGAGCCACTTAAAGATACATGCCATTCAGTTTAATACTGGCATTCACAGTGAATAAATGAAAGTTTCTGTTAGCCCCAGCACATGGTCACATCTTCAAACACACAAAAGAAGCCTCCAGAGCCTGCAAATGCATTTCTACCAATATCCAACAAGCATTTGCAATGCAATAGGTCTCGCATTAGGAAAGTTTGAGCTATTGGTATTGTACATGACAATTTTTTTATTCATGTGTTGGTTTTGAAAATAGCGAAATTAATAGCTTTGTCATTTACAATGCCAATAGTTTTAACTTTCGCAAATGTGACACCTATAGCATTTGTAATGATGTGGTGGTGTCTGTGAGTGATGTGGTGGTGTCCCAGAGTGATGTGGTGGTGTCCCAGAGTGATGTGGTGGTGTCCCAGAGTGATGAGGTGGTGTGGTGGTGTCTGTGAGTGATGTGGTGGTGTTTGTGAGTGATGTGGTGGTGTCTGTGAGTGATGTGGTGGTGTCTGTGAGTGATGTGGTGGTGTCCCTGAGTCATATGGTGGTGCCCCAGAGTGATGTGGTGGTGTTCCGTGAGTGATGTGGTGGTGTTCCGTGAGTGATGTGGTAACAAAGTCCTTAATAGTGCTTCTTTTATATAACTCAGAAGGATGAAAGGCTGAAGGAACCTTCCACTTTATGAACCCGGATCGACACAATTTAAACAGAGACAGATATCTGCTGTGGATGTATTAGTCAATGAGTAACCAGGCCAGCTCTGCAATTTATATTTGAAATGGTGAAATGCTGTCATTAACTATCTGCTCTTCTTTTATTTGCTAAAGAGAGTACTAGAATGTCCAGTTTTTTTTTTAGTTTTATATAGCGTGAAGTCGGCCTGAAAGTATTGGAGCGCCGTACATGAGCGCCAGATACATTACACAAAGACACATTCATTTTTTGCTAGGCACAGGGGGATTAAGTGATTTGCCCAGAATCAAATGAATATGTCAATAGGGCAAGCAGGGCGATTCTGTAAACCAAGTCAGCTCTAAAGAGTGTTCTGACCACTCTCAGACTTCCTGACCTGTGATAGAATTGGGTGGGAGAGGGTGAGAAGCCGAGCAAGAAGAAGGTGGGTGTATAGGGAGGAGGGTGGCACCTGAAAGATTGCATTTGAGCTCCCTGGCCAAGAGCCTCCCCTACTTTGACTAGTCTTTGAAGTGTACTCAATACAGTAATGTGCTGTACACTTGTCATGCTTGGTGTGCAGAGGGAACGAGCAGGTGAGGGATGCTCCAGTCTTCAGTCTCATGCATCTTGGAAGCCAAACCAAGCTGTTCTCGTCATTTTGATGGGTTTCTTACATAACTGACGTAAAAAGGAAGAGAGGGAATTCTGTGATGTGTGGGAACAGTGCAAGGTTTTATTACCGGCCTGCAGCGAATTCGACGAACACCTACTTTAATTCAGCAATACCCTTAACGTGAATGCGTATCCAACAGTTGCTAGCGATTGGTTATCCGGACCTGAAAGAAACTCAACAAATATTCCATAACCCACTGACATCCCCCCCGATTAGCCTGAAATGAGTGATTGCCCGGGAAACAGTTGCTTACGGACGGGCCTGAAACAAGATTATAGTTTTATTTAAAATCATATATTGAAAACCGAATAAAAAAAAAACAACGTACACGGTTCAGTGCTGTACGCGCGCGACGCGATCCGATTCTTTGGACAGGAGCGGCGGTGAAAGATGATCTGAATCTGGTCACAGGGACCCTGCGGCCCGCGCTTGCCTACCGTAAGGTTCAGCCTCTAAGTGACGTCAGGCGGGCGCACGCACTTCCCCGCAGGCGCAGAGTGTTCTTGGCCGTTTCTACCGGTCCGCTTGCTGATGGCGTACAAGAGGCGATGGACGGCACTGGAGCCCCTGGCCGCGTCGCCCCCGCCCGCCGTAGCAGCACTGGAGCCCCTGGCCGCATCGCCCCTGCCGCCCGCCCATCCATCCATTGGGAGCCGGGCAGAAGGGGCCCACAAGAAAACAGGGATTTCATCAAGAAAAGAGCCTGGTGAGGTAAGGGGGGGGGGGAGCGTGTGTGTATGCAGTGTGTGTGTGTGCGCGTGTGTGTATGCGACGGTGGGGGTAGGTTCTCTGTATGTATGGGTGCGTGCATGGGCGCTCGTGTGTGTGTCTCTGTGTATGCGCATGCATGTGTGGTGTTGGAGCTTCCGAGGCAGGAGAGGGGCCGGGCGCCGTGTGCGCCCACGAGGTCAAATCTGCGCAAATCTGTGCTCGTGCCACTTTAGTCTCCACAGTCACAAAAACGGGTGACAATAGTTGTCGAGCAGACAGCAATCAATGCTTCGCCATGATTGCACGTCTAGGCTCGACCTAAAAAGGAATGTTTTGGTACACCCACTCTTCAGGAAACAACTGTCCCAATGATCACTGCTTGTGGAACATGAGAACTAACATCTCTATAATTGACAGATGATAAATTTGGGAGAACATGAACAATGTTTCACAAAGTAGGCCTACATTTTTATCTTAAAATATTCCAGAATGGCTTCACACCTCCAGAGTATGGCAAATAATTTTGCTGCAGGTTTTTCTTAAGATGGGCTTAATTCCAACAAATGTTGACTTCAGTCTCAGAGGCTTTTATCGCCAACTAACCATTGCTCAGCCGGAAGCTTCTGTAAGTTAGACAGGAGCTTAGGCTGAAAAACAGATTTGGGGATCTCACGTTATAAATCAGGTCATCAGTAGGTGTACGAAAGTGCCCTTTTTGTCATTGTCATACCCACATTTTGTCACTGATAATAATGTTTTTAAACTGATGTTCACTGGATCCCTGCTAACCAGGATCCAGAGCAGTGCACTTTCCCTAAAACCAAGTTAAATGGTCAAATTGTAACACAATTGGCACACACTTTAGCACCCTGGTCAATCCCTAGTAAACAGTACCCCCAATACCTAAGGCATGGGTACCAAAGAGGATCCCTAAGGACTGAAGCATGTATTATGCCACCCTAAGGGACCCCATACATGTTGCATGCAGCCTGCCATGGAAGCCTGCGTGTCATGGTGCAAACCGAGTGACAACACAGCATGGCAAACTCACTGTGTGCCATGCCAAAGTGACTGCATGTAATATATGTAAATAACCCCTGCAGCAGGCCTTGTAGCACTAAGGCTGGGAACATTATATTACATGTGAGAGCATATCTGTATGAGCAGCTATGCCCCTGTGCTGCCTAGTTCAATTACTAGATGGTACAAGGGAACAGGCAAGCCATCCTAAGTATATGTACTGGCCATTGGTCATTATCATTTTCCCGGCCACATTATGGCTTTACTGAAACCTATGGTGTATGGTATCAAACACCTTCCTTAATAAATTTGTATTGTTGCCGGTACTGGATTTATTATGACATGCACCCAGAAGCCACCTTGTAGGTGCCCCCTGAATATCCTACCATTATCTAGTGTGCTGTCTGATTGGTATCGTCCAGTCTTGCACCACAGATAGGGGTTTGACCCCCTGCAGCTAAGAGACCATCTCCTCTGAGGCCAGAAACAATGTTGGCTCCGGCAGGATGACTGGTGATTTAGCATATAAAAGCCAGGTTATTCAAAGCGTCTGGTGCCTTTGATATGTGACCCCTGGCTTCCCCCAGACCTGGGAGATACACTCTCTGCCCTGGGATCCAATAGGCACTCGGACAGGTGGGAAACATGCTATGCAAATAGGCGTGTTGCACCTCCAGGTTAGTCACACCCCTATGGTGGGTTACCTGATGTGGTCCTCGAAGGAAGGGTTCCACCATCTTATTAGAAGTGAAATTAGGAACCCTGCGAGTTATGATACTCCTCACAGAAAGTGGTATATAGGGGGTGTAGTGGGCCCTGTGGTAAGTAGCCTATTGGCTACTACCCTACACTCCCTTCAAAGCCCCCAAATTGGGTATTCAGGGGGCCCCCTGACACCAGGAAAACAGATTAATCTACCTGACAAAAGAAGAAGGACAAAGAAGAGCCAAAGCCATGAGAACTGTGGACCAGCATCAACTTTGGTGTAAAACCCTGCCTGGCTATTGCTCTCCCGGCAATCATTGACACCGACTCGTCCAGCTGAGGAACAGGCCCCCAAACCCATTGAGGTCTGCCCAGCACTTCCTGGACCCAGCAACATTTGCCTTGGAGAGGAGGAGCCACTCTCCTGCACAAGCAAGCACGCACTGCAGCTGCCTGGTGCAGTGTTCTGTCAAACCCTGAGCCCACCAAGGGAGCAGCAACCCGGCAAGTGGTCTTTGTGCTCCAGGAGTTCAGATCCATTCACTTGCTACATTTGAAAATGCCAGGGCGCCCAGGAGCCGCCTTGCACCAATACTCTTATGGGCCCATTGTTATCATGCAGAGGAAAGTTTGATGTGAAGCTGGCATATGGAGATCGGGTGATAATGAGTGAAATGTACGTACTTAATGATGGGTGGGCTGTAGATGGATACCTAATAGAAAGTACAGCAATAGATGAACTGAGGTTTATAGCAAACAGTGTCTTAAGCTTTCCTCCCTTCGTCCACTTGCTGTCCTGGGGGGAAATAGGCCAGTGTGCCTGCCTGCACCAATACCCAAGCCTCTCTGCACCAATACCCAAGGTACCCGAGCCCCAGTTGCAAGAACCAAGGCTTGTTTGTGTTCGGTCAGAACATCACCACCGCAAAAAAATTACCTGCACATCAAGGGACTATGAGAGAGACCAGCTTCATACCGAGAGGGATTCAGAAAAGGGGGTGGTGATGAACAGAGTGTCTGAATTAAGCAGACCACTCTTACCCAGTCCAAAGATCAGGGCTTGATCCATCACCGTTACTTATCTCACTGCACCATCCCAGCTCAGAACCTGGCTATATGCAAATCAGTCTGTCCCTGGCCCAGTGCATCATGGGAACAGGGCAGACTAAACTACCAAGCCAATTCTTCACCAGAAAGGAGACAAGCTACCGGGGACCGGTTTCTGGCATTTCAACATTCTTCGGCCCGGCTTGCTTGAATCCTGATGGTGCAGTGAGAAAGGGGCTCATGTCTGAGTATACCCTGCCACACCTATAGTGGCCAAAAACGATTCAGAAAAGGGGGTGGTGATGAACAGAGTGTCTGAATTAAGCAGACCACTCTTACCCAGTCCAAAGATCAGGGCTTGATCCATCACCGTTATTTATCTCACTGCACCATCCCAGCTCAGAACCTGGCTATATGCAAATCTGTCTGTCCCTGGCCCAGTGCATCATGGGAACAGGGCAGACTAAACTACCAAGCCAAATCTTCACCAGAAAGGAGACAAGCTACCGGGGACCGGTTTCTGGCATTTCAGCCTTCTTTGGCCCGGCTTGCTTGAATCCTGATGGTGCAGTGAGAAAGGGACTCATGTCTGAGTATACCCTGCCACACCTATAGTGGCCAAAAACGATTCAGAAAAGGGGGTGGTGATGAACAGAGTGTCTGAATTAAGCAGACCACTCTTACCCAGTCCAAAGATCAGGGCTTGATCCATCACCGTTATTTATCTCACTGCACCATCCCAGCTCAGAACCTGGCTATATGCAAATCAGTCTGTCCCTGGCCCAGTGCATCATGGGAACAGGGCAGACTAAACTACCAAGCCAATTCTTCACCAGAAAGGAGACAAGCTACCGGGGACCGGTTTCTGGCATTTCAGCCTTCTTCGGCCCGTTGTATTTCTTTTCCCTCTTCTGCAAAAACACTGAGAACCTTGAGAGCCTCTAACTCACCTACCCTCCGGACAAAAACACATCTGCATCCAAGCTCCCCAGCCCCGGCTCATGTAAACCAACTGTGTCTCTTTAGTCCTGAGACTCTCAAGTGCCGAGCCCCTCTTGGGTTTTGCCAGACTGGTCCCCTTGCTGCCTCTTTCTTACAGGTACTTTTCCCATTGACTTTAACGTGCAGCGTACAAGGCTACGACTGTGTAAAGGACCTCTGCACCAGGACAACCCAGGGCAGTTAAACTTGATCTATAGGTCCTTTCTTGGACCTTGGCCCCTAAGTAGCTGAAGTATAGAAGAACAGTCTGGTAAGTCGTCTGGAAGAGTGTCTATGCTTTGAATATTTCTCTCATAGAATAACATTACCATGTTCAAGGCAAATTTGATCGGTAACAACCACCTCAAGAGGAATTCTCCAGGGAAGGGAAAAAAGGAAAAAAGTTGAACCTGGTGAAAAGGATAACACGAAAGTTAATTGTAAAAAGAACCCTCACTCACCAGCCTAGTGGTGACATGCTTCATCACTGGGTTCCTACTGGAAGGACCGAATGTCCTCCCAGTGTGCTTCCACGCCTGTTTACAGCGGAGCTGGTTCTTTTGTGTGTTGTTATAGTGAAAAAAAAACCAAAAATTCTTTAAAAAATGCGTAGTTGTGACTGCCAACTACTTTATTAAAAGTCCAACCCGCATTAGTAAAAACAAGGGATGGTGGGACTTATAAATGGGTTTCTTTATTGGAAAACCCTTAGTCCTACGTAGATTTGGTCAAAATTGGTCAACATGTTTCAGCTTTTCGAACAAAAGTCGCTCAGCATTCGTCAGGACCATGAATAATATCCACCGGCAGTGTGCACGCGCTAAGGTGCACCCAACCGTGAGGAAATTTGTGTGAAAAAAGAAACACATAAATAAATGACTCACGGATATTGACCGTGATGGCACTCACAGTTATTTACTGGGGCCTTGTACCTGTGAAAGGAAAAATAAACAAAGATACCAGCAGTGAACCTTGCACATAATATCCTTTCAACCCGAGATTAATTCAAGGGCACAATTTTTAAAAAAATGTTTATCCATCACCAGCAGACACCCGTATTCATGCAAGTTGTTTCTCGTGCTCTGAATAATAAAGAGTGACTGAGCAACGTACGTCATTTGTTGACATTATCGTTTCAGAAACAGAGCTATTTATAATTAGGTTGCTCTGTTCTAATTTTAGACTATGATTGTCGTCAAATATATGTCAAAAAGTTGCATAATGTTCGAAAAATACAGTGTAACCGAACCGTGCAATAATGACAAAAACAATGACAAAGAAGATCATGTTTCTTAGGCTAGTGCACGTAAATTAAAAACGATGATGTTAAACATTACGGAAGTTGTGTAAAATCCCTTATGTTTGTATTAAAATAAAGAATGGAAGAAAGAGAGAGACGGCCTCTCCGTGGACTTACAAATTCTACTCGATTTTCATGTGACATGGGCAGAAACGGCAGGGGTTATCTTCACGCCGTGCACTCTGTGAAACAATCGGTAAAGGCAATATTAATCTCTCCCCGTAGTATCAGCGGGGCTGTTACTACCTTGTAACTCAGTTTTAAAGGTAGTTACAAGAGGTAGTGAAGCCCGTTTTAAATGTACACTTACTTTCTAGCCGGTGGCTCCCCTCCGACAACCTAGTCAGTCACTTCCGCACCCCGAATGTACCCTGAGCCATTGCGCGTTAGTTTGAAATAACGCTGATCGCGGGTCATGTGACACAGGGCCCGTGATACGCGTGTCATCGCGTGTATTTCTACCTTTCAGATATTTAAAGGAACAGGAGGTTAATTGTGCGGTGCAAGCGTTCACCTAACTTTATTATACCCATCTGTAATGCCTCACTAGGAAAAACCGAGGTTTTATTGTAACGGGGTTCTTGAGTTGATACGATACTCCCAAGTGACAAATTCAGGGGGCCAAGGTTACTATTGTGATATATTCCGCCACACGTGGGTTGATATAAATGTGTGCAAAATAATGTGGATAACATATTCATTCATTGTAGACTAAGCGTTATCTAGGCATTACACGAGGATGACGTGAATGTGTCCTGGGTGTCAGGCTCCTATAGGTGTTGTTCAGGAATATTTATAAGGGCTCTTATTGATAAAAAGAGGAAAGGTCTACTGTATGCTCTCTCGACTATAGTGCTACATAGTGGAGTCTCCATTAGTTGTTCGTGAAATTGTATAGATCTGTACCTAGACACACACGATATCATCAGTTATCTAATATACAATCTGGGTGTTTGCTGCTAGAAGGATTAACGTCGCAGTACAGATCCCCATGAGATGTCATCGTTTAATCCTAAACGATGACTAGACAAACGGTGAATCCATTGTTGTTCTTTTTAAAAAAGACTCCTTTCATTACCACCCTCTACATGTTCGATGATGGTCCATCGCATGTCGTTTGGTGTGTGATTCTTTTCAATATAATGATTGGTCAATTTTGTTGCATTCCTCTTACATCGGATATTACTCCGGTGTTCACTGATTCTCAATTTGACACGTCTCGTCGTCATTCCAACGTATTTAAGGGTACATGTGCATATTATTAAATACACAACATTGCTTGTATTACGATTTGTGTGACTGCGTTGTTTCCACTGTTTTCCGGGTTCGATGTTTAAGAACTTGGTGTGGGAAGTTAAATGACAGACACTACAGTCAGCGCATGGGAAATGACCTGTCACTGCTGGGAGCCCCCAGGCATTCAGTACAGTAGTCTCCTTTCTGGTCTGTTGTTTTACTGGGCGGGTATGGACTAGTGCGTCTTTGAGACTTGTGGCTCTTTTGTAGGAAAAAAGAGGCTTTTTCCACTGGAACTGGTTACTTGTTATAATTTTCCAGTTCTTTTGGATGCAGCGGCTCACAACGTTAGACAGAGGATTAAAAGTAGTTACACATGTTAATGGTACCTCTGTTGTTGTTTCCTTCGGATATGAGTCCAACAGAGCATCCCTATGTTGGTTAGTGGCTCTCTTCCGACTTTTTGAGAGGATCTTCTTTGGGTAGCTGCGTTATTCCAGCTTTTTGGTCAAATCATCAGTTTGGATTTTAAAATCCACCATTCACTGCAGTTCCTCCTGATGCGGAGGTATTGTCCGAAGGGAAGATTTTCCCTAAGAGGACGCGGGTGGAAACTTGCGAAATGCAATAAATTGTTTTTAGATGTTGGCTTGTTTGTAGAAGGTTTTCATTTGAATCAGATGGTCTTGTTTATTGATAGTCACGTCAAGGAAGGTGATGCTGTCCCTCGCATACTCGTGAGTGAATTTTAAGTGCGGATCACAGGTGTTAATCCAGGTGAAAAAAGGGAGCAATGTGGCCTCTTCACCTTTCCACATCATGAGGACATCGTCTATATAGCGTTGCCACAGAACGATGTTTGAGGCAAAAGGATTCTCAGGTACCAAGATGAATTTCTTCTCAAAACTATAGACGTACAGTCCTGCCACTGAAGGGGCAAAAGTGCTGCCCATAGAAGTTCCTGTCACTTGAAGGAAGATCTTGCCTTCATATTCAAAAAAGTTCCTCTTGAGCGCCAAAGTGCCACAATCCACTACAAAAGAATGTGCAGTTGTAAAATTCCAATTTGTTCGATCCAGAGCCTCAGCTACCACCCTGATAGTTTCATCTTGTGGTATACAGGTATATAGGCTCTCGATATCGAGAGTGACCAGGAAACAAGGCTCCTCTTTCAGGGCGGGCTTTAGCACCGAGACCGCTCTGATAGAAGTGGCTGAGTTGATCAGGTGGTCTTTAGATTCAGGAGCATCGGCTATGTTGGTGCTCCTGGATCTATCTGCCGCTTTTGATACTGTGGATCATGGGAGGCTACTGTTAAGGCTAAAAAACACAGGCCTGGAAGATAAGGCTCTGGGCTGGCTACAGTCTTATCTCACTGATCGTACCCAGAAAGTAGCCTTGGGCCCCCTTTCTTCAAAACCCAAACCCCTCTGGTGTGGTGTCCCTCAGGGCTCGGCCCTCAGTCCATTACTTTTTAATATTTATCTGGCTCCACTCTTTTCTCTTATTGCTAAATGGGGCGTCAAGGCGATTTCATACGCCGATGACACACAACTAATTTTCCCCTTCTCGGATGTTTCAGAGGCAGCCTTCAGCAATATGAAGGGATGCTTGCGAGATGTTGCCAATTGGATGAATGCAAACAAACTCAAACTGAATGCGAGTAAGACGGAGGTCATCTTCTTTGGCAAACATACTCGGCCCCCCCCAAGCCTGTGGTGGCCCTCCGAAATGGGTTTCCCTCCTCTACCCAGCACCAATGCGAAAAATCTGGGAGTAAGATGGGATGAGAGTCTTTCCTTCTCTCCACATATACAGCAGGTCTCTGCGTGCTGTCTCCATAAACTAAGAAACCTACGCAAATTTCTGTCCCTTCTGCCTGAAGACTGTCGCAAGACGGTGGTCCATGCTACAGTCACTTCCAGACTGGACTACGCAAACGGCCTCTACCTTGGCCTACCCAAATATCTGGTGCAACGATTGCAGATCGTGCAGAACGCGGCTGCGAGACTGCTAAAAAACATCCCTTTTAAACAGCATGTCTCTCCGCACTTGCGCGATCTGCATTGGCTCCCTGTAGCCTGCAGAATCAAGTTTAAAGCTCTAACTCTGGCGTTTAGAGCCCAAAAGGGGACCTGTCCCAACTATTTAAAGCTTAGACTCCCCAGATACTATCAGGAGAGATGCTTGCGCTCTAATTCACGACACCAGCTTTCTATCCCCCGTGCCAGGAGAGCCAGACTCGGAGGCAGATCCTTCTCTGCCTGCACGGCGACACTCTGGAACGCCCTACCAGCCAACATCCAATTGGCTCCAACGGAAGCCAGTTTTAAGAGGCAGCTAAAGACTTGGCTCTTTTCCCAGAATAACTAAACACTCCCTCCCCTTTCTCCGCCCTTTCTGCCTGGAAAAATGATCACTCAGCGCCGGGACACCTCCTTGCGAGGTAGCTGTTCGCGCTATATAAATATCGGTATTATTATTATTATTATCTCAATAGTGCGTAGCATAGCTAATAAGCTCTTGGTATCCTTTATGTATGTCTCTGTGGATTGTATTATGGGTTTCAAAAAGGAATCACAATACTGCAATAAGTGTTCTAATAGAGACCCGATGCATGAGACTATCGGGCATCCCGGGGGTGGCAAGATGTTTTTGTGGGTTTTAGGTAACGTGTAGAAATACAGTATTTTCCCACTTGAGGATGTTAGGAAATCCGATTCTTGTTTCGATATCCATCCATCTCGTTCAGCTGTGGTAACTAGCTCGCTGATCTCATCACGTAGGTCGTTCGACGGATCTTCTCTCAGGAGGACATAGTTGATATTATTATTCAACAGTCGCTTACATTCGCAGTCGTAATCCTGTTTCTCCTGAATCACAATGCCTCCGCCTTTGTCGGCACTCTTAAACACAATTGTCTTATTTTGTTTCAATGATTGGATTGCTTGGTATTCACTTGCTTTTAAGTTCTTAAACACCGTGGGACTGGCTAGAGATTCCACCTCATGAAGTGTGGCCTGTTCAAAGGCTAAAATCTCTGGAGGTATGAGATGCGGTGGAGGAGTAAAACTGGATTTCAGTTTGAATGGCGTGTCACTCTGGACGGTGTCTGTCTGGTTGTTTTCCTTATTTTCAAAGAAACTCTTCAGTCGCAATCTTCTAAAAAAGTCATTCAACTCACATAGTAGTTTGAACCGATCAAGTTGGGGAGTGGGTATAAAACCCAAACCTTTTTTCAGAACCATTTTCTCTGCTTCATTTAATGTGTAAGAGGACAGGTTAGTCACTAAGCTTATTTGTTGCTCGGGCCGGCTCTCTGTTCCCTTGTCTTGCTGCGGGTATTGTCCCCCACTGTTTCTGTCTGTCCCAGTGGACTTTTTGTTTCCCTCTGCCTCTTCAGCCCCTGTCTAAAAAAGAGGGCTGGGGGTATGTGTTTTGGTGGAAGTGGGGATGTGGGGCAAAATGAGGATTCCACCCCATTATTGTTGGAAGAGGGGGTTGAAACAGGTTTTGTGTGTAAGGTATTGGTCCTGGCTGTTGGAAACTTGAAGGCCACCCCTGGAAATTAGGGTAGCTCAAATTGATGGGGTTGAATCCTCATTTTGCCCCACATCCCCACTTCCACCAAAACACATACCCCCAGCCCTCTTTTTTAGACAGGGACGAATTCCACGTGAAGAGGAAGGGAGCACTCTCCCGATACACATTTTTTTTATTCCTTCTGTGAAAACCTTGATTTATGGAGCCCTTTTGAGTATTCTTAAAACCATATGAAGATTGATAATAATCTGGAATGATACTGATATATCTGTAACAGAATCCTTTCTATTGCCCTGAAGAAGTCATTGGGAGACTGTTCCCGTGACGAAACACGTGTTGGCATTGTTTTTTGGCTACGCTCATTGTGTACTGTATGACTTATGAAAAATGATGAACTTCTAACCACTTGAAGAAAAAGAGAAAAAAAGAAAAATAAAATAAAAAAGACTGCTAAAGAATTTGAAAGCAAAGATTTCGATTTGTTTTTTCTTTATAAAATACTGTTATCTGCGAAATTGTGCTCGGGGACAATATCAGTATTTCTACACGTTACCTAAAACCCACAAAAATATCTTGCCATCCCCGGGACGCCCGATAGTCTCAGGCAACGGGTCTCTATTAGAACCCTTATCGCAGTATTGGGATTTCTTTTTGAAACCCATAATACAATCCACAGAGACATACATAAAGGATACCAAGAGCTTATTAGCTATGCTACGCACTATCGAGATGCCAGAGGAACCTTGTTTCCTGGTCACTCTCGATATCGAGAGCCTAAATACCTGTATACCACAAGATGAAACTATCAGGGTGGTAGCTGAGGCTCTGGATCGGACAAATTGGAATTTTACAACTGCACGCTCTTTTGTAGTGGATTGTGCCACTTTGGCGCTAAAGAGGAACTTTTTTGAATATGAAGGCAAGATCTTCCTTCAAGTGACAGGAACTTCTATGGGCATCACTTTTGCCCCTTCGGTGGCAGGACTGTACGTCTATAGTGCCCAGTATGGCGGACTCCGTTCACTGGTTCATGTAATTCAAAGTCGTTATGTAAGGCAACTGGCTCTTTTGTAAAGCGCTCTGACACCTTCGGGTAATGTTCACGCTATATAAAATCGCATTAAATCAAATAAACGGTGACGGTGTGTGATGAGAGCCGACATCGTCTGGCACACGGTGGCAATGCATGAGTGGTAAAGTCTGCTGTATATATTGAAAAAAAACTGTTTTCAACATGCACTTGAGTAGCGAAACCGAAACTTACCAGCCGCGCGTCGTGAGCTGTCTACGTTACAAGCTCACACGCGCGACCCAATCCGAAGGCGTGCGTCTGAATCTGCCACTGCCATTGACAATGCTGCGCGTGTGGCCAGCTCTTGTCTCCACTCGTTGTCGGCTGAGCCGACAGCTATAGTTCTCGCGGCGAGAGCGCGCTTTCGCCAGGGCGAGACCTAAAAAACCATAACGCTCTACTTTATACCTTGCAGTTTGCAGCAGCTCTTAGATGAAAGTTAGTAGCTCACTGTTCTATGTTAGAATTTTAACTTATAAACTGCAAGTAGCAAAAGGGTCTCACTGACAAAAGCAGTAACCCACTGACCTATTTACAATATGTGCACTTTGTGATGGCCTGGTACATTTTCTTTGCAGCAGGCACATTAACCCTCTGCGCTAGCTTTCCATGAGTCAAAACTTCCACTAGACAAATCTCTGATCTCACTCTAGGAAGAAGTTTATTCATCAGAGTTATCATTACATTTTTATTATTGCCGAAAATATCTGGCGGCCAGGAAGGAGGCAGCAAGTGCTTTTAAAACCATAATATGCTCCGCCCCCACTGAAAGTCAGCGCCTGTTGCGGTCACACCAGTCGTACCGCCCTAGAGCCAGCTCTTCTCAGGGGTCCTGTGACCTCAGTGACAGAGTCACTGTTGCTCTAGGGTCTGCTACTTCATAGGCCTGCCCGCAAGACTGGAGGTGAACTTCAGTATGGATTGTGGTGGGCAGCCTTCAAGGTGAGCCCACACTTGCCACTGCGAGGGTCCACCTGATGGTGCTAATACACCAGGGCTTTTCTGGTACCTTCTAGGGTCTGGCATGGGAATGTGCTCCCTCAGGAGAGTGGTCTGAGGGACTGTTTATGAAGGCTGAACCTGGTTCCCCAGTTCTTAAATTTAGCAGCTATGCCCCCAGTGCTACATCTGCTCCCTCACTGAACACCATACTGCCCCACTGAGAGAAACTCATACTGCCTTCAGCTACAATCCAATTTGACCCGCTATAAATAACTGGATGCGACTCAATTCAAATTACACACTAGGCAAGAGCAATATGCTGCCTAAAAGAAAAGGTAACAACATCCTGGAAAAAGCAAACACTCATAAGGAATGAAAGATTTAATAAAGCACGTAAAATGTAAGCAGGAACATGGTGAACTTAACGCTTTTACAGTCATTGTTCAGAAATCAACAAGTATTTTTGCCTGAAAAGTTAAGGACATAACTACAGAGCCCAGAAAGGACCCATTTCAATGTCCACTGCTTATATGCTTACAAAACGTATGCAGTATGGTTTCAAAAGACCACATTTGTGAACACAAAGCCGCCGTACACATTTTGTTTTCCAATCCACCCATCAACCAGGTATTGCAGTACCTCCAGGCAGGGCCAGTCCTAGGATTTTCGGGGCCCTGGGCAAAAGGGAATGTGGAAGGCCCCTGAAATCTACATAAGTGACACCTTCTGATCTCGGGGAAGCTGCTTTGTGCAGACTCCACTTGGGCCACAGCTCCTCCTCTCAGCCACCTCAAGCACCTCTTGTACAGCCCATTTCGAACTGAAGGTGTGAGAGTTGCTTGGGGGCCGAGTTAAACTTGTGTGGGCTAAAGTGCTGACAATGGGTGCCCTTCCGAGTCTTTGAACTGGCTGCCTGAGAGGTGTACCCCCCATGCCCTTCCAACACCATCCCTTAGAGGCCCCGGGAGGGGGGGGCCCTCCCATGAGCCCGTTTGTGAAGCATTTCTTTCACTCTGATCGGCAGACATACACGAGGAGAAGTGGAGTGTTAATTGAAAGACAAGAAAACAAAAGTAGTGCTTTACTGGCAAACACTGTAAAGTGGCACTAATATGCTGGGGTTTGAAAAAAATTATCTGGCCACTTTAAGAACTCTCCATCTTGCTTTATTTAATTATTTTTCAGAGTTTAAACATTTTATTTCCGAGGCTGCACTTTGGAATAGAAAAATGTCAAAACGGCATTTCCAGCAAAAGTGTTTTTCTTTTTTGCATCCATTTCACAGGGGTACAAATGGACGACAGGAAATGACGGTGAGAACCATTTCTTGATTCATGGTTTTCGGAAAAGTGAGGAGTTAGACAGAACGAGAGGGTATAGGAGTAAGAAAGAGGGGGCAGCTGCCAGCAGCAGAGCAGAAGCGGACACCTTCCTTGTCTTGTCTGTGAGGTTCTTTGATTTTGACTCCATCTTACATTTGTCATCAATTTGTGTTGCCTTTACACAGACTGCTCTATTCATGAAGTCTTTCTGCCCTTTGGACTGCAACGTGTAGAAACCCCCCCCCAACCCCCGGCCTTGCTTTGAAAGCAATCTCAGACACTAGCTGGCCTAACTGCATACAGACATGTTCTGCCATTACTGATTGACCTATAAGTGCTGTAATTGATTGACTTATAGGTAGGGCAGAAACACGACGTAAGGGGGACATTCTGGTTACATGATGTTTATCTATTGGCTAATATTTTGCAGATCTTGTATGTCCATATTAGGTATTTTGTATGCTTGCAGAAGCTAGAACTGCTGCTTTCTTTGATGCTGAGTTTGTAACTCTAAGCATATACAAGGCCTCTGTGTTTTGTACTCTTTAGACTACCTCATTCAGTTGCTACGGCTTCTGTGTGACGTGGCCTCACCTATTAAGTTTAATAAAGATGTCTTTTCATATTTCAGCTTCTGTGCCAAGTTCTTAATTGATATTAGTAAGACCCCTGAGAATGAAGATTTCAGTTCTTCAGATGGCGTGGCCAACGCGGACTTCATCAGAGAAGTGACTTTCTGTGGGAGTGATCTTGTCAGGAGACAGAAATCTACTGAGGAGGACAAGACAGGATTCTACTAACAAGGTACTCTGTGCACAGGGATTCTGGGGATTCTTCGTCTCTGCAGCCCAGTGTATTTCTGCTCTTCCTGATTTTCATTCTCCACATGATGTCATTCCTGACTGAGAACCTTTTTGGCGTGAGTATTAAAAAAAAAACCAAAGAGACCGTTAGGTCATTTAGAACTTGGCAGTTAGAATTTGGATAACCTTTTTGATTGGTAAGAGTAAGGTAGTTTAGTAACCCTTACTGTAGCTTTGGAAGAGTAAGGTAGTTTAGTAACGCTTACTGTAGCTTTGGAACTTTGGAATTTGTGTTGGCCAACTTTTGGATTTATATAGGTTTGTATATGCGAATTGCAATTTGTGTAGACAGGTAATGAGGAGAATTTTCTCTATTTGGTTTAGTTGAACGGTGCACGTACGAAAAGTACATTAAGCACTATTTTGATTATAATATTGTATATTTTGCAATATTTTTGGCATGCCTGTTTCAAAGCTCACACAGAGGAATGTGTTGCTTTATTTGGAAGGTACCATAGTGTGATGTGAAGTAAATTAGCCGGCCCCCCTAGCGGAAAATATCTAAATAGGTTTAGATTTACAAGCATATTTCTTCCTTGGTGATTTTGTATCCCCAGGGAATTAAAATATGGACATAATACATACAAGGATCCTTTGTTCTGTGCAATTTTATGAATGAAGATATGTAGAGCGATTTTTGGTGTTCTGCTAGCCAAAGCTAGTGAATTGAGTGTATTTTCGTTCTTGGACACACATCAGTCTGTTGGGCTGTTTTTGCAGTCTTTTGGAACACAATTGAGAAGCATTTCTTGTAAATATGACTTACAACTAGTATTTACAAATGGTTTGGTTTAAGTACAGTCTGTGGGCTGTCCTTTATTTCTGTCCTGAGCATTGATATAAGGGTTAAATGTGTGTTTAAATGTCTATGTGGTTTTCCCATTAGTGCAACTTCTGTAAGTACATGGCGATGGCGCTATTTATGAAATGCATGGCTAAAGAGCGCCGTATTGTGTGTCCTGAGTGTTTGACCCCTTTTCTGTTTATGTCTGAAATGAGCTCAAATGTGTGTTTGTGTTTCTTTTTGATGTTTTCAGTCTATTAAGCAAAATGTCTAAAGGTTTAAAAACTAAAATGAAAATTCACATTCACTAGGAATAAAAAGCCGCCAAAAACGAAATTGGGTGTTTTGCAAAAAATAAATAAACTTATAGTATTTTTTACTTACATACATTGTGTTAGATATTAACAGGCAAACAGATCAGCTGAAGTAAATTCCTGCTGAACTCAAAATAATATAGAACACGCATTGATATGTTTTAGTTTGAAAAAGACTGCCAGCTGCTCATGTTACAAACATTTAGAGACAAGCTACATAAACAGGAATATTTATTCAACCAGGATTTTGCCCTCAGTTGCACGGGTAAAATTTTGCATTTCAGAATGTTGTTTTAAAAAGGTTCTAAAACTAAGGTTCATTATTTTGTATTATAGGAAGACATTTCAATTAAGGGTTTTCCTCTCTGTAAGCATTTTTGTAAGCATATTTTTGGCTCAGTTGCTAAATAATAATTAACCCATGTAATGAAGAAACATTTAAAAAGAAAGAAACCGTTACAGATGCTGAAACAAGATAAGGCAAGTGCAAGGAAACTAAAAAGTTAACGATGTCTTGAACATTGATTGGCAATCTCAGATAAAGATCAATCAGGGAAATTGGCTTTGCGAAGTCAGTTTCGGGTGAAGAGGTTAGTTTCTTACAGTTTAATCTGGTTAATGTGTACATGACCTGGGGAGGCAAGACCACCTTGTTCGTCAGGCTATTTTTGCAAGCCTACGTGGCACAGAGAAAATAAAAAAAAATGAAAATGAAGTCAGATTCGAGGAATTACAACCCTTAATATGTGGAATTATCAAAAATGATTGGGTTATAAAAATAAGTGCTACAAACTTCGTTTTTTACTATTCATGAAGCTTAATACTTATACTGTGACCTCCTAGCATTATAATTTAATTTAAGGTATGGTATACTGCATAATGAGGACATTAGCATATAGAATTTCACTTGACGCAGACGTGAAAAACTCATTTTTCTCAGGATTTGCAGGAGATATGTCTAATGTCCAATCTGTGCAATTTGTAAAGAACATTCTGAGGATGATTAATAAGTAATGCAATTGTAGGATCTTTATTTTTAAGTGCCCCAAATATCAAAGTCGAATTTGGGCATTTTTGCCATTTACAATAGCTTTAAAGTGCTTTAGGATTCAGTAAATGCATACATTTAGGTATAATACAAATTTGCAGGTCGTTCCCATTTGGGTTTCCTTAAATAGGTCAGTGAGCCAATGTGCCTGGTGCAGAGGTTTGAGTTTAATATCAGGGTGGAAGGTTTTAACTTTTGCTGGACCTAACTGAGACCTTCATCCTTTTAAGGTTGATGAAATGAGTACCATTGCAAACAAGCATTTGTTCTAAAAACTGGTATGTGTGTTATTATGTTCTGCGAATTATTCACAGTAACTGTTTTAATAATCTAGGTATAGAAATAAATTGTAGCCCCTAACAGGAGTAATATCTATATCATCTGTTTTTAAATAGGGTTGGTTATTGCAGGTTAGAAAGAGTTGGGAAGGTTTTTTTTCCTTTTTCAGCCTTAGAGTGAGGAAGAGATAGAGGGCTGAGGAGCCCGCAAGGCAGATTTTGACCTTAAGGTCAGTGAGGTAGGATAGGAGTAAGTGTAAACAGATGGAGAAATTATTGCTTGGAAAAGCAGGGCCTCAAAGGGTGTTGGCGCACGGGACACACAGAGTGTCTGTGAAAAAGTTTTTGGAAAGTTAAAAAGGTTTAGCATGTTTTCAAAAGATGGTTGTTACAGTTGATATTTTGTGTGTTATGTGCAGAAATGTTTGTGCATTTTATATATTTTTGCATTTTGTCCTTTTGTGGATTGTTCCTGCTGGTCCTGTGTGTCAGAAGCGACTCGATTAGTTGTGTTTGACAGCCAAATGTCCACTAACTGGTGATCTGCTGTCAAAAGGAGGGTGAGGATTTTAATCCTGACAAATTAAGCAGGCCTGAATATTCTGTTTTGGGCTGCAGGTTCACAGTGCAGAAAAGTGCATGCATTAGTGTTGTGTGTCACCGCTTATTTACATATGCTATTGTTTTGTCTATGCTTTTTGTGGTTGATATACAGCGTGTATATCTGATGGCTTGGCATATGTGTGTTTTTTGGGGGGTTTTTGCGCTGATACTAAATTTCACAGATATGATATTTCGTGCTGTGAACAAAACAAGACAACACTTCACCAGTGTATGTCAAATTTGGCTATATAGTATTGAAGTAAAATAAAAGAGATATACAGGATCAAAGTATGTCACATGTTGTTAGTCATGTACTGCCCCTCCCCTTAAGGAACGGGCAACCCTAAATTTATGTATCCTGATTGGACGTAAGGATAAATTATAGATTTGTGACTCTTGTACATGGTGACCTATTTTCTATATCACATTAGTCAGTTTTGTTCTGCTTCCTAACTAGGGTATGGCTTTGTACCATAAAGGAAACAAGGCTTAATTTTTACCTAGTCCCATTTCCCTTTTGCAAATTCCTTTCACCAGTTGGTGTATTGCTCAGGTTCATGCTTCCAGACTGCAGTAATGTACCAGAGACCCCATATTATGTATAATTCCCTTTTGTATGACCAGTCTGGTTTTCAAAAATCTTCTTTAGGCCTACTCTAATGTTTTCCAGTCTGACTGTTAGGGTAGTGATGGACTGATTAACTGACTCAATACTATAGTAAGATACGTTTTCCACCCCAATAGGAGACACCTTACGTTTTTTTGAATATGACAAATTCAATGCCTATTCTAATTTGGTTTTTAGTTCCTTTTTTCTGCTGCTTTAATTTTTGATGGACCAGATGTATTTTAAATAATGGAAATACCAGGAATCTTTAGTTCTTGTCTTTTGTTTCCACATTTTGATCATTAGCTTTTGTATTGCATAGTCCATCTGATGGACAATTATTAAAGGGAGGTATCTACATGTCCCTGAAATATGTATTATGTGATCTCTCTTTTGAGGTGTTCTAGATAAGGAATTTAGGAACACCTATATGTAATCATTAAGAAAAAAATGTGTTTGCCCCATTAGACAATGCCACCATATGTGAGGACATCCATTCAGATAGAATTCCCATGTAGCTATCTACCCTTAGGTGGTAGAGGATATGCTCTCACATGGAAGCCCAATTAAAGAGGCTAGAGGCACTGTTTTGCCTACTGCCTTTGTCTTTGAATTGCCTTTGAGAATGGCAGTGTGTTATAGACCAGAAATGTCCCATGACGTATGGCCACTCCATTAAAGATTGCAGGCCACTTGCTTGCAGTCCCCTTGTTATACAATGAACTGTTTTTGTACTTAATTGAAGGAAACAACTGTGTCACATTGCCTACGTCACTAGGTTCTGCGGGATTAAGTCATGATAACCTACGGAACTCACCCACAATCCCATCAGTGACAGTTAACAGATGAAAAGTCCCAGCACCCAGAAAAGTAGCAAGATTGGACAGCAATCGCCAGCGTGCCATCAGTGGTATCTCCAACGTATTGTACTTGCTTCATCAGAAGGCGTTGAACATCAGAAAAGAAGGAGGATATGGTTTTGCCACAGAACCAGAATTTCAGTGCAAAAGAGCGAAAGAGAAGGATTCTTGATTTTGAGGCTTCAGTTTTCTACCTGTCATGTGCTGGTTAACCTCGGACAGTGTGCAGTCCCTTGAGCCCCTTGGCCTGAGTTTTGGCCACACACCCCCTTTTCCTTTGCTCCAACGGAAGTGCAGTGCCCTGGAGGATTTGAGATTGGCAAAAGGCACTACATTATGGTGCCCATGAAAGAGCAGCCCGAGCATCCTCTGACACTGAATAGAGACTGTTGGAGCCTGAAAGTGTTGCCGAGAGTGACAGTCTGTTGCTCTTTCCCGAAAAAAGAAAAAGGCTGGCGGCACCAAGTTTTCTGTTCTGGCCCCTGTGTTTTGGAACTCCCTGCCCGCGGCACTCCGCACAACACCCTCCTACACTGAATTTAGGAAAAACCTCAAAACCTTCCTTTTTTCTCGTGCTTTTGCTGCCTAACTCTCCTCGTTTGCCATCCCCTCACAATCTGAAGCGCCATGAAACCGCATGGTATAAGTGCGCTATATAAATGTTTTTAAATTCAAAAATTCAAATTCAAATTAATAGTACTTGGGTCTGCATGAGATGATCTGTGCCCTTTGATCAATCAAGAGCACACTATCTGTAGTGCCTGCAGCACAGGAAATATTGGTGCACTGCATTGAGACATTGAGACTTTCAAGTGAGCTGTGAGTGTTTGCCAGGAAGGCACTCCAACTGATACTGAGTAACATCATTTTCATGAAAGGCCTGAATGAAGAGGCCCATGCGGAAGAAAACAACAGAAACAGGATTTGATGGACAGTAGAAGCCTGCCAGAGAGGCTTCGATGGACTCTGGGTATTTCCCATGCAATTGCATAGAATGGGTGTTTGGAGACTGATTCTTATTGTTTTATTGGCATTGTCAATAGTCACTGAAATACATAATGTTTGCAAAATAATTTTAGGATTTGCCTGTGTAATGGCAAAAGCAGGGTCTGAGGTTCTTTAATTTTGACTCCATCTTACATTTGTCATCAATTTGTGTTGCCTTTACACAGACTGCTCTATTCATGAAGTGTTTCTGCCCTTTGGACTGCAACGTGTAGAAACCCCCCCCCCCTGTCCTTGCTTTGAAAGCAATCTCAGACACTAGCTGGCCTAACTGCATACAGACATGTTCTGCCATTACTGATTGACCTATAAGTGCTGTATTGATTGACTTATGGGTAGGGCAGAAACACGACGTAAGGGGGACATTCTGGTTACATGATGTTTTTCTATTGGCTAATATTTTGCAGATCTTGTATGTCCATATTAGGTATTTTGTATGCTTGCAGAAGCTAGGACTGCCCCTTTTTTTGATGCTGAGTTTGTAACTCTAAGCATATAAAAGGCCTCTGTGTTTTGTACTCTTTAGACTACCTCATTCGGTTGCTACGGCTTCTGTGTGACGTGGCCTCACCTATTAAGTTTAATAAAGATGTCTTTTCATATTTCAGCTTCTGTGTCAAGTTCTTTATTGATATTAGTAAGACCCCTGAGAATGAAGATTTCAGTTCTTCATCTGGGCAGGAAATAAGAGACAGAGACCTTTTCCTTTTCTGCTCCCCGCCCGTCCACGAACAGAATATTTCCGACGTCCAAGGACGCATGTTCATAATAAAAAAGTAGGGGAACGGAATCTACAGAATTAAAGAAGTAGGGGCATGCCGTGCCCTGCTGTTCCCGCCCACTTCGACCACTGATCCAGACATCACATGCGTCCTGGGTATTGTAACTAACTGGTTCTATTGTACAGCGCTCTGATGCCTTCAGGTAATGTCCGCGCTTTAAAATGCACTAAATACAGTTTCAGTTTCAGTTTTTAACGTCTTTATTTCGATTTCTCATCATAAAAGACACACATATACACAAAATTTCTTTAAATACAATTAGTACAACAAAGTCATAAGATCATAAATATTCAAATTCATATGCTAACCAAATCCAATAGAAACAAGGCAATTAAAGTGAAGACAAAACAAAACAAATCTAGTTAAAAATATTCAAATTCATATACCAACCAAATTCAAAAAGAAAAACAAGGCAATTAAAGTGGAGACAAAACAGGTCTAGTTAAAAATCTCAATTAAACATACTTATAAAGACGTCAGGGAAAATTTTTAAAACATTTAAGTATATAAAATAGCAATCAGCAAAAAAAAAAAAAAACCAGTAGGGTGACACAGAGTACAGGTTATTTAGGTCAAGATACTATGAGCTGACTGGTTGATTTAAACCTTATCAACCAAGCCCACCCTAGGAATTTGGCCAATCCTATGGTTAGCCATTCAGAAGTGTTGGTTCTCAGAATATACAGTGCTTCACTACTCACTCGGGTGTTAAGTCTAGTACATATAGGTTTCAGCCACTTATTACGTGGTTCACAATAAGCAGAACAGACAAATAAAAAGTGGCCAACTGTTTCCTTACAAACATTACAACAGGGACAGAAACTTGACTCTGACCTCTGCCAGCCGCTAGTAAAAACCCTCAGCGGCAGTGTACCTACACGGAACTGATGGTATAATTTCCTATCTAATGTTTTAAGGATAACATCCCAATATACTTCTTTATTAGGTACTACTTTATGGAGCAAGAACTGGCCTGTCAAATTCATTTTCTCAGAAAGTGCCACATGTTCCATTTTTACCTTGGACCAGAAGAGAAGTTTGAATTCATTCTTAGTAGGGAAGGTTTGAGAACCCGGCTCCGACCAAAGCAAGGGGAGACCCATTTCAGTGAGGGTGTTCTTAATTAGCTTTAGCCAAGGTATACCACCTGCCCCTTGCTGCGTTCTCACATCCTGTAATTCCCTGGCGAACATGGCCAACTCCGGGGTGGACCATATACGTCTCCATAACGCCACCATCCTATAGAGGGCCTGGTGTTTAATAGTGTGCATGCCCATATCCATCAGGAGTGGAAGAACTGGTGTTGAAGGGGGGAGGTTAACTAGGTTTCGGAGGAATTTATTCTGTATCCTATCCAAGGCAGACAGGTCCACTCCACCCCAAATATCGACCCCATATAATATAGCTGAACTGATTTTAGCACTATAGATTTTAAGTGCGGGCAGTACTCTTTTAGTCAAGGAGCACCGCTGCTCTTTAACTAGACAACCAGTCAGGCGAGCAAATTTCAAACAGAGAGCCGATACTTGATCTTTCCATTGTAGCCTATAATCCAAGGTAACACCAAGATAAGTCATTACATCAACCTGCTCTAGTCTAGACCCATTCATTAAAACATGTCCTCTCAGTGGCTTTTTCTTAGTTAGGACCATGAACTTGGTTTTATTAATATTGATCTCAAGATCATTTATAGTACAAAAGTCCATGAATTTATTTATGGCTACCTGTAAACCCTTCTGCGTCTTGGCCAATATGAGGGTATCGTCTGCAAAAATTAAAAGAGGGAATTTGGACCCTCCCAATGAAGGAGCATCGGTGGGGGTATCTGAAAGGAACTTTACCACCTGGTTAATGAAGAGTACAAATAGGGTGGGGGCCAGGACACAACCCTGCCTTACACCGCGAGTTACGGGGAAGGATTCGGTAACCTGGCCCTGACGACCCCATCTGACTCTTGCAAAGTTACCCTCGTGCATCCTGATGGTAAGTTCTAATAGTGCACTAGGGACCCCCATCCTTCTCAGTGCTGCCCACATCTTCCCTCTGGGGACCAGATCAAACGCTGATTTGAGATCCACAAATGCAGCGAAGATCTTCCCATCTCTCAAAAGCACAGTTTTCCAATAAATCATGACGAATCTTAATATCTGATCAACTGTGCTAATGTGAGCCCTAAAACCCGCCTGCATTGGAGACAGAATATCTACTTCTGTCATCCACGAGTGGATTTTCCCTAACAGCATTCTTGCTATTACTTTCTGTAGGGCATCGATGAGGCTGATGGGACGATAGTTTCCCGCATCAGACCTATCCCCTTTTTTGTGCACTGGCAAAATTTCGGCCCCTTTCCAAGAATTTGGGATCCTGGTCCCTCTAGCTATAGCATTTGCTAAAATTAGTATATACGGGACCCAGTGTTTTTGGTCATATTTAAAAAGGTCCGCAGGGATGCAGTCCATGCCAGGGGCTTTGCCATTCTGCACTTGTTTAAGAGCAGAGATAGCTTCAGTTTCAGTAAAAACAATGTGTTCAAGTGAGGCCACCTCAGACTGCACACTGGCATCTTCCCTAATGGTAGTAAGGGAGATCCGTTCCGTGTGGCTGAACTGTGCCCCGTAATGCTTGACCCATTGTTCTGCCGAAACATGATTTACTGGAATATGTAGTTCTCCCGCCCCACCCCATTTCACAACCTCCCAAAATTTCTGTTGGTTAGAAGAGGTACTTGCCTGATATAAATCTAGCCAACGCTGGTCATCCCATTTGATTTTTGCCTCTTTTAGTGCTTTCCTATAAGTCACCCTAGCTATCCTTATATTCGGGCAAGATTTAGATTTAATGGCCTTTAATAGGGAGCTGTGGGCAATTCTACATGTCTTATCATACCATTTCGACCTGGATTCTGCTGGGACGTTTTTTCCTCCTTTCACAGGTTTGATAAAAAAAGATTTTAATTTATTAAAAAGAGACTCGTGAATTGTCCCAATCTGATCAAGTGAAATTCCAGCCTCTAGTAAGGGTACCATCTGTCTTGTGGCCGCTAGGACCTCCGTGGCAATCCTGCTAATAATGGCAGTATTGTCTTGGAGCCCAGCCCATCTTACCCTTCTACAATCATTTGTGAGACCAGCATCTGCTGTCTCAATGTTAGTTACAGGGTTCATGTGAAGACCCTCATCCACAGAAAGTTTTATTATCAAGGGGTTATGATCACTCTCAGGTCTAGTGACTATTTCCATGTCCACCAGTATTTTCCAAAACTCTATCTTCAACAAAAAATAGTCAATACGGCTCGAGTTAAGGGAGTTATCAAATGTTACTTTTCCCATCTGATCTGATTTGGTCCTACCATTCGCTGCACGCAAGTCCCATTCCAGGCAAAGGCCCAACCATTGCATGGCTGCCTCCGTTACTTTTTTGATTGGAGGGATAGACAAAGGAGGAATATTCCAAATCTGGTCAATATCCCCATAACCCCCACCATCAAGATTAGGAAATGGTTCAAAGCAGCAGTTAAAGTCCCCTGCCACCATAACACATTTGTCACTACTAATGTTATTCAGTAGGGAGTCAAGTTCAGCTACCACTCCCGCAGGCTTCCCACCCGGTAACCCTCTAGCGTATATGTTACACAGAAAAAAGACCTGGTTATTTTTACCAGTTAATTTCAACGCTAGGATATCATTGCTCAGAGTAGGGAGTTCCGTGATAGTAATGGCTAAAGATTGTCTAATCCAAATAACTAGGCCTCCTGAGGGGCGGCCCTTCGGTCCCTTACTAGCTGGTTTGTGGTAGTTAAGATAACCGACCCGATAAATAGCGTCGGTTGACCAGCTTTCCTGCAAAATAATAACATCATGTAGATCCACAAAGGAACCCCAATCAGCTTCTGACACTTTCCCTTTTAAGCCCGCTATATTCCAAGACAAGACTGCGAGAGTGTGAATTGTTTTCTCTACCATCTTGGTGGTTGGGTTAACAACAGCCTTAGTGATCGTATGTCTAGGGATACCTGACAGGAGTGTTTCCCTTGTTTCCACCCTCTGTGGATTAACGCTAAACACAGGGACGGTCTCCACCCCTGGGGGACACACATTATTTAAGGAACCCATTACCACAGCCTTAGAACACCCATTAATCGGTTGTACTATATCATCATGTCAATCCACACCCTCCAGGCCGGAAAGGGGAGCAAACCGGTTTGCAAGGTGGGGATAGAACATTGGATAAAGTGGAGTATCAAAATTGAATCTCCCTCTAGTCCTGTCCCTTCTAGAATGATGAAACGGGGTGAGGGATCTGTTTGTATATAGGGCTGGGTAAAAATAATGCAGTAGTAGAGTTTGTACATCCCCAACTCTACCAAATCTTGGTTCCCTGCAGATGTATTCAGCGACCCAGGGCTCTCTGAAGCTAACCACCACACAATCCCCCTCAAGATCTTTCTTACCATAGCCAATCCAATCCACCCTCCTTACATTAAGTATTTCAGGATTTAGATTAGGAGGTAGTGGCCGGTTTTTATTAAGCCAGAATGTAACCTTATTGTAGAGATCCTTGTGAGTTTCTCTCTTACCCTCTACAAGCGGAGCCACACCAGTTAAAACAATTGTATAGGGTACTGACTCTGGTGGGAGGTTCACACACTGTTTCTTTGGGATGGGTTTGGCGATGGACTGATGACTGATATTTGTGCTCCTAACAGAAGTTGGATTTTTCGGAACCTGCTGATTTTTAACAGGCTTTAGCCTTGCAGGGTTCACTGTAGAAGCTACTTTCTTAGGATCGGGAACGGTTTTTGCTTGCGGGGCCTTGGATATAGGGGGTCCCACTTGTAAATTATTACCCCCCGCTTTATCAGTTATCATAGTTTTGGGCTTCAGTATAGTCGGGACAGGAGTGATCAAACCAGCAGTTGCTAAACTGGCGAGGATTCTATCAGAAGTTGCTTTGTTGTCCTTCACTAGCGAATCTATAGAATCCATTTTCGTATTTAGTAACCTTGTCCTTTCAAAAAGAGGTAGGAGTAATGATTTAAATAACAACTCAATTTTAGCCAGAAATATCTCTTCTGTGATGCTAATCATAGTCTCACCTCCCCCTTGCTGGACAGTAGCGTTGGTATTGGGTAGCTGTTGGGGGGAAGATGAATCATTTCCCAGCCCCCCAGTTTGTTCCTCTATAACCAGTGAGTCTACCCTTTTGCGTTTCCCAGGGTTATGAATGGGTGTTTGCTGTGGATGAGAGAGGGAATCCAAGAGTTCAGTACTAATGTTAAGATTTGGTGAATCTGAAAGACCAGTGTTATCCCTGGACTGATCTAGACAGATAGTTCCACTATTTTGCAAATTATCATGTGCAGTATTAAAAGCGCTTCCCTGATAAGAATCCACTAATTCAACTGTATGGTTCTCAGGAACAGTCACCAATAATACTTCGGTATTACTATCCGAATTCAGCGTCGAAAGTGGGACAGGGGAGACAGCCTCATTAATTTTACCTAGCGAAGACCTCTTACCAGTGATAATATCGAGTGAGAGGCGTTTTTCAACCAGGGCGATCTCCTTCTCTAGTATAGCCGTGGAGCGCTTAAAAAACTGATCAATTGTACCAGTAAAAGTACCATTTGAGGTTGAGACCTGAACTTCCCTCTCCTTACCTGACCTTAGGGGCATTTTTATAAATCCTTTTTAAAAATATACAACTAGCAGTACTATGACCAACCTTACTACTGAATCAGCGAAGCCACTCAGGCCTCAATGTTTTAACAACACTTTAGGCACGAGCAGTCACAATATAAAAATTTTACCAATTAAAGGGTTCATGGATAGGTGTCCAGGAAGAAAAAGTTAATGGTAGGGCCCGGCCCGGCCTCCTCCGGCCCCGGACGGCCACAGACGGTCCCGCCCTTGTCCCGGGCTTCTCCCGGCGCCCTCCCGCGCGCTCCCGCGCCGCGGGAGAACTGGCCTCCAGATATGGTAATCACTGTCTAGGGGGGGGAGGGGTCGGGGAGAGCAGCCCAGGTGGTCAGAATCAGGCAGGCAGGTGCTCCTGGGAAACAGAGTCCCAGCACCCGCGCTCGCAGCCCCGCCTCGCTCAGTCCACTCCGCCTTGCACGTCCCTCAGCAGTTGCCCCCAGAGATGGTCAGACTCCCCTTACGATGCGGGACCCGCGGAGCGGGTACCGCGAGGGGTGGAGGAAAGAGGTAAACAGCAAAAAGGTGTTCCACAGGGTCCCAGGTGCAGCGTCCGTTCTGCAGTGCGTCCCACTGGGCAATCCAAGCACGAAAGTTTAAGAAGGCTCGAGGGCGGGGGGGAGGGGGGGGGGGGTCGGGGAGAGCAGCCCAGGTGGTCAGAATCAGGCAGGCGGGTGCTCCTGGGAAACAGAGTCCCAGCACCCGCGCTCGCAGCCCCGCCTCGCTCAGTCCACTCCGCCTTGCACGTCCCTCAGCAGTTGCCCCCAGAGATGGTCAGACTCCCCTTACGATGCGGGACCCGCGGAGCGGGTACCGCGAGGGGTGGAGGAAAGAGGTAAACAGCAAAAAGGTGTTCCACAGGGTCCCAGGTGCAGCGTCCGTTCTGCAGTGCGTCCCACTGGGCAATCCAAGCACGAAAGTTTAAGAAGGCTCGAGGGCGGGGGGGAGGGGTCGGGGAGAGCAGCCCAGGTGGTCAGAATCAGGCAGGCGGGTGCTCCTGGGAAACAGAGTCCCAGCACCCGCGCTCGCAGCCCCGCCTCGCTCAGTCCACTCCGCCTTGCACGTCCCTCAGCAGTTGCCCCCAGAGATGGTCAGACTCCCCTTACGATGCGGGACCCGCGGAGCGGGTACCGCGAGGGGTGGAGGAAAGAGGTAAACAGCAAAAAGGTGTTCCACAGGGTCCCAGGTGCAGCGTCCGTTCTGCAGTGCGTCCCACTGGGCAATCCAAGCACGAAAGTTTAAGAAGGCTCGAGGGCGGGGGGGAGGGGTCGGGGAGAGCAGCCCAGGTGGTCAGAATCAGGCAGGCGGGTGCTCCTGGGAAACAGAGTCCCAGCACCCGCGCTCGCAGCCCCGCCTCGCTCAGTCCACTCCACCTTGCACGTCCCTCAGCAGTTGCCCCCAGAGATGGTCAGACTCCCCTTACGATGCGGGACCCGCGGAGCGGGTACCGCGAGGGGTGGAGGAAAGAGGAAGGAGGTAAACAGCAAAAAGGTGTTCCACAGGGTCCCAGGTGCAGCGTCCGTTCTGCACTAAATACATAAATATTGTGGGGAACAAGGCTTTGGTGTTTTACTCCATGCCAAAGGCACGCAGCTAATTTGAGCCGTACAAGCTGCTAATGACCAACCTACTGCAAAGTCTTCCTTTTCACTAGTAACCTGTCCTCAACCAGCAGCATTCTCACAACCCTAATTGTTTGCCTGTTCTGGTTTTGTAAACTGGGAGAGGTTCCTTGTGAGCATGGCAGCCATGATCACAAGACAAACCTCTCCAGCCCGACTGAGGTGGTTGCTCCCGGGCCTGGAAGCCCCCCCCCCCCCCAGCGCCATGGCAGTAACTGGGCTGCTGCATTCCTTTTCAGTGCGCCACTTATTTACTTCAATCTCTTCACTGTAAAAGGGATAAACCCACTCACCACGAAGAACCTCTTGCTGCGTCTAATGGCGGAAAGGAGGTCCAGTGTCGGGAATACTTCCCCTCACCGTCCCACAAGTACATGACAAGGAGAGACACAGCAGATCTCTCTCTGGCGCCGTTCTTTGTCCTCCTCAGCAGCGGCAGTAGCCGTAGTAATTCCTCCAACGGACCATCGCCTGTGAGCCTGGGTGGTTGGTGTTTGGTGTACATTACAACGGACACAAAATCGGCATGGCGCCACTTTGAGGTGCAGGCACCATCACAGCACAACTTTCACAGTGCAGAGCCAGCAGCAATAACTTCAAATGCGCCCTGGCCCGCGCTCCCACAGGCAGTAGGAGGGAACTGACAGACACCGTAATTTGATTGGTCACAGGGTGGGGTTAACACTACAGTGAGGCTTGCTCAACTATGATTGATGTGCAGCCCTGGCTCTGCGGAGCTGAAGCAGACAGCACCCAGGGCTAGCTTTATTGGCGGGGGAGGTCCTTCAGCAAACACTTCAATGGCTTTGCCGAGCTGGTGACATCACTGTGAGCTCCTCAGCCGGCAAATCTGTGTTGCTGGCGCATGCTCAGAGAGCATGATTTGTGCCTGCCATAAACCTGACTTGCGAACGAATGCTGCCTGAAATCATCAGACAGCCTGAGTCAGTTTACTGACACTTTGGCACACAGTTGTTTTCACTCGTAGACGTAGTTACAATTGTACAATAAAATAAAAGCACAAATTATCGAAGGTCGCCAACAGATTGAGCAGTATCAGAACAGCCTTGCCCCCCTGGTCCAGCTTACCCGTGAGAAATTCAGTCACTTCCAGCAGAGCGGACTCCGTAATGTAGTTAGCCCTAAAACCGAATTGGGACTCATGAAGGAGCTGCCCATCTTCAATGTGTTTTTGGAGGGCCTTGTTTGCATGCTTCTCTAATACTTTGGAGAGGGCCATAAGAAGGGAGATTGGCCTGTAGTTGGCAGGCTCCGTCGGTTTGGCGTTGGCCTTTTTTTATCAGTGGAACAATCTTAGCATTCTTCAATAATTTTGGCATGCTGCCCGAGGAGAGGGAAGCATTATAGAGCTGGTTTACTGTGGGGTTTATGGTGGGAGCTAATAGGTTCCGGATATTCACTGGACATGGGTCGGTAGGAGAGCCAAACTTAATGCTTTGGAGAAGGGTTAGTGTCTCTTCAAGCTGAAACACGGGGAAAGTTAGTAAAGATGGAGGATCCAAGAGGTGAAATTTGCTATTAGAACTAAGGTAGAAGGTCAGTTCTTCCTCTGAGATGTTAGTAAAGGCTTGTTGGATCACAGAGATCTTTTTGTGGAAGAATTGAGCTTTTTGCTTAGCCATTCTTCTGTGCATGCTCCTTTGTGATGACTTTCGGGCGGTAAAGGATTTAACTATGCTAAAGATTTCCTTACTTATATTTTGAGCATTTTCTATCTTGGTTTGAAAGAAGTTTTTCTTGGCTGCCTTCATGAGAATGTAATGAGCTTTTAGGGTGTCTTTATACACCTTCCTGTCCTCAGGTAGATCAGATTTACGCCATTTCCGTTCCATTTTTCTACAATTTCTTTTGCTAGAACTGAGGGAATCGTTAAACCATGGAGCTGGTGGGGCCGACCTCTTTGAGGAGCGGGAAACAACCGGTACCACTGCGCCAATGTTGGTTCGGAGCCTTAAATCTATTGAGAGGGCATCCGAGTCGGGACAGCCAGACAGCTCCGGTGAGGAATGACCGAGGGCATCTGCTAATATCGGGATGGGTATTTTGTAGAACGTTCTGTAATTAGGGACCCTCTGCCCTGCGTTAGCCCGATGGCCTGTGGCAGAGTTGAGAATGACTAATTTTAATTGGAGGTGGTCAGACCAGGTAAGAGGTAGGCTTACTGATATGTCAAAGTTGTGAAAGATTTGGTCTAGGGTATGGCTCTTCTCATGGGTGGCCGAAAAATAGATGGAAACATGTTGCAGGCCTGCAGCGGGTAATTTCCATTGTCCATATGTATATTGAAATCTCCCAGAATGAGGCAGTTTTTTGTATTTTAAGTCCAGGGAGGTGGTGGCTGTATTAAGCGAAGTAATAACATTTCCAATTGCACCGGGAGGTCTGTAAATCAGAAAACTAGCGATGCTATCATGGGGGGATAAGGTACAGCGGAAGCTTAAGGATTCTACATCCTTGATGTTTTCCATTGGAATGGGAGAGCAATCGAGTTTTTGTTTGTAAATTATGGTGACACCATCCCTCCTTCCCACTCGGTCAGTATCTCCGAAGGATTTTGTAACCCATAGGGTTGACCGAGGTGATAGTAGGGTTGGAGGCTTCAGACGGCCAGGTCTCAGTGAGAAATAAAAGATCAGGCTGTTCATCAGAAAGTAGGCCATAAATGTGTGGTTCATGCTTTTGCATAGAGCAACAATTTAAAAGGGTGCCCTTTAAGTCCTCTGTTTCCTTATTTGCGTAGGAGGTTCTTCAGTGCGAGCTTCCTGGGCTGGAGGAGAGACCAGTTGCACTCATTGCATCAAAAGTCTACCTCCAAGCTCGGATCAGTCGCTGTATAATGGTAGCCCCCTAAGGCTAAGCAGTTTTTCCCTATTGCAATATAGTGGAAGAAACTCACCGGAGGGGAACTGGGCAGCATGGACGGTGCTGGACGCCTCCAAGACACTGACGGGTGCAAAGGGGCTTGCCTTTGGTGCGCCAGCGGTGCACCCGCTGGGTGCGTCCATTTGCATCGGGACTATATAGGCTAATGCCTATGATGCAGACTGGATCACTAACACAGCTGAGGAAGTGGAAACTGCGTGGGCTGAAGTGAGGAGCCTGATAATAGCCCCAGCCGTGGCAGACCAGGACTGGAGGAAAAAGCGAAATGCGAATCAGAGCAGCTAAGGAGGTATAGGCAAACAGAATAAAGTAAAGTCTAAGTGCGCGTAGGTAGGAGAAATTGTTAAATAGCACAGAGTAATTCAGCCACACATATACAATTTAAAAAGTATTAAAAAAGTATTAAAAACCTAGTAGAAGGAAACACTAAATCCTACCGCTGTCAGCTGCGCGTGTCAATTTACATCGGGAATATATAGGCTAATGCCTATGATGCAAACTGGATCGCTAATGTAGCTGAGGAAGTGGAAACGGCGTGGGAAACAGGGGCTCAAATTGGACCTTATATTCAAACCTGTTCTGAACAGGGGCCCCCAAAGTATGTTCGGCCCAGGGCCCCCAAAATCATTAAGATGTCCCTGGGGGGGGAGTTGGATTTAAAATCCAACACCTTCCTTAGTATCCGCACAGACTGGAGTTGGAATAGTAAATTATACTATTCCAACATCCAGCGTCCCCCTCCGCAAGTCATTGTTCCGACTTGGGGAGTAATGATATGCGGAATCACAACGCGGTCGTTGCGTTGTGATTCCCTCCGGAATAAGAACCTGTGGAAAAAGAACATACATTCGTACAGACTGAGGCGGGCCAAGAGTCTTCTGTGCATGTAAGCCAGGCACCAAGGAGGGTGGAGGGTTTTAAACATGTTAGCCCTGCACAGAGTAGGGTGGAAGGTTTTAAACATGTTAGCCCTGCACAGAGGAGGGTAGAGGGTTTTAAACATGTTAGCCGTGTTCAGAGGAAGGTGAAGGGTATATGTGAGCCATGTACAGACTGAGGAGGGCGAAGAGTCTTCTGTGCATGTAAGCCCTGCACAGAGGAGGGTAGAGGGTTTTCAACATGTTAGCCATGTTCAGAGGAAGGTGAAGGGTCTTATGTGAGCCATGTACAGACTGAGGAGGGCCAAAAGTCTTCTGTGCATGTAAGCCATGCACCGAGGAGGGTGGATGGTTTTCAACATGATAGCCATGTTCAGAGGAAGGTGAAGGGTCTATGTGAGCCATGTACAGACAGAGGAGGGCGAAGAGTCTTCTGTGCATGTAAGCCGTGCACCGAGGAGGGTGGAGGTTTTTTAGGGCTCGCCTGCTGTGCGCATGCGCACAGCTGGAAGCTCTATGGGGGCTTATCCAGTGTTTAACCACCACTGGCGATTCCACTGGCGATTCCTTTGAGTGCATGTGCTTTTTAGGTCATTGCGCAAGCCCTAAAAAGCGCGTGCACAATGCCACCAGCCATCTGCCTGCCTGCCTCGCATTACCACATCAAAGGCAGCCGTCCCAGGTCATTTGTCACCTCCTAATTATTCACTGCCTGCCGGCCGTATTTTCAATTTCGTCTCCTAATCTTCCCGCCCCTTGCTGCAACAACTGTTTATGCTCTGCTTGAAAAGAAACATGGAATGCATGCTGTATCCAGGACCACGAATTCCATGCTTCTTAAGAGGGCTTTTCGGAGTTTTGGTTTAATTACTGAGTGCACTGTGTAGTAGCTAGCTAAGGCGCAGTTATGTTGCCATGTGCTGTTGCCGTGCCCAGACAACATTCATATATATTTTCTTTCCTTTCTGCACACATTGTTGCGATTTATTTTGCCCTGCTGCTTATCATTTTCTAAGCAGACCTTTAAAATTCGTCATTCCTTAAAATATAGTGTAGCTTCGGTATTAATTAAACACCGACAGGTTTAACAAAACCTTCTCCCAATGCAGATGTTAACAAACAAACCTCTCTCATTTACGGTTCGTACTCTTTTCTTTTCTGTGATTTAGTTTTCCTTCCAGAATAACGTCCTACATATTTTTCTGCATGTATCTGTTGGAACAGTAGCAAGCCCTTGTCATAATTTATCCAGCATCGTTAAAGGATAGATTTTTTTTGTTTTGAGAGTTGTAATTTCCGTTAAGGCTCCCACCACACAGCTTCACCTACACAGCTCCACCAAGGCACCCACCACACAGCTCCACCGAGGCACCCACCACACAGCTCCACTGAGGATGTACCATGTTACAACGCATACCATTACAACTACCTACTGTTACAACGCGACCATTACAACGCATACCATTACAACGCATAGCGCTTTGAGGTGCTGGATAGTGGTAAGTATAATTTACTATTCTAACTCCAGTCCCCGTGGACCCTAGGGAAGGTGTTGGATAGTAAATTATACTTATTCCCTATCCTAGAGCGCCCCCCAGCGCAATGCGTTGTAATGGTATGCGTTGTAAAAGTCGCGTTGTAACAGTATTGCGTTGTAACAAATGCGTTGTAACAGGCGTATACCCTCCACTGATGCACCCACCACACAGCTCCACCGACACAGCTCCACCGATGCACCCACCACCCAACTCCACCTACACAGCTCTACCGATGCACCCACCACACAGCTCCACCGATGCACCCACCACACAGCTCCACCGAGGCACCCACCACACAGCTCCACCGAGGCACCCACCACACAGCTCCACCGAGGCACCCACCACACAGCTCCACAGATGCACCCACCACACAGCTCCACCAATGCACCTACCACACAGCTCCACCGATGCACCCACCTCACAGCTCCACCGATGCACCCACCACACAACTCCACCGATGCACCCCCCACACACCTCCACCGATGCATCCACCACACACCTCCACCGATGCACCCACCACACACCTCCACCGATGCACACACCACACATGCCCCCACTACACATGCCCCAACCACACAGCTCCACAGATGCCCCCACCACACAGCTCCACCGATGCACCCACCACACAGCTCCACCGATGCACCCACGACACAGCTCCACCGAGGCAACCACCACACAGTTCCGCCGAGGCACCCACCACACAGCTCCACCGATGCACCCTCCACACAGCTCCACCTACACAGCTCCACTGATGCACCCACCACACAGCTCCACCGATGCACCCACCATACAGCTCCAACTACACAGCTCCACCGATGCACCCACTACACAGCTCCACCGGTGCACCCACCACACAGCTCCACCTACACAGCTCCAGCGATGCACCCACCACACAGCTCCACCACCCAACTCCACCGATGCACCCACCACACAGCTCCACCGATGCACCCACCACACAGCTCCATCGATGCATCCACCACACAGATCCACCGATGCATCCACCACACAGCTCCACCGATGCACCCACCACCCAACTCCACCGATGCACCCACCACACAGCTCCACCGACACAGCTCCACCGACGCACCCACCACACAGCTCCACCTACACAGCTCCACTGATGCAACCACCACACAGCTCCACCGATGCAACCACCACACAGCTCCACTGATGCAACCACCACACAGCTCCACCGAGGCACCCACCACACAGCTCCACCGAGGCACCCACTACACAGCTCCACCGATGCACCCACCACACAGCTCCACCGATGCACCCACCACACAGCTCCACCGATGCACCCTCCACACAGCTCCACCTACACAGCTCCAGCGATGCACCCACCACACAGCTCCACCTACACAGCTCCACCGATGCACCCTCCACCCAACTCCACCGATGCACCCACCACACAGCTCCACCGACACAGCTCCACCGATGCACCCACCACACAGCTCCGTCGAGGCACCCACCACACAGCTCCGCTGAGGCACCCACCACACAGCTCTGCCGAGGCACCCACCACACAGCTCCGCCGAGGCACCCATCACACAGCTCCGCCGAGGCACCCACCACACAGCTCCGCCGAGGCACCCACCACACAGCTCCGCTGAGGCACCCACCACACAGCTCTGCCGATGCTCCAACTAAGCTCCACCAATGCACCCACCACACAGCTCCACCAATGCACCCACCACACAGCTCAGCCGTGGCACCCACCACACAGCTCCGCCGTGGCACCCACCACACAGCTCCGCCGTGGCACCCACCATACAGCTCCACCGATGCTCCAACTAAGCTCCACCAATGCACCCACCAAACAGCTACACCGATGCACACACCACTCAGCGCAACCACAGCATCACTGGTTCAAATATGTTCTTTCAATGTTTCAAGCTTTCACGCTTTATTGCAAATCACAAAAAGATGTTAATATTTCACTTCTGTTCTTGGATTTTCGTCACAATAAAAAACACTGAACATAATCTTCACAAATGTTATTTACAAAAGTTTAAGCTATTGCCATTACAAATTAAATAAATAATTAAGTATTAATTATTTTAAAAAATTAAAAGCCATTGTTATTTGTAATATCAATACATCTAAGTCACGTAAATACAAAACATGTTGCATTGCAAATGCTATAGGTGTCACATTTGCGAAAGTTATAACTATTGGCATTGTAAATGATAAAGCTATTAATTTAGCTATTTAAAAAAAACACATAAATAAAAATAATTCATTTATAACACCAATAGCTCAAACTTTCCTAATGCGAGCCCTATTGCATTTCCAATGCTTGTTTTACTTGTTAGCCCTTCACAGAGGAGGGTAGAGGGTTTTAAACAAGTTAGCCCTGCACAGAGTAGGGTGGAGGGTTTTAAACATGTTAGCCCTGCAGAGGAGGGTAGAGGGTTTTAAACATGTTAGCCCTGCACAGAGTAGGGTGGAGGGTTTTAAACATGATAGCCCTGCACAGAGGAGGGTAGAGGGTTTTAAACATGTTATCCATGTTCAGAGGAAGGTGGGGGGTCTTATGTGAGCCATGTACAGACTGAGGAGGGCGAAGAGTCTTCTGTGCATGTAAGCCCTGCACAGAGGAGGGTAGAGGGGTTTCAACATGTAAGCCATGCACAGAGGAGGGTAGAGGGTTTTGAACATGTTAGCCATGTTCAGAGGAAGGTGAAGGGTCTTATGTGAGCCATGTACAGATTGAGGAGGGCGAAGAGTCTTCTGTGCATGTAAGCCATGCACAGAGGAGGGTAGAGGGGTTTCTACATGTTAGCCATGTTCAGAGGAAGGTGGGGGGTTCGCATTTGTTGTGTGCAGAGGAGGGCAGAGTGTCTTGTGCACAGATTAGTCCTATGCAGAAGAGGAAGAAAGCTTTACTAATCGAGTACAATGTTGCTTGTTAATCTCTGTATGCTTCGTTCCTGCACGGCCCTCTCTCCCGCCGAGCCCTGCAGAAGGGAATGTTATTAGAGTTCCGGCTGAGCAGCAGCCCCTGCGTGGATCACATCTTGAGAACTTTGGCTGGCAGATAAAGCGCTCATTGTCCTGCCAGCAGGTCCCTCTCCTCTCTCCCTTTCCCCGTCTCTCCCTCGCGCTCCCTTTCTCCGCCTCCCCTCTTCCCTCCCTCCCTCCATCCCAGATGGGATCTCAGGAGACAGCGCAGGCAGTGAGCTCAGCACACTGGCAGTGCAGAGACTGAGAGCTGAGCTGGACTCAGGAGGAGAGGGAGAGAGACAGCGCCCTGGGAAGAGAGTGCACCTCAGGTAAGAGACCTCATCTGGACATTACTAACCTTCGAGCAAAGGTCCAGGGCGCACGAGGTGCGAGACAGCGCCCTGACAATAGTATGCATGCAGGTGAGAGACTAGACTAAAGACAGCATCCTGCCGAAAGAGAGTTTAGCTGGTGTGTGGGAGAGAGAACCCTCCGCTAAGAGACCACAATGTGGGTGAAAGACAGCAACACGTGGAAAGAGCAGGTGAGAGAGAGCATTCGAAGGCCAGAGCGCCCCGGATAAAACACAGCACCCTGGAGATAGAGCTAATCCAGAAGAGAGACCGCAGCCTTAGAGCAAGGAAGGCGAGGGAGAGCACCCTGAGGATAGAGCTATTCCAGAAGAGAGACCGCACCCTTAGAGTAGACAGCAAGGAAAGCGAGAGACGGCACCCTGAGGATAGAGCTATTACAGAATAGAGACAGCAGCCTTAGGGTAGAGAGCAAGATAGGTCAGACTAGGGAACCTGAGGAAAGAGCATATCCTGGTAACAGTCCGTACCCTGAAGGTAGGTGCCCCAGATATGAGAGACAGGACTCTGAGGAGAGAGCACTACCAGGTAAGAGAAAGCACCCTGAGGGTATGGTGTATCGTAGGCGTGAGACAGCCCCTGTTAATAGAAAGTTCTTAGTAGTTGAAAGCACCCGGGGGGTCGCACTCCCAGGTAAGACACAGCACCCCAAAAACAGAGCGCTCCATGATAAGAGACAGCACCTTGGGACGGAACGCACCTATGCGTCAGACAGCTCCCGGAGAGATTCCAGGAGTGCTTGGTGAATACACGGCTCCAAGGTAAGAGACTGCACCCGGTGGGTAGAGTGTTTCCAAAAGCCCCGGTAGGCAGAGCGCTTCTTTGTGGGATAACGTCGGGTAGATAGAGAGCTTCAAGGAAAGAGACAGCACCCGCTCGATGCAGAGCTCTGATTAAGAGACAGCACCCTGTCGATAAAGAGCTCTGATTAAGAGACAACGCCCCGTCGATGCAGAGCTCTGATTAAGAGACAGTACCCTGTCGATAGAGAGCTCTGATTAAGAGACAACGCCCGGTCTACAGAGTTCCAAAGGAATGGACAGCACCCGGTGGATAAAGAGTGTCCCAGAAGCACCGTGCGGCTAGTTTTAAGGTAGGAGATACAGCCAGGAGGAGGCACCACTGCCAGGCAAGGGACAGCACCTGGCCGATAGAGTGCTCCCAGGTAAGTGACTGTACCTCGGTGGATGGAGAGCGCTAAGGTAAGGCGCTGCACCGTCAGAGCGCGGTCAGGCGGCAGGTGCAGCCCCGGGTAAGGAGCTCACACGTGATGGGGGAGGTGCAGGAGGTGAAGGCGCCGCGGTCCGTGGGTATGAACACGAGGCGCTCTAGTAAATATTGGGAAGACTAGCGCTTCTGCATGAGATGGTTTCAGCGAGAGAGTGAAACATTGGACCCTTCTGTGCAGCAAGTGCCCATCACCCTTTTGCACTACTCTGATTTCATCTTTATTACATTGTTTTCGTTGCGTTTTCTTCTCCATTCTATTTTCTAATTTGACCTCTCCTCGCTTAGCGTGTGCTCATCTCTTGTTCTTCCTCTGGGTTTTCACTGCCTGCCCCCGCTCGGTTTCTTCCGTGTATCACATATGCTGCAAGCGGTGACGTGACTGCGCTGTGATCACACACCTGCCTCGGCCACGACGTCAGCTACTCACCCATTCTCTCCCTTCACTTACTGTTCGCACCCTCCCAAACCTAATGGTTTTAGCTTTGCTAAACAGATGTTTTGGACGTTCAGAAAGCTGACCTAGAAATGCATTCCGCCCGTTGTTTACTATTGGCTTTGTGGTTTGTAAACCACATTTTCTGGCCTTCTGTTTGCTGGCATTATTTGCTTTAGGCTGTCAAACTTGAGTTTATCCCTCCCCTTGCCCAAACCTTGTTTACTGAACTTTTTCACAAACTCGCTTTCTGTAAACAGGCCTTTAAATCTTGTTCTTATCTTGACACATTTTCTGAGTGTATTCAAAAACAGAGGTCAAATGTCAAGCTCTCTCTACAGAGGGAGCTTGGTGTTTACTTGTCTTTCCCTGACTTCAATGTGAGAACATTTATGTGACAATCTGCTGAGTATCCATGAAGAGGAGAGGGTTCAGGTTTTTTTTTCTTGCACACATACAAAAAATTAATTGTGTTGATGCTTCAGATTATATCAGAAATAGTACAAATGAAGATTTTTTTTAAATTCTGTATTGTGGTGGAAACAAATACTTGAATGGGATCAAAACACATCAATGCCCTAGGTGATGACATTTGCACGCATTATCACTTGCGTGCAGTAAAACCATATTTCAGTCCAAATGTAATGGTCATTTCAATTGAAAATGTGTTGTCTGTAATGTCAGAGTGGAATCACACCATGCATACTCCACTCTATCCCACTCCACTCTGTTCTATTTCCTTCCAATCTGTGCCACACCACTCCATTCTACGACACAACACTCTACCTACGACAGGTCATTCCACTCTACGCCCCTCCACTTTAAGGCACTCTACGACACGCCACTCAATTCCAAGTCACTCCATTCTACGTCACTCCATGACACAACACCCCACTCCACTCTATGCCCCTCCACTCCACAGCAATGTACCCCAATGTTCCCCAATCCACCCAACTCCATGGTCCCCAATCCACTCCAAAGAATTCTACCTACCCCACTCCATTCTACTTCACTCCATTTCACTCCACTCTACCCCTGTCCAATTTACCCCACTCCAGTTAACCCCTTTTCACTCCAAACTCCACTACAATCTATCCAACTCCTCTCCACTCTAACCTACCCAACTCCCCTCAAATCTACCCCAATCCACCCCACTTAATGTACCCCATCCACTCCACAGGAGTCTACCCCACTCCATTCCACTCTAATTTACACCACTCACCTCAAATCTACCCCACTCCAGCACAATCTACCCCACTCCAATCTACCACAATCTGCTCCCTTCAAAACTACCACAATCTACCCACTCCTCTCTAATCTACCACACTCCAATCTGTCCAATCTACTTCACTTCACTCCACTCCACTCCACTCCACTCCACTCCACTCCACTCTAATCTTTTCCACTCCACTTTACCACACTCCACTCAAAAATCTACTCTACTCCATTTCACTCCAATCTATCATCCCTCCACTCAAATCTACCCTATTACACTCCAATCTTCCCCACCCCACCCACCCCAATTTACCCTATTCCAATCTACCCCTCCACAATCTACCCGTACCAATCTATCTCACTCCTACTGACCCCACTCCACTCGATTCTACTGCACTGCAAGCAACTCTCCTCTAATCATTCCTCTTCAATGAACCCCACTCAAATCTTCCTCATTCCATTCCAATTTACCCTACTCTAATCCACCTAATCTACCTCACTCCACTCCCCCAATCTACCCCACTACCCTGTACTCCAATCTATCTCACTCCACTCTAATCTTAACTCCACTCCAAACTATCTAACTCCACTCCATCCTACTCCACACCAACCCACCCCAATCCACTCTACACCTATCAAATCCACTCCAATCTGCCCAATCTACCCTACTCCGCTCTACCCCAATCTATCACATGTTATTCCGCTCTATCCAATTTACTCCACTCCACTTTACTCCAGTGTATCACATGATACCCAAATCTACCCCACTCCGGCACAAGCTAATCCACTCCACTCCACCTCAATCCATCCCACTCCAATCTCTCCTACCATACTCACCCCAAAACCACCCCACTCAAATCTACACCATCCAATCAGCCCCATTCCAATATGCCCCACTATAATCTACTCCATTCCAATCTACTCCACTCCAATCTACCCCACCCTATCCTAATCTACCCTACTCTAGTCTACCCCACTCTTGTCTACCCCACTCCATCCCAATCTACCCCACACCAATCTATCAAATCCACTCCAATTTACCCCAATCCACCCCACTCCAATGTACTCCAATCCACCCCACTCTGTTCTACTCCACTCCAATCCACTCCAATCTACCCCTGTCCAATGTACCCCACTTCATTCCAATTCACCCCACTCCACTTCAAACTCCACTGCAATCTATCCAACTCCTCTCCACTCTAGTCTACTCAACTCCACTCAAATCTACTCCACCCCACCACAATCTACCCCACTCCAACCCACCACAATCTACCATACTCCACTCCAATCTAGCACACTCCAATCCACCCAATCTACCCCCACTCCACTCTAATCTACTCAACTCCACTATGCCACAATCCACTCCACTCTGTCCAAATCTACCCCAGTCCAATTCACTCCAATCTACCCCGCTCCACTCAAATCAACCCATTCCACTCCAGTCTAACCCATTTCACCCCAACCTACCCCGCCCCAATCCTCCCCACCCCACTCTACACCACCCTGCTGCCACCGCTATTTACACAACTCCAATATACACCTCACCAATCTACCCCATCGCAATCTATCCCACTCCAGTTGACCCCACTCCACTTCAATCTTACACACTCCAACCTACTCCACTCCGATCATCCCTCTTCAATGTACTCCACTCAAATCTACCTCACTCCATCCTAATTTCGCCTATTCTAATCCACACAATCTACCTCACTCCACTCCTCCCTAATCTACCCCACTTCACTGTACTCCAATCAATTTCACCCCACTCCAATCTCAACTCCACTCCAAACTATCTAGCGCCACTCCACCCCACTCCAATCTACCCCACTCCACTCTACCCCTATCTACCCAACTCCAATCCACTCCATTCCGCTTTATCAAATCTACCCCACTTTGCTTCACTCCAGTTTATCACATGCCACCCAAATCTACTCGACTCCAGCCCAATATAACCCACTTCACACCAATCCACTCCACTCCATCTCACTCCAATCTATCCTACCACACTCCACCCCAAACCACCCTATTCCAATCTATCCCCTCCTATCAGTCGCACTCCAATCTACCTCACGCTAATCTACCCCAATCAACGCTACTCCAATCTACCCCACCCTATCCTAATCTACCCCACTCCAGTCTACCCCACCCTTCAATTCTTCCCACATCTCAGCTCTTCCCTCTCTCTCTACCACCTCTTTATCTCATATTCGGCCTTACATCATCGTATTGCTTTATGCCAGTCCTCACCTTTAGTGTCTTCTTTTGCTTTCTCTGTATCTCCTTCTGATCTCCTCACATCTTGCTTTTCTTGTTCTTGATCTCTCTTTACGTGCCCTCTATCCCTCTTTGTTCTCCTCCTCCCTTCCCCTAATATCTCTTGTCTCTTTTACTGTCCTTCTTTTCCCCTCTACTTTAGATTTAGATCATGGGTACTCGCTACATTTTCCCAGGGGCCAAAAAGTCAAGTCTGTGATGAGACCAATGGTCACATTGATGCCAATGGTATTCGGGGAGATTGGCGGTAAGGTAGGTGTAGGGTAAGGGAAGCATATAAATCTAGTGACTGAACTGAGCAATGTGAAACCAGAAAACCTGAGATTTGTCCCGGCTTCCCCACTTTACCAAATTGTGTGATCCTAGGAAATTGTTTTATATCACTTTCTATCCTTTTTCTTCATTATCTCATATAAGAGGACCTCGAAATACATGACTTCAGGATTTGCGCTGTACAAAACCTTCTCCTATGTTTAATTTATTACACTATAATGTTGTTAATGTATAATAGCAACCCGGACACAAAAAGTGTGCACATAACAACTGGCTTGCCTCTTTAGTTCACTATTGGCATTGTTGCCAGGGTGGGGGGGAAGAATGACATTCTCCAAATAACATACAGAGAATCATGATTTCATTAAAGACAACGGAGGCTAACATTATGCAATAATCCTCTTATTGCTGCCCACATGTAGCCCTTTAAAGAACTTGTTACATCATAAAATTAGCATTCCATAAGAACATAAAACATTATATAAAGTCGTGGTAACTAGGCATCGTCGTCTTAGAGATGCAATGAAAATATGGAATCTGTTTATTTGACGGCCTCCTCCCTAATTGCATTCGATAAGGCAGAGATTTTCGCAGAGATGAAGTGTATGGAAAGAATGGAAAGAAATCAGGTAACAAAAGTGGATGCATCCGACCAATCTGCTGCCTTTAAAATATCACGTAGGGAAACTCCACCCCAAAATACTTTACTGGCCATTGCACCACGGGATGAGCGTGCGCCAAACTTGGCTAATTTTATTCCTGCTTCTTGCTTGACTGTTCTTACCCATCTCGAAATTGTAGCTGAAGAGACTGCCTATAGGGTGTTACAAAGGATATTAGTAATTGATTTTCACCATTTGGTCTAACATCAATCATTTTTTGTTCATACACTTTCAAGCAGCTTACTACACAGTATTGGGTAAACAGTAAAGTAAGGATAAAAACATTTTCAGACATAGTTTTGGTCCTTTTCGATGTTTCAAAAAGTACTCCATCTGGTGGATAGTATCTGTTACAGATCTCTAACGCCTTAACATCTGATATTCTTCTAAAGTATATTAGACAAAGTAATGTTGCGAACTTAATTGATAGTTATTTTCTGGAAAGATGAAGGTTATCAGGACGAGAGACAAATAGGTCTAAAATAAGGTTACCTTCCATAGTGAGTCATATCTGGCCTTGCGAGGACGTGTAAGTCTTATTCCCTTCATTACTCTGCGTATCAAAGGTACCAATAGAATAATCATTTATTAGTGAGTGGCCTGCTGAAATCCCTGATCTCTAACAGTTAACTGTTCTATAACATAAACCCGATTTAAATAAATCTGCTACGTAGTTTGCTACATCCACTACCGGGGCGTCCACGAGATCCAGATCCTGTTCCAGGCACCAACGACACCATTTCCTCCATACATCTGTGTATCTTCTCCTTGTCCCTGGTGCCCAGGATTCATCCAGTAGGTTGTTAGCCTCTCCTGAAAGGCCAGAATATCTGCTTGATCCCCTGAAATCCTCCAAGCAAGAAGGTTTTTGTTTCCTTCTAGAAGAAGAGGAAGTACCTCCCTCTCTTGTCCCTGGGGAAGGTCTAAACTCCCTGGGATAAAACGTGGGCTCTACATTGTCAATTCCATCACTCCTGGAAACCATATTTGAGTATTCTAAAATGGTGTAATTAAGATGCTGCTGCATCGCTCTGTCTGAACTTTCAGTAAAACCCTCTGAATCACTACGAGGGGCGGGAACGCATAGCAGTTCTCTTTATCCCAAGATTGGAGCAGAGCGTCTACTGCTGTGGCTTGGGGTTCTGGTCTACAACTGTAATACAGATCTATTTTGCAGGTAAAACGTCAGAAAGACTGCCTGGTCGGATCACTGCCTGATTAGTTTTAGGGTGCCCAGCACTTTGGACCGACTGCCAGAATCTCCTGAGTAGGGCTGAAAATAAGTTTAGAGTACTGCACAGGATTTCACCATTAGCCCTGGAGGACGCTCTTGAATCTTCTGTCCCCTCGTTATCAGGTAACCCTGATGGGGACCCACTACAACTGGAATCCTGGTTAAGGCAGAACGTACATGAATTAGCCCCTCTGATGATATGCACTTCCAAAAAGACCAGGCCCTCTGTCCCCTGGTACAATGATCTTCTGAGAACTAGCAAAAGTGTATGTAAACGCTTGGAAAGGAAGTGGCGGAAAAACTATAATCTTAGAGATAAATTGGAATATAGGGCGGCATTGAAATCTTACTATACTAATTTCAAGTGTGCCAAGCAGAGCTATCTGGAAAATAAATTTAAACTAATTCCAACAAAAAGGTAAAGGAAATTATTAATATTGTAAAAATTTTCACAGCCCCTAAGGCTGCCATTAAGGAGCTCCCGCATTCTGCAGACTGGTTAAAACTCTGGCAATGTTCTTCCATGAGAAGATCCTGACTATTCAGAACGCTTTTTCAGGGGGCCTCAAGATGACCACACACATTTGCGAGTTCCTGCTAGGGAGTGTTCCATCAGAGAAACCCCGCTTTATTACAGATACCTTTTCTGCAGCCTGAGATATCTCTAGATATTTTGAAGGGTATCAAGTCTGGCTCGCCCGCAAACTCGTGTCCAGTGAAATTGCTGGCCTCTGTGGCCTCGGTCATAAACCCAGTGGTCAATAAGGGTCTGAATTCTTCTCTCTCAGTGGGCCATATTCTTTCCATTTGGAAGCATGCTCAATTCTTACCCTCCTGAAGAAACCATCCGCTATCCCGAATGTGTTTGCTAATTACAGGCCCATATCTCTTCTACGTCTCTCTCGAAGGTGTTGGAGAAATATGTGAATAGAGTAATTTCTGACTATGCAGAGAATAATAATCTTCTGCATATCACTCAATCTGGCTTCAGGGCTAATTTTAGCACTGAAACGGCTCTGTTGGAGTTGACTGAACACATCAAAGAAAAGCTTGATCAAGGAGGCAGAGCAATCCTTATTTTATTGGACCTGTCGGAGGCCTTCGATACAGTCACACATGACAGGCTCCTGAATATGTTTAGAGACCTTGGAATAGACGCATCTCCGCTGGAATGGCTGTCTTCCTTCCTTGAGAACCGAAGCCAGGAAATTTGGACTCCTCCTTTTGCTTCCTCCATTCGCAGTTTAACCCTTTCGATGCTGATGACGAGCTCAGCTCGTCATCACCCACGGGTGTCGTGTGCTGATGACGAGCTCAGCTCGTCATGGTGCCACTAAAATGGCATTTTCCAGCACAGGGGGGGGGGGGAAACGCCCATCAGCCATGTGGTTAAAGTGGGGGGTCCCTCAGGGATTGGTTTTGAGCCCCACTCTTTTAAATCTATATATGTCGCCCCTTGCATCACTTCCACAAGGTTGTGGGGCTAAAATAATATCATATGTGGATGATGCTCAGCTGATTTTCACCTGTAATAAGGGAGCTGAGTTTGATGGTGATAAGATCAGATCGTGCCTCACTATGGTGTTCAACTGGCTCAGCAGGAACCAACTGAAATTGAAAATCAGAGAAATCAGAAATCATCTTTTTTGGCACTCCATCCGCGGAACAATGGAGACACTGGTGGCCTGAGGAGATGTCTCCATCTCTCTCAGCTCAAACCACGGTTTAAAATCTGGGCATCTATATTGACAGTTTTCTCTTGATGAGATCTCAAGTCCATTCTGTAGTGGGCTTCTTCTTTGGCCTTCTACGTACGTTGAGGAAATTTCTTCCAGTTCTCTCATTGGACACCAGGAAAACCATGGCCCAGGCAGTGGTTACTTCCAGACTTGACTATGCCAATATTTTGTACTTAGGCCTTCCTGAATACCTCCTACAGTGCCTTCAGTTCTGGCCGGACTGGTTCCTATGCTCAAGCCCAGGACTCGCATGTCCCAGCACCTGAAGGCATTGCACTGGCTCCCTATGAGTAAAAGGATCAAATTCAAGTTCCTGGTTCTGTTCTTCAAAGCCCTTCATGGAAGGGGCACTGAATATTTCAGAATAAGAGTTAGCCACTACTTGCCGGCCAGAACTCTGAAGTCATCCTCCATGGGCCTGGCCTGCGTCTCCAGAATACACCTAGTCCGGTCAGGGGGAAGATCCTTCAGGCTCCTGGGAGCTCAAGTTTGGAACAGACTCCTGGCTACTCTCAGATCTATGGCTGACCAGGCGGTTTTTAAGATACTTCTTAAAACGTGTTTTTTCCATGGCTAGGGTTGGCTGTTTGGTGTGTTAGATGGAGACTATTAGTGCTGGGAAACTCTTGCTGAGAAGCCATGCGCTCTACAAATGTGCATCATTCATTAATTCATTCAACAGGTCCACCTGCAGAGAGCCCACAGGTCCTGAACCTTCTTGAACACCATTGGATTCAGTTTCCAATCGCTTGAATCTCTTAGAAACCCCGAGTTCTAATCTGCTCTTGTGTTTTAATGGCCAGGGATGAAATCTGCCTTCAGTACCATTTTTTGATTCCAACAGAAATACCAAATCTTTTTGGCAAGGTCTGCAAATATCTTTGACCTTGCACCTCCTAAGCGGATGATATACGAGACAGCTGTAACATTGTCTAGTTTGATAAGAACAACACTGTTTTTCGGTAGGGATTGGAAGCTCATTAAAGCATTCAAACTTGCTATAATTTCTAAGCAATTTATATGGAGTGGGAGTTCCTCTTGGGACCATTTCCCCCATGTTTCTATTCCTCCCAATTTTACACTCCAATCCAGTTTGCTTGCACTGGACTCCACAGTGTGATCCGGCTGTTCCCAAATATTGCTTTTCCAATCCAGCTGTCTAAATTGTTCTGACACCATAGGAGGTCCTCTTGAGCTTCCAGTGATTGGAGAACTCTGTCTGAGTACCATAGGCCCTTCTTCAACCCGAAGATTTCAGTCTCTGTAAGGATCTGTCATGAAGTGGCCCTGGGGAAATTGCTTGAATGGAAGAGGACAGAAATCCAACTACTCTTGCTAGTTTGCGTAAGCTCAGTACATTTTTTGATAATACTTAAGCCCTCTCCTTCTTTATTTTGGACAATTTCTTTAGTGGAAGATGTAGCTGGGCCATAATGGTGTCTACCTGGAACCCTAGCAATTCTAGATTTTGTTTTGGGGTTATTACAGATTTCTCTATGTTGATAATAAATCCTAATCCTTCCAAAAGATCCACTGACCATTTTGTGTGTCTTACTGGCACATGCATCAACGTAGTCTATTGCGATTCCTTAATTGCGATTATTAAGGAATCACAATTAAGGAATCGCAAAAGCCTATGCATGTAGGAATCACAAAAAAATAGCAATTCCTACACATTCCTTAATTGCGACTCACAAATTGAGAGTCGCAATTATGGTATGCCGTCCCATCCCTTACTATTGGCCTCCAGGCCCATAGGAATGAATTGGAGATTGCATGAGCGGATACTCGCAAATTGCTCATGCAATTTCAAGGGTGCAAGGGTGTCAAAACAACACCCTGTTGCACCCCTGAAATTGATCTGTGCACATATGTTGCACACACATGCCCTAAGGGCATGTGTGTGCGCAACATGAATCTTTGAAAAATGCACAAAAGTGAATTTTTCAAAGTTTTTGCAAATTACCATGAAGTTCAACTTCATGGTAATTTGCACTCCCTATTAGCGAAATCGCATTTTTTTTTACTTTAATGCATTGCATTTAAGGAATCTCAATTTGGGATACCCTTAATGCAATCGCAATTTAGAGATTCCTTAAATGGCGATTTTTGCATTTGGGATGATGCATCCCAAATGCAAAAATACCGATCGCAAAGGGGCAGATTCTGAGAATCTGCCCGTTTGCGACTGGTTTTTGCTTTGATGCATGTGGGCCTTAGTAATTCTTCTTGACTCTGAATCATCAGTAGTACATTGTCTAGATAGATTACTAGCCATACTCCTCTTCTCCTCAGAGAGACGACCACTGGCCTCAGAATCTTGGTGAAATTCCAAAGTGCTGTTGAGAGGCCGAAGGGGAGACAACAAAATTGGTAAGTTATTATTTTCCAAATAAACCTTAGGTATTTTTTAGAGTTTCTGTCCATAATGATTGTGAAATAAGCGTCTTCGAGATCCAGTTTCACAAGCTACTCTTTCTCTTGTAGGACGTCTCTTACAATGTGGATACCTTCCATTTTGAAATGTCTGTATATTAGAAAAATATATATATAGTTCTCTCAAATGTATTACAGGGCACTATCTATTGTCTTTTTTCTTTACCAGGAAGATCGTGCTCACAAATCCTTGTCCTGTGTTTGTCACTCTGCATATAGCCCTTTTTAGTAGCATTTGATTCACTTCTGTATCTACGAGATGATTGTTCCTGGTCTAGGTTAAGTTCTCTGGTTTGGTGTATCTGGTAAGGTGTCATATTGAAATCTATTTGGAATTCCTTTATGGTATCTAGTACCCAACAGTCATTTATTATTAATGACCTATGTTGGTTGAAAAGGTGTATCCTTCTCTCTACCTTTGGATGGGAAGAACCAATGGGGTGTAACACTCTTACCTTGTTATCCTGGGCCTGGGAATCTGCCTCTACCACCACCTCATGTGCGGGTGCTGAGACCTCTTTACGGAAAGAAGGAGTTGTTGTTTCTGCGAATTATCTCCCGTAACCATGTTGAATTTGTTTGTAGTATGGGGGCCTAAATTGTCCGCCGCTGACAGCCAGTTCCAGCAGTCAACCCTTCCAAAAATGATACCCCCAAACATGCGTCTCATATGTTTGATTGGGCTTTACTAAAGGCTGAGAAGGTTGAAATGTATTTTGATAATGTTTTCCCCGATGAGTAAGGAATTTGGGTCACCCTGAATATCTTCATTTGCAAGGTCTCCCAATTTGGTGTTTATTCTCATTAGTATAGCTCTTCATCTTTTAGAGGTTAGCCCTGTGTTGGCAGTACCAAGAAGGCATAGGCATGCTGTCTCCATCCCGCAGTAATTCTACATCAACAGGAGTGCCCCTAAGGAAGACTTCTTCCACTGAGTCTAGGATTCTAGCCATTGGTCCTAGAGTACCTAGTAGTTTAACTTGGCACTGTTTGAGGCAGCGCACAAGCCCTTTTCTAAGGTCTCTTCCTGTTTTAAAATAGGAAAGTCAGTTGTTCGGGGTTTAGGTTTGGTGTCATCCTCAAATTAATCTCTAAAAAGGGTCCAGGGCAATCTGCCCTCAAAAGATTTCGTGTAACCTTTTCAAGGGGTTTCCGAATCCAGAATGTAATACATTTTGGTATGTGGTCAAAGGGTATCCAATCAGATCCCCCTAGGGTGTGTGATGCAGGTGGGTTTAAACATCTCCTCTCCCGCTGGGTCTTTGATCGTTTTAGAATTGCTGTGTTGATCTAAATGTTCATCAAGGAGGTCATTATCAAGGGTTTCAAGAGGATCAAACCTATACTCGTCTGCCTCATCATCAATATTTACTAAGAATAAGTATTCGTCATCATTGTCAGTTGGTAAACTGAGGTCTTTGTGCCATGAAGGTCTCTTGGTCTTCTTGTGCCACAAGGGACACCTGTACTTGTTGCGCCAATATGGTCGCTCTTTCTCATTATGCCACTAGGGGCACCCAGTTCATCTGTAGTGCACAGGCTACCTAGGGATAGTTCCCAGTCATTTGTGGCGCCCAGGCTACCATGAGGTTCAAGGTGTTTGGTCTTTATTAAGGCCTTACCTCCTTTCTTTTGTAAAGGGTTTTCCTCCTCAGAGAGGTCAACTGAGTCTTCCTCAGTAACATTATCTCTTTGTCTTTTGTTAAAAGCTGCCTCCACTGCCTCTTTTCATGAGAACTTGAGTTGTTTCTCAAAGAAACGCCTTATCATATTTTCAGTAAGGGTTAGATCTTCATTATCTTGTATTTCATTCTCTGACATCTTTGATGTCAGATCCCTTTCTCAATTCTTTAAAAAATCTTATATTTAATTCTATCCCCTTTTATTTAATATATAATCTTTTCTTTTTTTTTGGTTAGGCAGTATCTAGCAATATGTCTTACCCGTCTTTTAGCCCGTTCGGAGGTTGCCATTAAGCTTCGCGTTGTGCATGGTCATAGCAATGCATAGCGTGAGCAACATTTTTTTGTCTCGTCTTTGTTTTCTCTATTATGCTTCCCCCACGCGTCCCGGGGATGGGGGAACTGGTGCGCTCGTCCCAGACGAGATCAACCTGGGCAGGCTCAGCCCTCGTGTTTAGCGAGGAAGTGCGAAAGCGGGTTGACGCCAGCCACACTTGAAAGGTGGAGTGGTCCGTCTCCCGGGCTTCTATATCTCAAGTCTCAAGTCTACCCCCAGTGGTGTGCCTTGTAAGTTTTGGCAGAACAGCCGTCTCTGCACGTCCGCAGGAGTAAACAGTTGCCTATGTGGTGTTTCTGATTGATCGGCTGACATGCAGCGTTCAGAGGTTTCGCACTGGGGGTTTCGGAAGCCTGTGTGTCATTTTGTACATTAGTGTAATGAAAGAAAAAACTTGAAATTCCCTGGGGAACCCGATCATAAATTGGAAGGATATTTGGAAAGAATCAAAGTGTTACCTTTCTTGTACGTGAAGTATTGCTACGCGTATGCTTAATTTATGGTGTAACATGTTCTTTAAAGGGCTGCATGTGGGCAGCAATAAAAGGATTATGGCATAATGTTAGCCTCCAGTCTTCAAATGAAAATAGGGGCAGATTTATGTTAACTGGCGCATCCCCAGGGATGCGCCAGTTAACGTGCGCCACAGCTCCGCCACCCATGGTGCGCCGCATTTATAATGCGCCGCACCATGGTGCAAAAACGGCACAGATGTGTGACGCATCTGTGCCGGAAATGTGGCGCATTGCTGGAGTTGCGTCGCAAGCGCGACGCAGCTCCAGCAAGGCTCGGGGGTACACCATCTGCACAATGCTGCGTCAAGACCTACGCCTGCTTCAAGCAGGCGCAGGGTTTTGACGCAGCATTGCCCTGAAAGTGACTGAGTGAAATCTCATAGATTTCACTCAGCCACTTTCAGGAGGCGCTCCTGCGCAGGAACGCCTCCTTATGGCGCAGTGCTTTACAAACGTGACGCATCTCCTAGATGCGTCACGTTGTAAATAGGGCGCATTGTTTGCGCCGCAGTTGCGTCAAATAAAGTGACGCAATTGCGGCACAAAGAGGCGCAACGGCCTCATAAATCTGCCCCTTAATATTTATAAATTCATGTTTAAAAACGATCACTTTCAAATTAATACTTCTCAATGCACTGATATAATCTGATGTACTAAGGTGAAAAGGTTCTACATGTTAATTAAATAAATGTTTTGACGTTCGAAGTAACTGTCATATTTTTACACTTTTGCTGCAAGATGTCTTTGAAAATAAAGTCTTCCAAAAGTTACGTGGCGAAGAACTCCCTGCTTACTTCCCTTCTTCAACACCAATTAAACTTTAAAAAAGGCTTGCTTGTTTATTTAACATATTGTTGTTAGTGCTGTGTCTAGTAAACAGCAGACCAGTGCTTCTGTTGACCAGCGGGGCGCATGTATGGGTCAGGAGGACTGCATGGGGCCCCTGGGCCGTGCTTTGAGAATCATTGATTTAGATGCTTCTCGTCTTTATCTTCTCTCCCTCTCTCTTATTCACTCTTCTCTCTCCTTGTTACTCTTCTCCCTCTCACTCCTTGTGTTCACATGCTCCATCCTTCTGTTGCTCCTATGTGGGCTTTCGTTTACCTTCTCTTCTGCAATCAAAAAAATTTATCTTTCCTCTCATTTTCTTATTTCTTTTCTGCCCCTTTTTTTCTCATTTCCCATCTTCTCTCACCTCTTCCCAAAAGCTTCATTTGTAAAAGAATCAATGCTGGTGCCCAAATCTCTGCTCGGAAGCCTGCAGCCAGTGTTATTAAATGTTGGTGCACCAAATTCCAAGGCTGCGTAGTGCTGGATTCACCTCATGCCTCTATAATCCACCACTAGACACTCCCTGCCTCTCTTCGTCACTCTTGCAAGTCATTTTTTTCCTTCCTTCTTTCTCTCTTTGTGACTTTTTTTCCATCTTTCTCTTTGTGTGTTTTTCCCTCTCTTGCTCTCGCTGAATGTCTGATGAGTTAAAATGAGTGCGGTGGGCATCACTGGCAAGCATCGGCTCAAGTTAAGCACTGGACTTTACCCCCTACTTCTCCCTGTGTTTCCCTCTTCCATAATTTCCTCTTGCCGTTTCTCCTGAAGCTTTCTCTCCCGTTCTCTCTACTCCTTTCTGTCCCCTTCTCACTTTCTTCCTCCTCTTCTACTGCCCCCTTTCTCTTCTGTCTTTTCCCTGCCTTCATCTCCTCCCCGTCTGTCTCAATCCCTCCTCCTTTTCTCCTCAGTATCTAGCCGCCGTTCTCTTCTCCCATCTTCCTCCTCATTGCCTGTCTTTATTCCCCATCAGTGCTTAATTTGAGCTGGTGCTTTACGGTGCTCAGCACGGGCACCTAATCCTCAGCATCAGGGCTTATAGCACCAGTTAAGGACACACTCATTTGGAAGGCATGCGATTTTCCCCATTACACACAGGATGTTGAGTCACGCCGAGACTCGAAACCCAGTTCCCCAGCTCCGAAATCGGCAGCTCTGGCCATTAGGCCAAGTCTACTCCAGCATAATACGTGCTAGAGCTCTAGTCAGGAGGCAATTTGCACCAGCACAATTATCTTCTTAGCGCTTCCTCCTGAGGAGAGTCCCGGCACTTTTTATTTTACAAATTAACCACTGTTCCCCACCTGTCTCTTGTCTCCCTCCTGATATATCAATGGTAGTCACTCAGCAAAGCTCTTATTGGATGTTTTCCTTACTCATTGCTTTCCTCCCTCATTCATTCCCCACCATCTCCTGCTCCCTTTAACCTCTGTCTGCTTCTAATTTGAAAGGGTGTATCACCCTCCCTTTCTCTTTACTTCCTTATATTCTCCCTTTTCACGTTTTTCTCTTTCTACGACTACAAACCAAAAACACATTCAGGCACAACACAAGTACACACACACCACACATGAGCAATAATCACACAGACAGACACGTACACACGCAAACACACACGTCCGAAAGGCCAATATCAATATTTCTATATTAAAACATGTTTAAAGCACCTTCTTAACCCCTTCGATGCTGGTGACAAAGCCAGCTCGTCATGGGCGTTACCTGCGCATGACGAGCTGGCTTTGTCACGTAACGCAGGTTTTTTCAAATTTCAGCGTGCAGCGGGAAATCCAGCTAGCGCGCATGCGGTTAAAAGTACATCAAATCCCATTAAAACTTTATGTGAGCAGGTAACCACAGTGCACTCGGCTCGCTAGCAGGGGGCGTTTGTCTGGTTCAGTCAGAGAATGCCAAAACTACAGACTAAAGTGGGCCTGATGGTGTGGGCTACATTGGTGCATACATGCGCAAACATGCACACACCTGCATGCAGCCAGATTTTTCCTCCTTTGTGTTAGGGTGACCACATAGCATGGAGACAAATTCTGGGCAGTGGCTATAAAAATCCAGGAAAAGGATCAAAATTCAGGACAAGCGTCAGGCTCAATGGGTCAATTTTACAGACACATCCAATGACGTCACACGATAATATAAAAGTATGTTAATAGGCGGCCAGCACACGTACAAGTAAAACGTGTGTGTGTTTCGGTTTGTATAATAAATAGCATGATTAAACAAAACTAGAAAACATACACAGCGAGCAGACATTGACAGCCAACATCAGGGACAGCTTCATGCACATTACTCAAAGGGTATACGTACTAGTAGAGGAAAAGTGTGGCCAGCACATTAGCCACTCTGGCATTTCCCACGTAGACTGCAGGCAATAGAAGTGCTTCCAGGGATGTGCAGGCTGCCAAATAAAGCCCTGAAAGCTACTATATGCACTCCTGCAGGTCTGCGTTACGGACACTTTATTTTGTCGTTACTCGACCTTAGGGTTTTGGAGCGCTTTATATGAGAACCAGCTATGTTACACAAGGACACCTTCATTTCTTGGTAGGCATGATGAGATTAAGTGAATTGCCCAGAATCACAGGATGCTAAGCCAAAGCCGAGGCTCGAACCTGGTTCCCCCGCTCTAATATCAGCAGCTCTAGCCAGAAGGCCACAACCTCTCTCAGTTGCACATGAAGCAGATTTCACTTACAAATAAAGTTCAGTCATCGGTCTAAGTGGTCTTACCGCTGCACTTACGTCGGGGCTCCTGGGAGGAGCACAAGACCAACGTCAGAGCCTTCTGGCTGCTCGTTAACCCTGGGCAGAGTTCATGGAGTTGCACTACGTGGAACTCCGCGAACTGCAAAAAAACTCCACTGCACTACGCGGTGCTCCGCAAGCGGCGGAGTGCGATAGAAAAATGCTGTTCGCAGTTATTGCACAGTGCTGGATGCTTGTCCGCAATGTGCAATCATCACTTACGGCACCATGCACAGCGCAAGCGGTCCCTGCTTTCCTTTTCTGCCACTCGGGTAGATTTTTACTCGAGCGGCAGCTTTCTCAACGCAAACAGGCTGTTTCTCAACACGAGCGGTCGCGAGCATACGTGACCACTCGCAATGGGAAACCTGACTACCCGGCGATGAGAAATCCCGCCAGGAGGTTGATTTTCCACGCTCGTACTCGCCGGTTGCCGATCGCAAACGAGGAAACATCTTGCCGGGAGGTTGATTTTCTTCGCCTGTGGTCGCCAACTAGATGTTGACGAACACGAGCGAGGTAAAAAACTCCGCTCTGCTATGCTGGGCGGAGCTTTTCCAAACTCTGCGAGCTCCGTGTAATGTGGAGTGCGGAAAACTCTGCAAACTCCGTGAGCGGAGAGGAGTTCAATGCCTAGGGTTACTTCTCGTGCCAGAACACAACCCATCCCTTGGCAGGATAGGGTGGGCGTTGCCCGTCCTGGGTCCTTGTTGCAGAGGATCATGCGTGAGGTGGCACAAGGTTGAAATCCGCCAATGGATGTATTGCATTGGTGCACTCTTTGCGCCTCATTATGCTTGGGCTCCTTGGTGGGGTAGAAGAGAGGCAGCAGCATGGGAGAAATGCTGTGGGATGAAACAGCCTGGGAGAAATGGTGCCGCATGAAAGCAATGACTGGTATAATGAGTACATCAATTAACTTTCGATTGTTTCCCTCCTTTCTTTCCTTCAACTGACCCTTTCCTTCCCCTCCACCCTCTGCTCTGCAAGCCTCCTCTCTCTGAGCAGTACCTCCTCTAGGTCGCCTGCCTGTCTGCCTCAATCTCTATTCTTGCATTCCTGCAACTGGCTCACACCTCATTTCATAATTCACTTTTCGTTCTTTGAAGACATATCCCTGCACCTAAGGGGGAATATTACCAAGGTGGGGGATATGAGATTATCGCCGCTTTAGCGGCCTTTTATCGCCCTATTAGAAAGCTGTCGCTAACTGCTGTTAGGCGATAGCGAGCGGTTTGGGGCCCGCTTGGCATGTCAGCGAAATTTATCACTAATGACATGCAAAGTGGGCATACCCAACCTGTTAGCGACTGAAAGCAGTCGCTAACATCGCAATCGCCTATTATCAACGCTGGCGTAGCGATGGAAATATTTGCGCTGAGCGCAAATATCTCTAAAACCTAACTCCTGCTCAGACCAGATCTTAGCCTGTATATTCAATGGGAGGTGGATATTCAGGCTAAGTCCCTATTAGCGATAATGCCTGAATATCGCTGGATTTCCAGCGATATTCACGCATTTCGCCGCCATCGCCGGGAATTTTATCGCTTTACAGATAAACGTTGCTAATAGCATGGTAATCTCTGCGATAAAATACGGCGATAAAAAAAATGTTGCTAAGCTTATTTAGCGATAAATATCGCTAGTTGTTGATAATATGCCCCAAAGTTCCCTACTCCTTTCAGCCATGTACAGAGTGAGTTCCTCGGCTTTTACCAGCAGAAGCCCAGCCTTATGCCCGCCCCTACAGAAGTAGCCACCCTACTCCCCACCCTGCAGCTTTAGCCTCCATCAGGTTGGCAGGGCGCAGTGAATTACATCAAAAACATCTTTATTCACATAAAATCTGAAACTTGCAGCAGGGAGGACGGGGCAAACGGATGAACAAAAGAGACAGAAATGGGACATTAAAAGAAGAGCCATAAAGTAGAGAAAGAGGTGTTAGAGATGAAGAAGTAGGGATTAAGAGAGAGACAAGTGGGGAGAAAGACAGATAACAAGTGACTGAAAGAAGGAGAAAGGGGAGGCAGCTGGTGCACCGGGAGAGCTGAAGGAAAGACTGACTGAGGCAGAAAGTGTGAGCCACAGGTGTGGACTGAGGAGAGCAGGGGTCAAAGTGGGTAGGATCGGCCAGGACGATGCTCCTACACTTTTTTCATTCTAGAAAAACAGCACCCTTTCTTTCTTTGAAAAGAGAAGCATCCCTGAGCGGTAAAGCAGACCTTGAGTTGAGGAAAGGGAATGAGTAAGTCACCTGTAAGTTTACATTGGTCTTGTCGACCTTGGCACTGAAGGGGCTACCTTTGTGCAAACGTGGACATTGTGCAATAACTGTGGGGCATATTTACAATAACAGGCGCAGCCCTGCAAATCAGCAGGGATGCGCCAGTTATTGTGCGCCACAGCTCCGCCATCATGGATGCGCTGCATTTACAATGCGGCGCACCATGGGGCAAAAACAGCATAGATGCTTCACGCATCTGTGCTGTAAAAGTGGCGCATTGCTGGAGTTGCGACGCAAGCACGACGCAGCTCCAGCTATGCTCTGGGGGCCCTATCTAGTTAATGCTGCGTCAATTCTTACGCCTGCTCCAGGCAGGCGCAGGGTTTTGGCGCAGCATGGGCCTAAAAGTGACTGAGTGAAATCTTGTAGATTTCACTCAGCTACTTTTAGGAACGCCCCCCCCCCCCGTGCAGGAACGCCTACATGTGGCGCAGGGCTTTACAACGTGACGCATCTCCCAAATGTGTCACGTTGTAAGTACCCCGCACCATGCCGCAGGATTTGCGCTGCCGCTGCATCACAAAAGTGATGCAACGGCGGCGTAAATGAGGCACAAGGGGCTTGTAAATCTGCCCCAGAATGCCTCTACTCAAAGTGAGGTAAGCCAATGGTTTAAGAGGGTTGGCCCTGGTCCTCATGCTGTATGCTGAGGTAGGTGGAACAAACACGTGAAGAGCTCAACCACAGACCAATGCATGAAGAGAACGGGCCAAAAGCCCCATAATAAAGGGTACCTGTTTGTGCTTTTGTCCACAGAGATGTTCCATTTTAACACATATAACTGCAACACTATGAATAACGAGAGAGACCAGGGCTGATAATAAGGCCCACAGGATCTCAACTCTAGTCTGAATGGCTACCAGACTTCTACAGTGATGCGACCACCCATTTAGGTCCAAGGACAAATCCGAAGCTGCCAGCAGGTCTCATGTTCATGGCTTTGTACTGAAATGACCATCAAGGTGAGGCCGCCCTCTTTAAATAATGCAAGGACTTTGAGTGCTACGAGCTAGAGGCCCAGCCTGGCCCAGATGCACTTCACTTACAGAAGCAGCCAAGACTCATACCAGAGGAAGGAAAGGTCTGACACAGCTTGTGGACACCTGGCGAGTTTCACACACCATGCAATCCTGACAGCATTACTACTCATAGCACTCACTGCTCGTTTAGACAGGAGACCTGAGACCCATCCTGGGCCCTCCCTAGACAACCAGGCTGGGATCACCCACCCTCTGTGAGAGACTTGAACCAACTGGAGGACACCACGCAGCATCACACTGCACAGATATACAACACTTGTTTAGTTGCACTACCTCGCCCTGTGCAGATATACAATACTGGTTCAATTACACTGGCTCATGCTGTGCAGATATACAATACTATTTCTGCTACATTGCCTCGCACTGTAGAGTTGTTTTACTAGATCATACTGCACAGACATACAATACTAGTTCAGTTACAATGCCTCGCGCTGTGTAGACACAAAATAATAGTTATGTTACACTGTCTCGCTCTTTGCAGATATACAATACAAGTTTAGTTACATTGCCTCGCGCTGTGCAGATACACAATACTAGTTCTGTTGCACTGTCTCGCACTGTACAGGTGTGTTACTAGATCAGTTAAACTGCATCACACTGCACGGACATTCAATACAAGTTCAGTTACACTGCCTCGCACTGTGCAGATATACAATACTAGTTCATTTACACCACCTCGCACTGTACAGACATACAATACTAGTTCAGTTACACTGCCTTGTCCTGTGTAGGTATACAATACTAGTTCAGTTACACTGCCTCGCCCTGTGTAAATATACAATACTAGTTCAGTTACACCGTCTCGCACTGTACAGATATACAATACTAGTTGTTACACTGCCTCGCCCTGTGTAGATATACAATACTAGTTCATTTACACCACCTCGCACTGTACAGACATACAATACTAGTTCAGTTACACTGCCTTGTCCTGTGTAGGTATACAATACTAGTTCAGTTACACTGCCTCGCCCTGTGTAAATATACAATACTAGTTCAGTTACACCGTCTCGCACTGTACAGATATACAATACTAGTTGTTACACTGCCTCGCCCTGTGTAGATATACAATACAAGTTCAGTTACACCGCCTCACACTGTACAGACATACAATACTAGTTCAGTTACACTGCCTCGCAGGGACAGACATACAATACTAGTTCAGTTACACTGCCTTGCCCTGTGTAGATATACAATACTAGTTCAGTTACACCGCCTCGCACTGTACAGATATACAATACTAGTTCAGTTACACTGCCTCACACTGTGGAGGTATACAATATAGTTCAGTTACACTGCCTCAAACTGTGCATATATACAATACTAGTTCAGTTACACTGCCTGACACTGTGCAGATATAGATTACTAGTTCAGTTACACTGCCTCACACTGTGGATATATACAATATAGTTCAGTTACACTGCCTCAAACTGTGCAGATATACAATACTAGTTCAGTTACACTGCCTGACACTGTGCAGATATACAATACTAGTTCAGTTACACTGCCTGACACTGTGCAGATATAGATTACTAGTTCAATTACACTGCCTCACACTGTGCAGATATACAATACTAGTTCAGTTACACTTCCTTGCCCTTTGCAGATATACAATACTAGTTCAGTTACACTGCCCCGCACTGTACAGACATACAATACTAGTTCAGTTACACTGCCTGACACTGTGCAGATATAGATTACCAGTTCAGTTACACTGCCTCACACTGTGCAGATATACAGTATAGTTCAGTTACACTGCCTCGCACTGTACAGATATACAATACTAGTTCAGTTCCACTGCCTCACACTGTACAGGTGTCATACTAGTTTAGTTACCCTACATTGCACTGCACAGATATACAGTACTAGTTTAGTTACACTGCATCAAACTTCACACTGCATATATTCTAGTTCAATTACACTGCATTACACTACACAGGTATACAATACTACTTCAGTAATGCTGAGAAAATAAAAGCTACTTGTCACTGCGCAGACATACAATACCATTCAAGAAACATTGAATCACGCTGAAGATATGTAATACTGATGTAGTTACACTCCACAGACACAGAATACTAATTCAAGTGCATCGTACAGCATCTACTCACTACTGCATCACACTGCACACATATACAGCTTTCGCTCACATCACTTCATATTCTGATGCACATATCTACAGACTACTTCAATCACACTGCCTCACAATGCACAGATGGAGGGTACTTCTTTACTTGCAATGTATAGCATTGCGTGGATCTAAATTCTACTCTTCTAATGCACTGCATCGCAAGGATCACATGATTACACGTCTCACTGCACGGATGTACAGTATGCTTCATTTATGCTGCATCACCCACACAAATCCACAATCTGCTTCATTTATACTGCACTGATGTAGCCTTTGGGAGTTAGAGCCTTCGCAGGCACCTGCCCTGTATGGTGTCTGGAGTCCTTGAACCCAGAGACGTAACACAGGGCCCGAAGCCTCCGCGGTGCAGGGGGCCCCAAGCTCAAGGGGGCACTGCACCCTGGTCGGAGGGCTCCTGATTGAGCCTGGAAGGGGCCCCTCCACGTACCGTGCAGGGAGGTCCCCTCAATTTTCGTTACGCCAGAGCTTGAACAGGAGCAGGGCCCGCTGACACATGCAGTGGTTCTTAAGCTTTTGAATTCTGTGGACCCCCATTTAATCATTACTGGAATCTGGGGAACCCCAATGAATAATTGTTGAAATCCAGGGACCCCCCAACTGAGATGAATGTTAGCAGGGTACTCTAGCCTAAGCAATTTTGATGATCTGAACCTCAAAACAATACCGAATAATGCAGAAACAAGCATCCAGCAAACAAATACTCAAATTATTAAATAGTTTGTGTTAATTCCCCCAACAAAAGCACCATTTTAAATGGAATGGTGAAGGACCAACTTCATTTCACCTCGTCACTTCCTCTTTCTATGTGTGCTGCATTTTGCAGGACATATAGGAAGAGGAATATGCCTTTAAGGATTGTGGTTTGTGCAGTAAGGAATACCTTCCTGTACAAAAACAATCCTGCCCATAACACAAGCACCCTTGTGCTGGGGCACAATGGAGGCAGCACAGAGTGCATCAGTTCAAGGAGCCAGCAGATATGCCTCATATCTTTGTAAATAGGAATCATTTCTGTTCTCCCCCTTTCACGGAACGCTGTGCCGCAAGTTCCCTTGCTGTGTTGCGTAAAAAAGTAGTAAATCTTCCCCTTAAGTTTTAGCCTCCAGTTTCAAGTTCACTTGTACAGAATGTTTATAGCTTTTCACCTTTACATGTTGCTTCTTTATTTATTCATACTTTATTAATCCGTTAATATTCATTTTTTAAGAAGCCATAGACCACCAGAGTAGGCGTCTCGGTCCCTACGGGGTCTTCAGACCACAGGCTAAGAATCACTGTTCCAGAGTGATAGGCACAAAAGACACTGGTGTGTACACTACTAGGCACTGCATCACTGAGTCTAAAATGGTTTCAGTGCACACTTCATTGCTGCTTCACCCTTGAGGATGGGGCTCTGGTCCAGTGTCGTAATGCAAAATAAAGCTCCTCTCATGCACAGTGTAAGAGGGGTCCTGGAGTCTCCCATATCTTCCTGCCCTGAGCCTACTGGATCTTTCATCAGCATTCGATACTGTTTCACACAGCATGCTGATTAACAAACTTGTTGATGTTAGTATTCACTCCGAAACCCTTCAATGGTTAGACTCCTTTCTAAAGAACAGATCACACAGTTCAGCTGGGTACTCTGAGATCTCGCTCTCACAAATCTGAATGTGAAGCCCCACAAGGATCCTCTTTGAGTCCTACCCCTTTTAATGTGTATGTGGCCCCACTAGCCAGAATTTGGAGGAAAGGGGCTTTAAGGTCTGCTTCTACGCTGATGATACACAGCTGATCATATCTCTGGGTGAGAAACATGATGTACTTTGAGGCATTCTACCTGGGTGCCTCACTGAAGTGGCAGGATGGATGACCAACCATTGTCTAAAACTTAATGCTGACAAAATGGAGATCCTGCTATTCGGTGCGGCCCACTTGATTTGGGATGCCGCTTGGTGGCCAGACTCTTTGTGGGATATTCCCAACCGAAAGAAATCAGCGGAGAATCTTGAATGACTCCCTTTCCATGCAGAAACATGTTAGAGTTACCTGCAAGAAATGCTTTGGAATCTGTAAACTGCTGAGAAGGTTGTTTAAGTGGTTGTCAAAAGCTTAGCAGCAAACCATCCTCCTTGCTTTGGTCATTAGCCGCCTGGACTATGGCAGTGCCCTCTTTGTGGGCATGGCAGATGTTGAACCTGGCCCTTTTTGCAAGGTTCTCCCTAAACTTTTTGTCTTCTTCCTCCTGCTTTTCTGACCATCTTTTTGTTGACTTTAGGACTCTGGGCACTTTATTACTGCTAATCAGTGCTTACGTGCATATGCTCTCTCCTCTAAAATATGGTATGATTGGTTTCTCCCTTATTGGCATTTTGATTTACTAATAAGTCCCTAATACAGTATACCTGGTGTGCCCAGGTCCTGTAAGCCAAATGCTACTAGTGGGCCTACAGCACTGATTGTGCCACTTACATGAATAGTCCTTTAAACATGTCTCAGGCCTGCCACTGCAGTATCTGTGATTGCAGTTTAAACTGCCATTTTGACCTGGCAAATACACCCACTTGCCAGGCCTTCAGTTTTATTTCATGTTAGGCCCAAGGTAGCCCCATGATTAGGGTGCAGTGTATTTAAAAGTTAGGACAAGTACTGTTGTGTTTTACAAGTCCTGGTAGTATACTACTAATTATTTTTTTTCACTACAGAAAGGCCTGTCTCTCCTATAGGTAAGCATTGGAGCTGCCTTGTAACATCTTACAAGTGTATCCGCCAATTGGGAGCTGAAAGAAAATTGGAGTCTGTGCCTCCAGACTCACATCTTTTAATGAAGTTGGTGTTTAAATTGCAGGTCTGAAAACGCTACTTTTAGAAAGTTGGCATTTTCTTACTTTTTTTTATTTTTTTTATTTTTAACAGAGTTTTATATAGTGCGAACTTGGCCCGAATCGGGTATCAGAGCGCTTTACATAGCATCATTTGCATTACATAAGGACACATTCATTTTTGTCAGGCACGGGGAGATTAAATGATTTGCCCAGAATTCCAGGATGTTCAGCGTCATTGTCGAGACTCAAACCCAGTTCCCCAGATTCGAGGTCGACTGTCCTAGCCATTATGCCAACTCCTCTCTAACCATTCTGTGCCTCTGCCTGTCTCTAAATACATATCTGGGACAGGATGACATTTGGGCTGTTTGTGCATTCATTCTAGTCAGTCACACAAAAGGGGCTGAGGTGTGCTCTGCATATCCTGATGGCCCATCACCAGGCTGATGGGCCTTATTGAGCTATAGAGTGGTGGGAGGAGTTGACACTGACACCTGAATAGGATTGTACCTGTCCTCACACCAAGAATTCTCCACACCCTGTAGTGTGTCTGGAGCCAGGGTAGGGGAATGAAGGGTCATGTACACTACAAAGACTTCCCTTTGTAGTTTGCCTACTTCAAAGGTGAATTGGGTATAAGTACTGGACCTCTGACACCATATACTCAGAACACTTCTGGACTGAGGACATTCTGCCAGGAAGAAGAGCTGGACTGATGTCAGGAGGGACTGCCACTTTAATGTTTCCTTTGCTGTGTTGGCCTGCTGCTTGCTGCTTTTGTCTTGGGAGTAAAAGGACTGGACTTTGATTTCTACATCCTGCTTCCAAGGTTCTCCAAGGGCTTGAGTTGAGCTTGCCTCCTGCTATGAAGTCCTAGAGCCATCAAAGACTTCAGCTGCAATCACTTGGACTCTGCTGCTCTGAGCCCTATTCTGCCAAGTGGTACCAAATCCAACGACCCCGCCGCCGCCAGAGCCAACCTGCACGAAGGGATGAAAGAGGTAGCCGAGTGGATGACGACCAGCCGCCTGAAACTGAACTCGGACAAGACGGAGGTCCTCATCCTGGGCTCCTCTCCCTCCGCCTGGGACGACTCCTGGTGGCCTCCCGCCCTGGGCACCGCACCCAAACCGACAGACCATGCACGCAACCTGGGCTTCATCCTGGACTCCTCCCTCTCCATGACCAGGCAAGTCAACAACGTCTCCTCGGCATGCTTCAACATCCTACGCATGCTACGGAAGATCTTCTGGTGGATCCCCACCGAGACCAGGAAGACCGTCACCCAGGCCCTCGTCACCAGCCGACTGGACTACGGCAACGCCCTCTACGCCGGGACCACCGCCAAGCTCCAGAAGAGACTCCAGCGGATCCAGAACGCCTCAGCCAGACTCATCCTCGACATCCCACGAACCAGCCACATCTCCGGACATCTGCGAGACCTTCACTGGCTCCCCGTCAACAAAAGAATCACCTTCCGCCTCCTCACCCACGCACACAAAGCCCTACACGACCAAGGCCCGAGCTACCTCAACAGCCGAGTCAACTTCTACGCTCCCAAACGCCACCTCCGATCAGCCAACCACGCCCTCGCCGCCGTCCCCCGCATCCGAAGAGCGACTACAGGAGGAAGGTCCTTCTCCCACCTGGCCGCCAAGACCTGGAACTCCCTCCCGACCGACCTGCGCCTGACCCAAGACCACCTCTCCTTCAGGAAGAAGCTGAAGACCTGGCTGTTCGAGCAGTAGCGGCTCCCCCCCCCCCAGCGCCTTGAGACCCCACGGGTATGTAGCGCGCTTTATAAGTGTCACTGATTGATTGATTGAAATCCAGTTCCTTGGCCCTTGGAAGTGACCTCTGGTGATACAAAGAAGAAATTCCACGCATCGACTCCAAGCGTCATTCAGAACCGGTGCATCATCACCAAAACATGAAGCATCACAGCTGCCTGCACTGGAGCGTGTTCCCTTCTTCATGCAAAAACTGCCATTTACAATGCAGGCCCCAGATTTTCGTCCCAGCATGTCCGAAGAGCCACCGCTACATGAGTCTTGAGCACTAGATCACCAAAGTCGGTGATGCATTGCTGCGATTCTGATGAAGTGCCTGATTCAATGGTGTGGAATCGACACAGCGTGACTTGACTGCGACACATCATCCCTGGGTGCAAATGTCTTCATTGGCACCATGCCGCAGTAAGGAACTGAAGCATCGTGCCTGCTAAGGACGCATCACCTCCCCTGCCCATAGTGAGGAACCAACTCATCACCTGCTTTTACGACGCCTCACCTCACCTCCCCTGCACCTCACATCAACTTTGCTTTTTGATGCATCTAATATATGTTGTCCTTATCAAGAGCAAACAATGATTTTTAAGAACTATAACTTTATTTAATCTTTGAAAATTCATATCTTGACTTGTGTATGTTGGATTTTTGTCGTTTTGGTCTAGTTTTATTAAGATAAATATAGTCTATGTTTCTAAACTGGTGCGGAGTCCTTTTGTAGTGTTTTCACTGTGTTACTGTGGGAGTGTGAACAAATACTTTACACATTGTCTCTGGGATAAGCCTGACTGTTCGTGCCAAGCTACCAAGGTGGTGAGCAGGCGTTATCTTAGGTGTGTAACTTACTCTGACTAGAGTGAGGGTTCCTACTTGGACAGGATGCAAACTACTGTCAACCACAGACTTCCTAACAGCAGATTACCTGTTTTCGAGATTGCAAGTTATTCAAAATGCTGCCACCAAACTAATCTGCAATATGGACAGGGTTGGATTCGCTTCGACATGTTTGTCCTCTTTATATTGGCTACCAATGCGGAAAAGAGTTGGTTTCAAACTCCTATGATATGTGCATAAGGCCTTGTATAACACCAGTCCCAAAATTATACAGGCCAGAGTGGAATTTTACTAACCATCTCGTGATTTGAGATTGCGCAATCTAGCTTTAGAGAAAGCAATCAGAATTAAGAAAGCTAGAAAAGGCAGTCACACTTTTTTGCATCAGGCTGCAGCCCAGTGGCATTTGCTATCCCTGGAGCTTCACCTTATGGAGAACCAGTTATGGTTTAGAAAGAAACTGAAAACCTGGTTATTCTCAAGTTAGTGCTTTTATGCATATACTTCTTATGAGGTACTCTCGGCTGAACGTTAGGGAGTTATACAGCACTGTGATATCCCCTAAGGGATGAGTGTTGCACGTTAGAAATATTTTAAATAAATAAATAAATCTTACATTCATTGGTCTTCAGCTGCGTGTGGTCCATTAATGGTTTGGGAGACCCCTGAAGGGTTGGGACCCCTGCAGCGCAGGAGCTTGTGCCCTACGTGCTACCATGAGGACTTCTTTCTCTAATTGCTTGGGGATGTAAATGGCATTAAGGGCTCAGGACTGACATGGTTGTTAATTTCCCAAACATTGGAAAGTTTTGAATTTTATGTTCACAAATGTAACTAGTAACCTTTGTGTCTGCATTATAATTACATTGCGCAATGTTTAATTTATCCTGGGGTTTCAAGCTCTATGGCACATTTCCCAAGTGCTGTGCATTTTGCCAAAGCCGACTTATTCTTGGCTTACAGTGGAGTTTCATGTTTTATTGTAGGATGCTATGTAGGTGCAACCTTCCATCAGCTGAATGAGGCCATCCAGCTGACGCAAAGACAAGGGGCCTCATTTATGAGCCCCTGCGTCACTTTTACGCCACTGGTGCGTCACTTTTTGTGATGCACCAGTGGCGTAAAAAATGCACCTTGTTGCGCCATATTTACAAAGTGACGCATCTAGGTAGATGCGTCACTTAGTAAATCCCTGCGCCACATTATACCTGCGCCAGGTATAATGTATGCAAGGGGGCGTATTGACGCAAGAAAGGGTCGTAGAAGTGACGCAGTGAAATCTATGAGATTTCACTGCGTCACTTCTAGGACGCTGTTGCGTCAAAATCTTGCGCCTACCTCACAGTAGGCATAAGACTGATGCAGGCCCTTTCACATGGGGCTTGCCCCATGTGAAAGGACGCATTGCTGGAGTTGCGTCACTTTTGTGACACACTCCAGCAATGCGTCACTTTTGCGCTTACAGATACGTCAGAAATACTGACGTATCTGTAACTCCTTGCGCAATGATGCGTCATTATGTAAATATGACGCATCATTGGTGTCGCAAGGAGGGCACAATGAAAAGTGACGCATCGCTGTTTTCACGCAGCGATGCGTCACTTTTAATAAATGAGGCCCCAGGTCTATTTCCTGAAAGTAGCTGTAACAGTTTATTTTATTTATAAAGCACACACATCATCCCATCCCAGTGCTAGAACCAATGCAAGGAAACTCTGCATTTTAATGACCCTAAAGCGGAAACAGATAGGTTGTCAAGTGCTTATGAAACACAAAGAGGTCCTCCATAAGACGCATTTCCAAAGGAAGGGGATTCCAGTGAAGTGCTACCAGATGGCCAAACGACGGCCAACAACCTGACTTTCCTAATTCGTGTGCTGTGGATCAAAGCTTGATGGGCAGAGTGCTCTCCTGGGTTTGTAGAAAGCCAATTTGCCACATAATATCGCTGGCCCTGACTCATGAAGTGACTTATGCACATAACAGAGTAGTTTAAACCTGTCTCTTTTCCGCACTGGGTCCCAGGGCAGCAGATTGAGGCAGGCTGATTCTGAGGTCTTTTTGGGGCTGTTACAGATTTGTCTGGCTGCTTGATTCGGCATGAGCTTCAGGAAGCTAAATAAGTGAGCACCATCCCTAAATATAAGGCTTTGCCATAGTCCAATCGGCTCAAGATAAGAGCCTGGGTAACTGTACTACACCAGCTATAAGGATCCTTCTGAATAACTTTCAAAACATCTCCCACACACCAGTTCACCTTGTCTTCCACAGAGAGGGAGTCGTTGAATACGGCTCCCAAATTCTTGCCGGCTCTCCTGGGTAATGGAGCCGCACCAAGAGAGGTGGCCCACCAGGTGTTAGTCCATACTTTGTTCCCCTCTCCAAATAGCATAACTTCAATTTAGTTTTTTCTGTGTTTAGTTTCAGGCAATGTGAATGCATCCAGCTAGACAAAAGTCAGAGAGTCAGCTCAGTCGATTCTCGCCGGTTTGAGGCGGACTTTCACCGATGGAGATGATAAACTCAGTATCATCTGCTTAAGAAAATGTGTTGAAGCCCAAGGACTTAACAATATTCGCCAGGGGGCTGACATAGATATTGGACAATGATGGGCTTTGGGAGGACCACTTTTGTACTCCATAGTTGGCCTGCGAGGGTCGATTTAAACGAAGCCAGATAGACAGGATGAGGCATGTTAGACAAAAACGTTCCAAACCCTTGTAGGGTGGTAGAGCGCAAACCTGCTTTATGTTGCCTATGAATTAACTGGAAGTGTGAGACAGTATCAAAGGCAGCGACACATCTAATAAGATCAAGTCAACTGCCTTGCCCTGATCAGACTCTGGTCTAATTCTCTCCACTACACCCAGTAAGGTAGATTCTGTTCAGTTGTCAGCTCTAAAGCCTGGTTGAGATACGTCCAAAATGTTATTGGCTTCCAAAAAGTGCAAGAGCTGGGTATTAACTTGGCTTTCCAACACTTTTGCCTTATAGGGCTAAAGAGAAATAGGGTGATAGTTGGAAAGATCAGCAGCTTCCGCTCCAGCCTTATTTAATAGAGGCAGCACAAGAGCAAATTTCAAGCTTGCTGGGAAATCTGCATTTTGCAGGGAGAACTTGAACAACCAGGTGACATGGGGCTCAAATAGGGGCTAGTCTGGAGAAAATCAAAGGAGGGCAAGGGTCCAATGGAGAGACCAATTTCACCTCCTTACTGGTTTTTTCCACCAGTCCTTGTGTGAGTGCCAGAAATTCACCCCAGTGGATAGACGTTCCGGGGTGAAGATTAACCTTTTCCAGGAAAGACTCCGCCAAAGAAGGTTGGGTCTCGAAAGTAGAGTAGATCTTATTGCTCTTCTCATGGAATAATTCAGCCAGATGTTCACACCCCTGGGCAGACACTGGGATAGTTTGGCTCAAAGCTATAGGCTGAGAAACTTCCTTGACTATCTTAAAAAGTTCCTTGGAGGAGCCACTATTCTCCTCTAATCTCCTAACAAAATTAGCTTTTTTAGCTGTAACAGTTTAGTGCTGATTATTGCTGGACTGATGGCATATGTACTATGATAGTACATCTGGTGTTAGCATGAGTGGTGCACATACTCCCTGACCTGGCTTTCTTCCAAGCCACCACAGTCCTTTAAGGGTCTGATTAGGAGTTTGAAAGTATTTAACACTTCCTATATTTATCGGATGCATTGAATAACTCAGCCATTGTTACATTCCGGCAGGTCGAACCAGCTGAAATAGAATAGGGCAAAATATAGGTTAGGTACCATATCATGCGGATTTTGGTGCGTTAAACACCAAAATTTGCATGTTATGTCTCATAAACTTGAGATAGGTCTTATTTAGCACCCCCGATAAATAATGTACCCCGTGGTATCGTTATTAATCAAGGGCAATCAAGAATGCCTCAACTTATCATCAGGCCCTAAGTGTGTTGGGAAAAGTGTGTGTGGACGGGAAGTTATCTAAAAGTAGGATGGCCTAAGAAGCTAACTAGGCATACTTTTCAAGAGGTGTGACCTATATAATTAAGGGTGTGGCTTCAACCACGTAAACTAAAATCCTGTGCTTCCTTAGAGTACTAACTGACCGGAATTTTGGTGCCATTTTGTTGTTGCATCCAGACATATGACACAGTAGCATTCATGCACATAAACCAAGCCAAACGTTTTGGCTTTGCCAGGGCTTGTTAGCACTATCAGATAAATGAGTAACAAGAATTTTGATGCAAATATTTAGAATTTAATTGAAAAAAATTGAATTATGGAATTATGAGACTACGAATTCAACATTATAAGCACTGTGGAAAGGGTACTTGTCCTTAGAGTGTTTCGATCACTCCTGTTCCTCCTTTCACTCCACTTTCCTCTGCAGGCTCTTACTCTGTTAAACACGTATGCGCTATTTCTCCTCATCTCCTTAACATCTTTCAGAAATGCTCCACCTGCATATCTTACATCTCATCTCTTTCCTCTTCAGCACCCTCTTTTCGCTCTCTTCTACACACCCTTCCTTGTATGTCCTTCACTTCATCATCCTCTCACGCACAACACATCCACTCACCGGTAAGCACTTCATTTTCTTTTAATTTCACTCTGTTAATAATTTCAACATTTGTGTACTTACTTCACAAACTTTTGCAGGCTCATATGACCATTGCCCTGTAAAGAGGCCAAGGATTGGATGAGCATGTATTCTGTACATCTTTTTGACATTTTACACGTAGTGTGAGAAACGTGCTCTGCGTTCAGCATCAACTCCAGAGCTCTCAATCGTGGCGTGTTATAAACACACACCCACAAACTGGACTTGCATCAATTGTGCTGTAACAATTTTGAGAGAGGGGGGTGCTGCCATCAATGTTACATCACTGGAGGCATAGGGAACATGCTAAGTGTGGCAGGCAAAGAACAAGTGTACCAAATATATTCAGCCGGGGAGTGGTAAGGGTGTGATAAGCAGCCTGTGGTGCATTTTGGAGAACACTGTTGCAAACATATTACTAAAGCATGGTGCGGCACTGTATTTGGTGAGACATACAGTTGTTTACAGAAAAAATGCACACAAGTGAAAATGTTTGGAAATTGTGTTTCATGTAATATGTTTGTCTTTATTTATTTTGATCCTATTAAAATCTTTGTTTACACCACACTTCAGAATTATAAAGAAATTTTTCTTTATTTGTGCTTTCCAAACTGCTCATCTAGTCTCAAACATTGTTTACAGGTATTTAAATGTTATTATGTGTTAGAACAATGACATCTACTGTACCCGTGCAAGATTGCCGAATAATTCACCACACAAAATTATTTCACTTTACTGTCAGAGAAAGCAAGCACCAATCTCTGTGTTAAAATTTAAACAGCTATTTGCCAGAAGTTATTGCCTGGCATTTGACACCTGAAGCACAGCCCTAAGTTGGCAGGGTATGCCAAGACATGGGTCCCTTGCTCACTTTCCCACTGGATTCAAGCTAGCCTGGCTGATGACGGCTGATTAGCCAGAAACCGGTCCCAGGATGCTTGTTTCCGGTCATGGGAAGACATGGCTTGGCAGTTCAGGCTGGACTGTTCTCATGAGGCACAGGGTCAGACTGATTTGCATATGGCCATGTCTGAACTTGGGTGGCGGAATGAGCTAAAGAATGATGATAGGTTAAACCCAGATCAGTTGACTGGGGGTGAGTGATTGCAATGTTCAACACTCCCTCCATCATCCCCTTTGGTTGTGCACGTATAACAAATACAGCAAAGCACTCAGCTCGGCAGAAATAATACAGACTCTTGTAATGTGTGAATGTTTAGTGCACAAGTGCTTCATATTCTACTAAAGAACCAGGGGGCATATTAGCAAGGCTGAGCAATAATTATCGCTAAGCGTGCTTAGCGCAGTTTTTTTTATTGCCAGCTATCGCTGGTTTACATTGCGGAGATAACGTGTTATCAACGTTTATCTCCAAGGCGATAATACACCAGCGATAGCAGTGATTCTCCATCAATAATGCGGGAATTCCAGCGATTAATTCCCATCGCTAAGGAAAAGGTTAATAGGCAGGAGAGGATTCAGCCGTAGAATCCACCTCCCATAGAAAACAATGGCTAAGTCAGGATTTTAGCAGGTGTTAAAATCCAGTGATAATCGCGGTTAGCGCAAGTTTTTTTATTGCTTCGCGAGCATTGCTAATAGGGAAAAGTTGTATTAGCGACTGCTTTCAGTCGCTACCAGTTTGGGTATGCCCACTTTGCATGTCATTAGCGATAAATATCGCTGACATGCAAAGCAGTAAAAAAAACGGCCGCGATCGCCATTAAACTGCCGCTAACAGCTGTTAGCGACAGCTTGGTAATAGGGACACTTTATCGGCAAAAAGTGCTGCTAAAGCAGCGATACTGCCCTTGCTAATATGCCCCCTAGTCTCAAATATAGACTTCTCTTGCCTTCACTGTGTGGCATCTATGCGGTTCAGAGTGATTCATGTTCAGGCTGCTAAAGAGCTTGTAAGGCTTTGTCAATGCCCAGCTAGTTAATCATAAATATTCATTCTTGATCTGTTTGCTGAGAACAAACTGTCTGTTGTGCAATAGGAGTACAGTGACAGGGCCAGCTGGCACCTTGAGTGGATATGTCTAAGCATAATACAGACTGGTGAGTTCAGCCAAGGGAGGGGCTGGGGTGGAGGGGCAAGGGAGGCCAAGCTTTGCACATTCAATGGGTGGTTTCAGCTGAAAAGCATCAAAACATATTCTGCAGCTGCTGCCTCCTATCATTCAGTAGGCTTGGTCAGCAAGATTAATTGGATGTTTGCATGCATCACCAATTAACATGTCAAGTTCCATTAGGAGAGAATGCCAGGTGAAATCTTTTGATTGGTTTTTAAGAATAGATTTGCATAAAACAGGCATAGTGTACTACATGTGAAGCACACTTTAGCTTCCTTGTATGTAACACAAATGCAATAGTTTCATCGTGTGGTCTCACATTAAAATGAAATATTAATTGACTCTAAACTTGCACAAAACTACACGCAATGACATATGAAGAAAGCCAGTCAGTTAATAAGGGTGGGATTTGCTCCGAGGGTCTCAGAGTTCTTAGGGGACAGATCCCGTCTCTAAAAGTGTGTATACTTAAAGTGGAGGGTACACAATATACCTAGGACCAATGGAATTATGGAACAGAGGAGGACCAAATTATGTGGCATGGTTCAATATAATATGCACCAGAAAAAAAGCCAAATTATGTGGAATAATGCTGAATACTTTGTGATATTATTAATCCATTATTTTAACATTTTTACACACATTAACAATGTCTGGGTAAAGAAGAAGAAATATAATTAGTTAATCAAGACATTCATCCATAAAACTGTTAAAACGCAGTAATAAAATTAACTATATCTTAATGTATTACACAAACATTAAAAACGTTCTAAATGTTTCAACTCTCTTAAGAATCAATCCAAATCGATGGTAACATCAAAGAACCACATATTAGGCAAAACCTTTGCAGCATTGCGCCTTGTATATAATCTATATTTTTTTTCAATGGGTTTCAAAAACTGACAGTGAAAATTTAAGAGCAGTGGGTAGTCTAATAAAGCTTGATACAGAGCACACTACACTTTAAATGGACAAATATAAAGCCCCCTCCTGTCTCTACTTTTGTAAGTTATACCAGAGACCCCAATAATCGGGTGACTGCCTAACCATGTTTTGATACGTCTTGACAAAGTCACGGGTCTGGTAAATAGTAGAGGTATGGGAAAAGATTTGGGTTACCCAATGTTTGGAAGGATAATGTGATGGAAGCTTTTTGAGATAAATGATGTTTATCAAGAAAAATACACAGCCAATGCTGCATCGTGCAGTGATTATTATGAAGGAAAATGGTTTCAGTGAACTATATAGCCCCTGAAAATAAGTGATAATGTTTAAGCTTATTTGTATATTTCACAAGAACCTGGGCCCAACTGTGTTTACTGTGATATACCTCAAGCCAGCAGATTTAGGCTATTTTGGATGGGCTGTCATCTGAGGAAAGCCTCTGTAGGAATTTTAAAAAGCTAATGCCTGTCAAGTGTGACCATGACATCAAATTTAATTGCAAAATATACTTTTTATCATTGACCCACTTTTGAGAGTATTTGCCTTAAACATGCATTTTCCACAGACTCTAAAATATTACTAATTTCCAGACACAGTATTTCCAGCCTTTAAAGCGCCATTGGAGGAATCTTACATAAAAAGGTTTTTAGGAGCAGGTCAAATGCCGACATCCAATAGACATGATTACATTTTACCAGGGAACTCATTTGCAAAAGTGCTTTAGATTTAATTAAGTTTATATGATCATCCAACTTTAACTTGAATTAAACCCTAGATATTTATAAGATTTTACTTCCTCCACGTTGATATTACCTAAGAACCAAAAATAATGTGGAAACTTTTCTCCTAAACATAAGTACTTTGGTTTTCTCTATATTTATCTTTAAAAAACACTTGTCTCAATAACTATATACTGCAATAAGCTTCTTCAGAAATCCTCTTGATTTATAATCTAGCATTACAAGGCCGTCTGTATAGAGGAGACCAGGGATATGTATTGATCCCATTTTAGGAAAAAAGAAGTTTAAATTAGTCAGTATGGCAGACAAATCAACCACATATCGACCAAAAAGGGCAAGTGCCAAAACACAACCTGGAGGAAAATCATCACATTTATTAATATTTTTATAAAGATAGCCAGAGCAATATAATTCCACTCAAACCCAATTGGCTGTTGCCCCACCTGACATTCCATTAGAGAAATGTATTCCATAGCTGCCCCCTTCTACTGGATCAAAGACTGTGTGGAAATCAACCAAACAGCAGCCCAGCCTCTGATTTACCTCTGAAGATTTTTTTATGATTGTCCATCGGGAAAAATACTGGTCAGCTGTAGAGTGATTGGCCCGAACGCGTCTCTGCATTAATGGTAATACCTTATTAATAACAATTCATTGCTCTAGGTAAATTAGCAACATTTTACAAAACTCTTCTCATAAACAGCTAGAAGACTGATCTGACCCTGAAGCAGAGGTCAGACCCGGGACCAGGGTTCAATTCCCGACGCGGCAGGGTCTTGAGCTCAAATGTCCATGGACTCGATAATTCTCGCTTCGGTGCCTGACCTAATCATGGGTTCACACTCTACAACTCTGGGCATTAAGCTTGCTTAATCTCCACAACGGCCCCCCGCGGCGGGATGCCTGGCTTTCACCTTGGGGATGCCCTGTAGGGGCTATCTCACAGGGAAAAGCCAGGACGGGTTCCCAAGGCAAGCGCGGAGATACCCCTTCGGGGGTCGATTCAGGCGCTATATAAGAAACATAATAATAATAATAATAATAGTAATTTGCAGTAATGCTGCCATCCCCTTTCTTTGGGAGTGTTTTTTACTATAGAGCCTCTCCAAGAAACACAGATAATGTCAGTTGTGGCCATTAATTGAAATAATACCAAAAAAATTTCTGGCAACAAATCAACATTTTATTTTATTGCAATCGGCGGAATAGTATGTGGGCCGGTAGTTCTACTTAATGTAAATGATGTTGTTGTCCCCTTTATACATTTTCGCAAAACATTTATTATTTCATTGTCAGCTATGTGGGATTTTTGATCACTTTTGAAGTGGGGGGGGAGCAAATTGTCTACATGAGTGACCTATTCTTCTTCAGCAATCAAACATGATAGAGTCATAGCATTTGTATAAAAAAATGTATTCAACAAAACCCACATGTGTTGATTTTACAAGTCAATTACTTCCAACATTCCATTCCACGGTTTATTATAAAAAGGTCTCTTTTTTATTCCTAATCAGACTCTTGTATCTCGTTTCCCACATTTGAATTTCTGATAACGTAATATTTCTGCAACCCCTCCTATATCAATATTGTATTTAACAAATGTAATTTTTTGTTGTCTAAATCCATATTGAAACCAACCCTAGGACATTGCATGTTTTTGATTATTCATATCACAAAAAAGGCCACGGGTCCAGAGGAATAGGAGAGGTCAGGAAAGTGATTAGGTGTACTCTGCCAAACATTGGGGGCAATCCCTTTTAAGGACAGTTGCCCTAACACACCAGAGGTGTCATGCTTCATCATAGGGTTACCTCCTCGCGTGAGAGACCTAGTCTCTACGAGGGCTACAGCCTCCTCGCTGCAAGGGAGGAGCTCAGGGATGTTTTTGTTGGATTGTGGCGGGAGTATTAAAACCGTATGTGAGCCTAGTGTGGTGAGAAAAAGTACAGTGCTGGAATGTGCGTGAGTGAAACTGGCTACGGGGTTAGCTATGCAGCAACTTTATTCAGCCACCGTGTGTCAGTATTAAAAACAGGATCAAATAGCTGGTAAAGCAGGTGCCATCATTAGAGGCATCTGTTTTAGCGCATGATCAACATGTTTCGGCCAGTGACCTGAAGTAGTATTGTGGCCTTCTTCAGGGTCACTAATTCAGCTACTGCAATAAATGAGTGTACAAAACGTGAGAATACATGTGCGAAATATAAAATTAAACAGTGTAATACTGAACCAGTGATTCAGCTGTTCAGTATGTTCACCGCACAACCTGTGGTTTGGGCCGGGCTGTCTTTCACTGGTGCTGTGTCCTGGTCGTTGGCGCCTGGTTATCTCTCTTCTCTGCGGTTCTCCCTGTTGGGGGTCTGTAGAAGTGAGATATCTTATCTGTCTCACTGGTGCAGGGACACCCATAGTCTATGGGTTCAGTAAATGAGGATCGACACTGGAATGGATCAAAACACAGGTTTATTATATCTCATCAGATGAGTCTCATCACTCCGAGACTGCAAATGCCGGAGGAAGGGGGCTAACAAGTACAAGTTCACACATGGCATGTACACTTTTCGGTGCCTCATGAAACACATTGAAACCACTGTGTCATTGTTACATAATGCTTACACAACCCCTTACACAGCCCCTTTGTATAATGCTTACATGATGAACTGTTGAATCCTGACAAACCCCTACCCACGTCATCTTTGTAGATAGGCAAGGGTGGTTACAGGCATTGGTGGGCAAACAGATTAGACATCTGTGCACGTAGGCCCTTCAGTAGGGCAGGGTTGCTTACTCTGGCACGCGAGCATTATCAGTAGAGCCAGCTTTCAGTGAACACGTAACTTCTGACTTTATGAAAGTCCCCGCAAAACCACAAAAATGGGGGCTGGTAGACAAAATGGAAGAGGAGTAGAGGCTAACTTAACAGAATAATTTTTTTACCGTTCAACAGGTATGCCTGGGATCCTGGTGCGGTTGCTCCCTGGGGGCTCCTGGTCTTGTCTGGTCTCCGTCGTTTGGCTGAGCTGGGCCTGGCTGGTGCCTGGGTGGGGGCCCCCTTGGGTTTTCCTGCTCCTGTGGGCTTTTCGGCGCCTGTTGGTCGCCTTCTTCGGCCCTGCGTCCTTGTCTGTGCGCTATCTGGGTGTCTTGGTGCGGCACGCCGGTGGTTTTAGCTTTGTCCTTGCGTACCCTTCTGGTCCTGCTCCTGCCGGCTGTTCTCTTCCCAGGCTTGTTTCGCATCTGGTTGGGTGCCAGCGTTTTTCTGCCTGGTTCTGCTGGGTTTTCTTTGGCTGGTGTGGGCTTCAGGTTTTTCCCCCAGTGCTCCTCCTTCGTTGGCCCTTCTTGTGGCTGGCAACCTTTCTGGCCTGTTTGCCCCTGGGCTGTGTCTGGCCTTGTTCAGGCCTGTGTGGGGCCCTGGTGTCCTGGGCTTCTGGGTTGGCATGTCCGGGGTTGCCTCCAGTCGCTCCTGGTCTGCCGGCATGCTGCTGGTTTCACTTGCCCGCCAGCGTTGCCTCCTTAGTTTTGCTGGCTGTGCTGTGGCTTCTGTGCCAGCTCTGGGGTGTGTTTTGCTGGTGTCCCCAGTCCTTTTCCTTGTGCCGGTGTCCTGGCCTGCTCCTGTCTTCCCTGCGTGCTCCCCCGGATCCTGCTCCCGGTGTGTGTTTGTTGTTTGGCATGCAGCCCTCTCTCTCCCGTATCGGGATGCAGTACTGTGGTGTTTGTCTTGCCACTGTAGGGGGTCTGCCCTCCTTGCTGCTGGTTATCCGGGGCCTGGTGCTGCTTGTGCCTCTGACTTCTCTGCTTCCTACGGTTTCCGCTTTGGCTGTTGCCTCTGTTTGTTTTCGTCCGGCCTGCTGCGTGGTCCGGCGGTTGTGTGCTGGGGGTCTCTGTTGGCCTTTCTGCCCTTTGCTTTGGCCTGTGCGCTGCGTGGGCTTCTTCCGGGTGCGGGTTGGGCCAGTGGGTCCTCCTGCATTGTCGGGTTGCTTGGCTTCGGCCCTAACTTCCTGGTTCCTTTTGCATTTTTTGCACTGGTTGTGGCTGTTTTCTTGGTCCTGCGGCCTTTTGCCCTGCCTTTTGATCCTTTATAAGCTTCCATCTATATGTCGCACTAATACCCTCTCTACACCATCAGACCTTTTTCAGGCCTGTATTTCTCTATATCTTCCTCTACCTCAGTGTCCTTCACTGGTCTTCTTATTTATAGACCACCTGGCCCCAGATCCGGTTTTGGCCCTAATCTTTTTAAAATCCTAGAGCCCTATTTTGGCAAGCTCCATCTTACGGTCTTAGGGGATCTAAATTTTCACTTAGACGATTTAAGTTCTAAGGATACTCTCTCCTTGATGGACCCCCTGACCGCTTGTGGCCTTCTTCATCTGGTAAACAGTCCTACCCACCTGGCTGGCCACATCCTTGATGGGGTGTTCTCCAATGACCCCCGACTCTCTGTGGGCCCCCCTACCCCCATAGTTTGGTCAGACCATCTGGCAGTTCCTCTGGAACTTAACTCCCTTCCCCCCTCTCTATCTCATCAGGGTTCCAGTAACATGATCTCTAAACGGAACTATAAGAGTATTACTAATGAATCTCTTGCCCCCCTTATTGCACAGAACCCTATCTCCCCTCTGAAGGATGCCAGTGATGCTGCACAGGAGCTTGCCATCACTATTTTGAAAGCTGTAGATCTTCTGGCCCCTGCCTCCCTGCGTTACTCAGCTAGGAGGAAACCCTCTGCTCCTTGGTTGGAGCGACCACTGTGCCTTACCTAGGCCGGGTCGCCCCCACGCTCCTCCTGCTGCTTACTCCCACAGATACGGCCGCCTACATCCTGTTGGTGCTTTTTGCCGCCTCTGCAGGCGACCCAGCCGCCGCTGAGCCGCCCGCACTTGTCTTTCCCGCTTTCCCGCCGCTGCCTCCCTGCGGCCCCGCCCCCCGCCAGCCGATTGGTCACCCCGCTCCCGCCACCCAGCGGACCCTCCCTCCCGGCTCCCTTCTTATGACGCCTCCACGTACGCGCAGCGGGCGCGCCGAAGGCGCGCCAAAGCCAAGCCCATCTGCGCCCGTCCGCGCCTGGCCCGTGCCCAGCGCCAGAACCCCTGCCCCCCGCAGAGGCCAACCCATCCGCCGGACCTACGATGCCGCAACACTCAATGCACTCAACACCGGCCGAACCCCCGGATGCTATCGAGCCACCCCGAGACGCACCCACGGACCCTTCTGCTGCCGATCCTGAAACGTCTCCTGCATCCGGACCTGCACCGCACCCGCCAAGACGATCACCAGCAGTAACCACCTGAAGTGCATCCTGCTCAACACCCGCTCCGTCCACAGACACGCTGTGGAACTCTGGAACCTCCTCGACACCACATCTCCAGACGTCGCCTTCCTGACAGAAACCTGGATGAATGCCTCCTCAGCGCCCGACATCGCCATCGCCATTCCGGACGGATACAAGATCACCCGGAAGGACCGCGTCAACCAGACTGGAGGAGGCATCGCCATCGTCCACAAGAACACCATCCGCATCACGACCAACTCTGATGACACCCTCACGGCGGCCGAACACCAGCACTTCCAGATCCACACCGACCCCAAGACCACCCTCAGAGGCACCCTCATCTACAGACCCACAGGACCCCGCACACAATTCAGCGAAGACATCGCCGACTTCATCAGCCCACACGCCCTCCCCTCCGCCGACTACATCCTCCTTGGGGACCTCAACTTCCACCTGGAGAACAACAACGACCGCAACACCACCACCCTGCTGGACAACCTCGCCAACCTCGGACTCAAGCAACTGGTCAACACCCCCAACCACTACGCCGGCCACACGCTTGATCCAGTCTTCTCATCCAGCAAGCACATCACCTTCAGCCACTCCACAGGACTTCACTGGACCGACCACAGCTGCGTCCACTTCAGCTTCAGAAGAACCACGACCTACCACCACCCGCAACAGGTTCCCCACAGGAGCTGGAGCAAGATCACCGCCGAACAGCTCACCACCTCCCTCAGTCAGAATCCACCCGCCAGCACAACGGACCCCACCGAAGCAGCACGCAACCTCACGAAGTGGCTGTCCGACTGCGCTGACGACCTCGCGCCACTAAAGAACCCTACCAGCAGACCCAGAAGCAAGAAAGCCTCCTGGTTCACCGACGAACTCAAGGACTCCAAGAAAAACTGCCGCACCCTCGAGAAAGCCTGGCTCCTCGACCAGACCACAGACAACATGACCGCCCTCAAACACGCAACCCGCAAGCACCACCAGCTTATCCGCACTACCAAGAAGAATTCCCTGAAGGAACGACTGGACAACAACACCCACGACAGCAAGGAACTCTTCAGCATCGTCAAGGAGTTCTCCAACCCCAGCACAGCAACAACGACATCACTCCTTCACAAGACCTCTGCGACTCTCTCGCCTCGTTCTTCCCCTGCAAGATTGCCGACATCCACAACAGCTTCGGCGCACCATCAATGCACCCAACCGTCGAACCAACGCCCTCCACCACCACCCTCCGCACCTGGACCACGGTGACCACCAAAGACACAGCCCGCACGATGAACACCATCCACTCCGGATCTCCGACCGACCCCTGCCCCCACCACGTCTTCAACAAGGCCGACTCCATCATCGCACCACAACTGCGGGACATCATCAACGCCTCCTTCAACACCGCCACCTTCCCGGAGAGCTGGAAGCACACCGAGCTCAGCGCCCTACTGAAGAAACCTACAGCAGACCCCACCGACCTCAAGAACTTTCGCCCCATCTCGCTCCTCCCTTTCCCTGCTAAAGTCATCGAGAAGACCAGCAACAGACAGCTTGCAGCCTTCCTCGAGACAAACAGATCCCTCGACCCCTCTCAGTCTGGTTTTCGAGCCAACCACAGCACCGAGATCGCCCTCATCGCAGCCACCGACGACATCAGAACCCTGCTAGACAACGGGGAAACAGCGGCCCTCATCCCCCTGGACCTCTCTGCAGCGTTCGACACCTTCTGCCACCGCACCCTAGTTCAACGCCTCAGCAACATCGGTATCTAAGAGAAGGCACTGGAGTGGATCATCTCATTCCTCACCGGAAGAACACAGAGAGTCCGCCTCCCCCCGTTTTGATCTGAGGCCACCGGAGTCATCTGCGGCGTACCGCAAAGATCATCACTCAGCCCCACCCTCTTCAACATCTACATGAGACCTCTTGCAGCCATCGCAAGCCAGCACAACCTCAACATCATCACCTACGCCGACGACACCCAACTGATCCTCTCCCTCACCAGAGACCCCGCCACCGCCAGAACGAGCCTACACGAAGGGATGAAAGACGTTGTCGAATGGATGAAGAACAGCCACCTGAAACTGAACTCAGACAAGACGGAAGTCCTCGTCCTGGGACCATCGCCCTATGCCTGGGACGACTCCTGGTGGCCCCCCGCCCTGGGCGCCACCCCCAAGCCAACAGACCACGCACGCAACCTGGGCTTCATCCTGGACTCCTCCCTCTCGATGACCAGACAAGTCAACGCCGTCTCCTCATCATGCTTCAACACCCTACGCATGCTCCGCAAGATCTTCCGATGGATCCCGACCGAAACCAGGAAGACGGTCACCCAGGCCCTCGTCACCAGCTGACTGGACTACGGAAACGTCCTCTACGCCGGAACCACAGCCAAGCTACAGAAAAGACTCCAACGCATCCAGAACGCCTCTGCCCGACTCATCCTGAACATCCCCCGACGCAGCAACATCTCCGGCCACCTGAGGAACCTGCACTGGCTCCCCGTCAGCAAGAGGATCACGTTCAGGCTCCTCACCCACGCACACAAATCTCTCCACGACCTGGGCTCCAAGTACCTCAACGACCGCCTGACCTTCTACACGCCCACCCGCCAGCGACGTTCGACAAGCCTCGCCCTCGCCGCCGTACCACGCATCCGAAGAGCCACCGCTGGTGGCAGATCCTTCTCCTACCTGGCGGCCAGGACATGGAACTCACTCCCCATCCATCTTCGGCTGACCCAGGACCATCTCGCCTTCAGGAGACAACTCAAGACCTGGCTGGTCGAGCAATAGCAGACCCTTCCCCCAAGCGCCTTGAGACCCTGCCGGGTGAGTAGCGCGCTATACAAGTGTTATGATTGATTGATTGATTGATTTACGGAGCCGCTCAGACTTCTGAGGCAGAGATGTAGGAGAGAAGAGAGGAAATGGCGGAAAACTTGGAACCCCATTGATAGACAAACTCATAAGTCTCTGCTTGGAGAATACAAGTCTAGGGTCGTTAAAGAGAAGCAGGACTATTTCTCCAGGCTCACGGTGTCCCTTACTTCTTCTAGGGAACTATTCAAGATTGTTGACTCTCTGTGCTCTCTTCAAATTCCTGACCCTATTATAGGTTCCCAAGAACTGTGCGACAAGATCGCACAGTTCTTCCATACCATCTCTCTCTCCTTGGAAACACAGAAAAATTTAATTTGTCCCCACCCTTCCCTGACTCAACCTGTTTTAGAGTGCTGGACTAAAGACCCTGCCAAGACCCTGACCAACTTCCCGCCCCTTACCCTCGACCAATTAGACTCTCTTTTAAATAGGACGAAATCAGGTTCGCCTCTGGACCCCTGCCCTCTGAAAGTCCTAAAGGACTGTAGGGAAACTCTGTTGCCCCCCCTCTTGGAGGTGATGAACCATGTGTTAACCCAGGGCCTATTCCCAGCACCCTGGAAAAAGGCCATAGTTAAGCCACTACTTAAAAAACCCACTCTAGATCCAGAGACCCTTAAAAACTTCCGTCCAATTTCCTTATTGCCTGCCCCCGCTAAAATGCTAGAAACACATCTCAATCAGCACTTGACTGCTTTCCTTGATGCCTCTGGGTTCCTGGACCAGTCCCAGCATGGCTTCGGAAAATACCACAGCACTGAGTCGGTGCTCACTGTAGTATTAGATAATATTCGTTCAAAGGTTGATCGAGGCCAGACAACACTCTTGGTCTTACTAGATCTGACCACAGCCTTTGATACCCTGTCTCCCTCGACTTTAACAGCTCGTCTGAGGGAGATAGGGGTAGAAGGCCCTGCACTGAGTCTCCTGTCCTCTTTCTTAGATCAGAGAGAACAGAGGGTCAAGATGGGAGAGTTCCTCTCCCCTGCTAAACCTGTGCAGTGTGGGTTTCCACAGAGGTCGCCTTGAGTCCGACCCTCTTTAACATTTACGTGGCCCCACTTGCCAGGCTGGTAAGATCGTACGGGATGGAGGTGGTGTCATACGCCGATGACACCCAGATCATGGTGTCCCTCTCCCATCCGGTGAGTACCTCCGCGCTCAGCTTCAGGAACTGCATGCAAGCAGTCTCCGAAAGGATGATCTCCAATGCCCTGAAGCTGAACGGAGAGAAAACCGAGGTCTTGATCTTCGGTAAAGACCAAGGCATATGGTCTAATGACTGGTGGCCTCCTTCTTTGGGTGCCTGCCCTGTGCCATCAAATTCCGCCCGGAATCTCGGCGTGATCATTGACACATCATTGGATATGACTCAACAGGCTAACAGGACTGTGTCCACCTGTTGGGGAGTTATTAGGGTACTCAGGAAGATCTCTCACTATCTCTCCCCTCAAGCTCGCAAGCAGACAGTGGTCGCCCTAGTGGCATCTCTGTTGATTATTGTAACGCATTATATGCTGACATCAATAAAGGCCTTATCCAACACCTGCAGACCGTCCAGAACGCGGCTGCCAGATTTGTATTGGACATCCACAACACCGCCTCTGCCTCTCTTGCTAGGAAGAGTCTCCACTGGCTCCCGATCCAGTCAAGGATCACCTTCAAAATACTATGCCTGGTATTCAGTGCTTTATCTGCTGGTTGCTCTGAGGCCATAAGCTCTCTCTTGAATCTCTACTCTCCCAGCAGATGCCTTCGTTCTGCTAGTAAGAACCTTCTTTCCGTCCCTCGGACAAAGAAGGTCAGATGTGGCAGAAGGGCTTTCTCATCTGTGGCCCCTAAATTGTGGAACCTCCTGCCTCTTGAGACTAAAACCCAACCTTCTATGGCCCTCTTCAAAAAAGCCCTAAAAACATGGTGTTTCACTAAGGCATATCAGTAAGCATGCTTTCGGACCTTATACCCCTTTGGTTAGGCGCCTTGACGCCTGTTGGGCTAAGTAGCGCTATATAAATCAGGCTTCATTCATTCATTCATTCTGCCGGCTTCTGCTCTTGTCTCTTCTCCGGAGTTGGATGGAGTCAGGCCTGGTTGGTTCCTGGTCTGGGTGCTGTGCGCCCTGGGGTTTTTTCCGCTGCTCCTGCCAGCCCTTTCTGCGTGCTGGGCCATGGAGTTTGTGTGCCTTTGCGGTCTGTTTGGCTTCCGCCTGGGCTTCTGTTGCCTCTCTGGCTTGCCTGGTTTCGGGGGTTCATTTTCCCTCCCTTTGGAGTTGGTGGTTTCAGGGTTGGCCCTGTCCCGCCCCGTCCATGCCTGTGCAGTTCCAGGTTGTTGGTCCCCTGTCTTTGCTGGTCTCTTTATTGTTTGGACTGCTGTCTTCCGGGTCTTTCTGGGGGTGTCTCTGGTTGGCTTGTACTTCTGCCACTGGGGTATGTCCTAGTCCTGTGCCCTTTGGGGTTGGCCTCCCCTTCCCCTGCTGCTCCGGGGTTTCGTGTCAGGCTCTGGTTTGGTTTGCAGCCTCATTACATGTGGGGCTTTTGGCCTTCTGGGTTTCTAGTCTCTGGCTCTTTCCCTGTCCTTTTCTGTTTGGTTGGGGTCTGGCTGTCTGGTACTCCTGGTTGGTGTTTTGTTCTTTCGGTGGCTGGTCTCTGTTGGGTTCGCAGGCCTGCTCCCTGCTGGCTCTGTGGGCCTTGTGTGGTGACGTTCCTAGGGTTGTGTTCCTGTTTCCCCAGCTTTCTTGCGTGTCCCTTGGCCTTTCATGGCTCTTGGCCTGCTCCTGGGCTCTTGCTGTGGCTCTGTCTTTTGGGCTGGGGGCTTGATGGTTGACCTTTGGCGGCCCTGGTGGTGCTGGCCATTCTTTCCTGAGGCCTGGGACTCCCTCTGCAGGGTTTCGGGGGCTTTGTCCTCTGGGCTCTCTGGGGGCCTGGTCGTTCTGGTAGGGGAGGGGACTGGTGCCTGGTCGGTGCTTCCCTATTATTTTTATTTATTATTATTTATTTAAAACATTTATAGAGCGCAGCTGTCGCCTGGCAGGCATCCTGGCGCTAGGGTGGCTACTCCTAAAATAGAAATAGTGGAAGATTGTTTAGTAGTGACGGAGGGACTCTAGGGAAAAAGCCAAGTCTTTATTAGTTTTCGAAAAGGCAGGAGCTGTGGAGTATGGCGGATGTCGGCGGGCAGACTGTTCCAGAGCTTTGCAGCCGCCACTCGGAATGATCTTCCCCCGATCCTAGCTCTCTTAAATCTGGGTACTGTTACAAGTCGAGCGGTGGCGGATCGAAGAGCTCTGGTTGGTGTATACCAGGTGAACATCCGTTGTAAAGGGATAGGTCCTAGCCCATGTAATGCCTTAAAGACCAAGCAAAGAGACTTGAAGGCAATACGTTGCTTCAAGGGAAGCCAGTGCAGCTCGGCTAGAGCAGCCTTGGTTGAGGATCTTCTGGTCCATCCAAGGGCCAGTTTGGCTGCTGCTGATTGGACACGATGGAGTCGGTCCAGTAGTACCAAGGGAGAGTCAAGCAGGAGAGCATTACAATAGTCAATGCGACTAAGAATGGTACACCTGACTATCTGCGCTCTAGCGGATAGTGGAAGTAGTGGCAGGATTTTGCGTAGTGATCGCATAAGGGCAGAGCAGGTGGCAACTGTTCTCGATACCTGTGTTTCCATGCTCAGCTTGTTATTAAGCATGACGCCCAAATTCCGAACACTGGCCACAGGTGACGGATTGTCCGAGTTTTCTGGAAGCCAGAAACCAGCAGGCAAAGGGCGAGGTATGCGGCTGGCTGGGCAAAACAGAACCTCGGTTTTAGAGGAGTTAAATTGGAGGGAATTATGGTGTAACCAGCCAGCAGTATCTCTCAGGCAGTCGTGGAATGCTTCTAAAGTAATAGAGTCTTCACCCTCCCAGGAAAAAATAAGCTGGGTGTCGTCTGCGTAGTTTACTGTGGTAATGTTGTGTGATCTGGGTGGTTGTGCCTGCGCCCTGTCGGCTGGGCTTGGCCTCTTTCCTTTTGCTTTCTCTGGTGTGGTTGCGGTTTGCTCTGTTCCTTTGCTGCTGCTAGGTCCTATGTGACTTCCTGGTGGTGCTGGTCTTCTCTGCCTTTTTCCGATGGGTTCCCTTGGCCCTGTCCTGTTGGGTTGGGGTTTTCCTTTTTTGGCCTGGATACTCTGTTTCCTGTTTCTCTGGTTGGCTGCCTCCTTGTTGTGGCTGTGGCCTTCTGTTTTCCTTGGCTCGGTTTCCGGTCCTTGGTTGTGTCCCTGCTGCCCTGTTCTGGCTTGCTGGACGGTTGTTTCCTGTGGTTCCCCCCTTTTTGCTTCCCTTGGGTTGCTGCCTTTGGTGTTGTTTCCTGGATGTGCTTGAGGGTTTGGAAGGCCTGGTTTTCTCTTTGGTATTCTCTACTTTGTTAATAAATGAGATGAGGACATGAGGGACCTGGGGGTAATGCTCTATTATTTACCGGTAATCTTCATTACCCCGGGTCCCGTTGTCCTTGTCCCATTCATACGACCTTCCCTCCCTCCCGGACGCCTGGCCTTCCTGGGGGGCTTGGTGGTTCAGACGGACTGCTGGGTAAGTGCTGCTCATGTACTCCAGGTAGGAGGGGCGGGGTTAGGTCTGGTCTTTTTTCTGTCATAAGATGGCTATATCCACTTTGTTAATGAATGGGACGAAGACAACAGGACCCGGAGTAATGAAGATTACCAGTAAGTAATAGAACATTTCTTGCCATTCAGTCACACATATAGCCCAGTTTCCTTGAAGGATGCAGAGTCGTAAATGCTGCAACTGGGATATTGTACAAGTCCAAAGAGAACATTTAATCAATTATCCAATTTTGGAGGAATCATTTTAATTTGAATCCTCCAACTATCAGGATAGAGCCGGGATATTCTAGTTGTAGGTTAGTAATTATACCTTCAACATTGCTTAGAAAATCAATAAAGTTGGATTATGTAAATACACGTTTACTAAATTAGAGTTGCAGTCTAATCTTGTTCTATCAGCACTTTATCAACAATTACTTGAATCCACTTTGTGTCCAGATCTACTTTTGATAGTGATTACCTATCCTTGTGGATATCAAAATAAGTGAACCTCCAGATAGCCTCCCCCCTCCCCCATAACGTAAGCTGGATTGCAGAAAGACAAAAAAAATCAGTATTAAGGTTCTCTCTCAACAAGCCTCGTGTAAGATTATGATTTTTTGGTCCATTAATTGCGAGTCAAACTGCCCCACCCTACACAAAAATTAAAGCTGTGAATATTCCAACTACTGAATTTTAGGTTGCGAGAGAACTACGGAATTTCTGCTGGCAGATCATAAGGGGACTAGGCTTGAGCTGGTGTATAGTTGAAAAAGAGTGAAAAACGATTATTACAACCAAAAGGTAGTGAACATCTTTCTGTTGGGATCAAATCATTTTTTGAGACAAATTGTTAATTCTCCTGATATTTATATGTCTGGTCCCTAGAGCACCAAAATTCTTCAGATACTGGATTAAGCTTGTTTGATGCCCACTGGGGATATTAATATACTTGATTTGCAGCCAGACTTCTATGTTGGGCATTTTCCCTATCTTTAGGGTAAATTTCTGCTACCAATCATAGAGCAATCCCAAGAGAGTTTGGACCCATCCTTGATGTTCCAGAATGCGTTGACCATGAAGGGTGAGGTAGAATCCACATGAGTTAGTGCCTTCCGTCATCAAAAACACCCACAGCTATCAAATCAGACGAACTGAAACGGGCAGAGAAGCTCTGATTTATTTAGGAGAATACGATTCTTCTTATTTTTTCCTTTGCGATTAATATCAAATTAGAGAGTAATGTGGCCCTTCTATTTCTGATCAAGTATTGGCACCTTTTTAAAATATTGGGATAACTTTATCCATGTGAGACTGCTTTAAAGATTTTATTTCTAGAATTTAGTAATATTTTCTTTATAACAGAGACCGCCTTTCAACATCAGGTTTGAAAGTAACCATCTCACCTTCAGGAAGCGATTAACCGCATCGCTGCGGCGGTTATTTTTCCGCTGTGCTGCTTTTTTCAAAAAGCCGCGTTAGATGACTGAGCTCGTCATCAGCAGAGAATGGGTTAAAGAAACTTCTGTTTTAGTGAATGTTTCGCTCAGCCCCGTGGTCTAACAGCGCTGGGATGCCCTAGGGTAGCCATGCGCTATAGAAATGAGTATTCATTCATTCATTCATTGTGATGAATATCCTTTGCTCAGCCAGGACATTTCTGAATGTAATGAATTATTAGATGATCCTCCTTTGTCCCACTTGGGAATTTTTGTTCATCACTGTTGACTAGTTTCAAACAGTAATTTGCATTTCTGAAGTCTTATTTAATGCACATTTAATACATGTGTCCTTTTGTTAAGTGCAAAAAAGTCGTTTCCTATTCTAGCTCTAAAGTGCTAGATTATAATGCAAAGACAGTTTAATATAGTCACTATTTTGGAACCTATGTTTCAGAATCATCGAATGGTATGAAATATAAGCAAACCCATTGCATTTTACTTCATTGGTACTTGGTGTCATTACTTGGGGCTGCTGAATCTCAACAGAGCGGACAGGGGTTCCAAAATGCCTGTTGATGTAGGAATGGCCTCCAAATTCTGAGTTGGACGTTGCAAGTGTAGAGGCAAAGAAAGTCTTTGGTCAGTTTCAGAGCCCCTTTAGGTGAATAAAAGTGTTTTGTTACAAAATTTCGGCTATAGCATGGAAGGCAGATCTACCATCAGTTACTCTGTCGGTAGAAATCAATGGCCTTTTTTCTACTGAAGTATCTAGTAAGACTCAGTGTCTTATCTTTAGATGCAGTTCTACACCTCTTGTTAGCCTTTGATAAAACGCAGACTTTTCAAGGCCTAAGTGCACACAGCGAGGGGGTTCTTTCTCCAGTCTCCATCGGTCTCTCTACTCACCACACTGAGATTTTGTGGTGCTTTATAATTACAAACATATGCACTATATAATCGCGCTGTTCCTCTCATGTAAAAATTAAACCGATCCAATACTGTCCCATCCCATCCCATACCTCATGGGTAACATAATAAATCAACAAGATGTCGCTACAGTGCAGCTTGACTGAAAAAGACATTGAGATGGTCCACTTAACTTCAAGGATCGATGTTGGTGCAAGAAAGATGCTGTACCATGGGCTCCAAGACTACCTCTCCCCCTCAATAACGCCCGCCATACGCTACACAAGCACCAGGATCCCCATATATCGCCAATGCTTCATGAACCTACGTGGTCCTGTGTGGCCTGCGTACACTTTGCTTAACGATGAGGTGTGCAAGCACTCATCGGGCAACACGAGCTCTGAGAGGCTCTAACCACACATCTCTGGAGTCTTGTATCCAGGCTCCACCATCCAGACTCTTTTCACTTTTAATCCTAACTCAATTGGATCCGCCGAATCCAGGCACCAATCCGAACACACCAATGCTACCTCCCAGAATTCCCCTCACTACCTTTCTAAACATTCACCGCTAAGAGCAGGGAGAAGGGTGTAGGGATGCAGGAACGCCACTGCCGTTCTCTGAACGAAAACGTTGAGTAATGAAAGATAGAGTGGAGAAAGGAGACGAGGGAGGCACGAGCATGGTAGATTGAAGTCTGGGTGTGCGGGGGGGACCTCTAAAAACTTGAGGGCAAAGGTTTCACTTGACTTGGACCAGCTTACCACCAAAATGCAGCAATAAACAACAGAAAGAGGATAACAGAAAGAGGATAAGCTAACCTTTGGGAAGGGCCTTCCACTGAGCAGCCACACTTTGCCTACTTTTTAGGTTTTGCCTGGCGAAAAGATGCGCTCTGCGCATCTTTTTCGCGCAGGCGAAAACCTAATGAGTATTGTAGTGTACTTTGGAACGGCCCCCATCATTTATTGGCTAGCTCCATAAATGGAGCCTAGCCATTGGACGATGGGCCTGTCCGTCAATGCCGGACCAGATTCGGGGGCGTTCCCGAGATTTTTTGGCTTTTGGCGACGTCACGCGACGTCAGCCAAAAGCCGGGAACGCCCCCGAATCTGGTCCCGCATTGCCGGCACCTGCCTTCCTGCTCCTGATTGGTGAAGCTGCGTGGACGTCACTGCTGGTCCGCGAGGGAGCCCACTCATCGGGAAACTTCGCCGCCCACCTGCCTGAGCTAGAGACGGGCCGCCGCGGAAGTGACTAGCCGGCCGGCCAATCCTAGCGCGGCCGGCCGGAAGTGCCCGCCCCCCGGGGGAAGAAGGAAGACGGCAAGAAGTATGGCGGCCCACGCGGGGCTCCCGTGGCCTGGAGGGAGCCCCGGGAGATGCGGAGGACGTTGCCGGTCTCCCATGCCGAAGAGGGAGACCGGAGAAGTGCCCAAGAGATTGCCGCCGTCGACGTTGCCGGTCTCCCATGCCGAAGAGGGAGACCGGAGAAGTGCCGCCATCGCAAGGTGCAGGTGAGTCGATTTGTTTTTTTATTTGGGGCTAGGAGAGGCTCCCTCCCACTACCCGTGGCAGCAGTGGGTGTGGGGGGCACGCAGGAGTGTTGAGGTACGCCCCTGTGGGTGTGGTGAGGTGCCGCTCTCCTGGGTGGGGAGGGAGGTCTGACTCTCTTATGTCCCTGGGGGCTCTGCTCTAGCCGGGCATAGACAGGAGACGCTGACGGTTTTCAGACCCTCTGCCCCATCGGGCACACTGCGTGGTGGTGGTTGGGGGACTGCAGAGCGCTCACTACCGGCAGCCGCAGAGGTGTGGAGAGTCCCGTGTTGTGTGTGTCCCTCTGTTTCTCGTGCTCCCACTGACAGTCCCGCGCTGTTTCCGTGCCCACCGCTTTCCGTGCCTTCCCTCCTCGTCCCGCTCTGCTGCGGGGCCGTGCGAGGCTGCTGCCGCTCTCCTGGGTGGGGAGGGAGGTCTGACTCTCTTATGTCCCTGGGGGCTCGGCTCTAGCCGGGCATAGACAGGAAACGCTGACGGTTTTCAGACCCTCTGCCCCATCGGGCACACTGCGTGTTGGTGGTTGGGGGACTGCAGAGCGCTCACCACCGGCAGCCGCAGAGGTGTGGAGAGTCCCGTGTTGTGTGTGTCCCCCTGTTTCTCGTGATCCCACTGACAGTCCCGCGCTGTTTCCGTGCCCGCCGCTTTCCGTGCCTTCCCTCCTCGTCCCGCTCTGCTGCTAATGAATTAAAAGTGAGTATTTCCAAAGAGAAAATGTATTTAGCGTGAGAGAATATCAAACAATTTAAAACGTCAAAGAGAGTCGTTTTCATCAGTTTCCACATTCTTAGTACTAGGTCTGGTGGTGATTTGATCCTGTGATTTCCTGGAGTGAGCATGCGTGACTTGCCTTGGAGCAGTAGATGTATTTTAATTGCGCGTTTTGTAATATGTACGTGGGGTTGGAGTGGCTGCGAGTGACTTTTATTTATATAGCGCTTACTACTCCCGACGAGGCGCTGATGTAAAATACACGTCCACATCTACCCTAGCAGGAGGCGAGATGATTACAGCGACTGCTTCCCAGAGTTGTCAATCACGCCATAATGTTTATAGAAGTGAAAAGTCAATGTGCAGTTGTTTAATTTGACACGACTCGGGTTCAGAAAGTGCAGTTGCTGGAGGGGACAGATAAGTAGCTGTGCTCCATGTCAGCCTGTCTCGCTCCACCTGCTTCACTAAACGCTTTCCTGATGAGAGAGAGAGAGATTTGTTTAAATACCAGGATAATTGCCGGCAGCAGCACCCTTGCCGTGTAATGCCTTGTACTACATCTGTGTTAGCAGTCGCCTCAGGCTGTTGTTTTTTTTTTTGCAGGGGACGGGATTTGTACGTTCATGCCCATTACGCCGTATTGCTTTTCAAAGGCAACTGTTGCAGAGCCAAGTGGGCTGATGAAAATTGTGTTTTCTCCACCTCTGGAACAGTAAAAAAAAAAATCTTTAGATCTAGTCTTAAACGTTTCTCGCGGCATTCCCCTTTCCGCTTCCTTGGTTTTCATACCCCCAGCATTCCACTGTTGGAAGCCAGATTTTACATTTAGCTTCTTGGTTTTCTTTATCTTTGTGTTATAAGATCGACTCTTGAAATGTTATCAATCTTGCAAACACATTTTCAGTGGAGCATGTTATGCTCACATTTTTGCATTTACGTTCAGAAAGTATACTGTTTGATTTTTACATGCATAACTGCAAAAACAAAATTCCATTGGTGTATTTATTACATTCGGTGAAGAATGTTATGATTGCTTTCACTCTCCTTATAGTATTTAGTTATTGGAAAAATGAAAGATGTAACTTACCTTTTTATAAGTTACTTTTTGAGGCAGGCAACAACCACAGTAGATTGAGAACTTTCCTTCGGCCATTACGAATGTTGGCATTGATTTTATATAGTGTGGACATGGCCTGGAGGCATCAGAGCACTTTGCAAGAAAACAGTCCCCAAACAGTCGTATGAGCACATTACAGATACAACCTAGGAAGGATTACAAGCAGGTGATCTGCAGTACGTGGGTTATAGGCGGTATGTGACTACAGTTCCAAACAATCCATACAGGAGTAAATGTGGGATCCAATAATGGAAAAAATTGAAGGAATATATTTTTTAGAGCTACCGGACAGGCTTCAGACACAGAGAATTGCCTGGGATCCAAGCACTGCTTCCCTGGTCTTATAGGGACTGGTTACAGTTATGAAGTAAGGGCGTTGGTTTCAAGGATCCCTGTGCTGTTTTCCCAGGCCAGCTGTTTGCTGCACTCTCCCAGCCTGCCCTCTCGCAGCCTTCCCTCTCGCAGCCTGCCCTCTCGCGGCCTGCCCTCTCGCGGCCTGCCCTCTCGCGGCCTGTTCTCTCCCAGCCAGTCCCCTCCCTGCCTTTTCCCAGCATGTCCTCTCGCAGCCTGTCCTCTCGCAGCCTGTCCCCTCCCTGCCTTTTCCCAGCCTGTCCTCTCGCAGCCTGTCCTCTCGCAGCCTGCCCACTCCCAGCCTGTTCTCTCCCTGCCCTTTGCCAGCCTGTCCACTTCCAGCCTGCCCTTTCCCAGCCTGTCCTCTCCCAGTCTGTCCTCTCCCAGCCTGTCCACTTCCAGCCTGCCCTCTCCCAACCTGCCCTCTCCCAGCCTGTCCCCTCCCTGCCCTCTCCCAGCCTGCCCTCTCCCAGCTTGTCCCCTCCCTCTCCCAGCCTGCCCTCTCCCAGCCTGTCTCCTCCCTGCCCTCTCCCAGCCTGTCCTCTCCCTGCCTGTTGTCGTGTCCCGGCGGCAGCAGGCAGGAGCGTGCACTGCGTCCCCGAAGTAACAGCCCTAAAGCAAGAAAGAAGTACGCCCCCCCCCTCCCACCAATCCCTGTTAGGTAGTGGAAACTGTCCAAACTGGGGTGCAGACAGCTCCTCTCACCTTTCGGCCTGGTACCACTGCACCAACCGCACTACTTCCCTACTGACCGTTCTCCACTTCAGCCCCGTCTAAATTACAATTCATGCTTGTGACCCTTTTGCCTGCTTGTGCTTGTTTTCAGGACCCTGTTGTCTGCTTGTGCCTCTGTGTGCCCATGTTGCCTGCTTGTGCCTCCGTGTGCCCCTGTTGCCTGCTTGTGCCTCCGTGTGCCCCTGTTGCCTGCTGGTGCCTCAGTGTGCCCCTGTTGCCTGCTGGTGCCTCCTTGTGCCCCTGTCGCCTGCTTGTGCCTCTGTGTGCCCCTGTTGTCTGCTTGTGCCTCTGTGTGCCCCTGTTGTCTGCTTGTGCCTCTGTGTGCCCCTGTTGCCTGCTTGTGCCTCTGTGTGCCCCTGTTGCCTGCTTGTGCCTCTGTGTGCCCCTGTTGCCTGCTTGTGCCTCTGTGTGCCCCTGTTGCCTGCTTGTGCCTCTGTGTGCCCCTGTTGCCTGCTTGTGCCTCTGTGTGCCCCTGTTGCCTGCTTGTGCCTCCGTGTGCCCCTGTTGCCTGCTTGTGCTGTGTTGGTGCGTGTGGAGGGCTCTGTGTGGCTGTGTGTGTAGGAAGCTTTGTGTGGCTGTGTGTGTGGGGGGCTCTGTGTGGCTGTGTGTGTGGGGGGCTCTGTGTGGCTGTGTGTGTGGGGGGCTCTGTGTGTGGGGGGCTCTGTGTGGCTGTGTGTGCGGGGCTCTGTGTGGGGGTGTGTGTGGGGGGCTCTGTGTGTGTTTGTGTGTGTCATTTGCGATAGATAAAGCTAGTGGCATTGTAAATGACAATGCCATTTATTTATGTTAAAAAAACATAAATAAAAATAATGTCAAGAGCAATGCCAATAGCTCTAACTTTAACAAAGGCAAAACCATTGCATTGTAAATGCTTGTTGTAACTTTTGATCCGTTTGAGTCGAAATAATTTTGTTTTGGCTTAAATCTGCAAACTATGCAGCAGGTGATAGATTATTTGGCAAATGCATCAAATTATGCAGAACATGCCACAGCGGCAGAAATGCATAATTCCAGTGGCCCTGAAAATATCCCTATCGCAGAATGGAAAGGGGTTGGGGTCACTTAAATCAATGCCTGTTGTTCCTCTACCTTCTTGCATCATCTCTATCTGCAGGTAATAAGCCTCTAGGCTGGGCTGGTAGAAGCTCTGCTAATAAATGCAATGGTGGGGAGTGATAGTCAGAATTCTCCAATGGCTACGTTTTCTCCGCTATGTCCACATTAAGTTAGCTCAAGTCTTCCTTGCAGTGCAGACATGGAATACATCAGGTATGCTGCTGGCAGGACAGGGCCTGGTTAATGTTTGAAACAGTAGACAAATGGCAGAATATTGAACAGGTGTTGAAACAGAATAAACAGCACAGTTTCACAGTCAGCGCCTCAATTGCCAAAGATTTTCGTCATGATTGCGGAATAGCACAAAAATCTGTATGACACGGTACATACCACAGGCCTGACCTGCCAAAATGTATCTGGTAATTAGTGGATGCTGTAAATACCACTCAACTTGGACTGTGATCCCTGCGCAAACAGAGTTTTACGCAGGGCTCAGAATATTTCGACCAACGTGTAATCAGGGCCTAAGTAGTCATCCATTTCGAGCAGTCGCATTTCTGTCTCACCAGATGCAGAAGATGCTCTGATGGGCTCAGCATTTACCATTCAGGGAACGTCTGCCGCCTTTTGTGTGGTGGTATCACTGGGGTGACCAGAAGGATATGTCACCAGGACGCCTCTTTTCCATGCCTCGTCATTGTTTTACATATCATTGCCATGACTTCAGCTCCCAGAATGCACTGACATGTTACATCGAAAACCCAGAACTGGACACTATTTGTCCCCATGGCATGGACTCAACCTGCCAGGTGTCATGGAAGGTCAGCTTCAGATGTGTTGACAGGCCTGCTGCTCCAGACTCGGAGGCCGAACCATCATGATTGGTGGGTGGACTGCAAGGGATACAAGTTTCAACCTGCAGGATATCCGCCTCAATGTGAACTCGCGGTGGTAGGAAGCGCTATATAAATGCACTACAATACAGCACTCTGAGAGGCGCTGGCAGTAAATAGGCTGTTTTTATTTAACGTTTTCTGCTGACACCCTCCGGTAAGTCAAGAACCGAGTTGAGAAGATGAGCCTGAACTTTGCCCCTGTGCTACAACAACAAAAAACAATACATAGATAAAAAGTTAGTGAAGGCAGAGGGCAGCAACGAACCCCAGCGACCTCTGCCTGCAGGGAGAAAGGCGGATCTCTACCAGGGAAGCCCCTCTGACACAGACACAGGACCCCGCCCATGGGGAGCCTGCAGCCTCCTCTGCAGAGATGGCAGGCCTCAGTTCTCAGACCCCATCGGCTCCGGCTCGGACTGAACCTGCCCAGGGCCTGGAGGGAATGTCAGGCTGACCAGACCCAGCTGGAAACAAGGTACGTCTCACGTCTGAGCAAGAGGCAGAGGGGCTGCTCCCGGCGCTTACTCGTGACTTGAGGAATGTGAGCCTTGGGCGGAGGGGCTCCGAGGAGCCGGACGGCAGCTGCAACACATCCTGACGCTGGCCAGCACGGCCTTCCTGCACGCCAGACTCTGCCTGCGAGCACAAGCTGACCCTGCTGGCCAGCACGGCCTTCCTGCACGCCATACTCTCTGCCTGCGAGCACAGGCGGACACTGCTGGCCAGCACGGCCTTCCTGCACGCCAGACTCTCTGCCTGCGAGCACAGGCGGACACTGCTGGTCAGCACGGCCTCCCTGCAAGCCAGGCGCTGCTGCGAGCACAGGCGGACACTGCTGTCCAGCACGGCCTTCCTGCACGCCAGACTCCTGCAAGCCAGGCGCTACTGCGTGCACAGGATAAGGCTGCAGCCCAGCACACACGGCCTGACAGGTCTGCCAAGACACCTGGCGAAACAGCACGTCCGCACAGACCGAGACTGCCTGCGGTACAGACTGAACACCACTAGCCTTCAAGGCCCGACAAAGCCTGCCTGCCCAGCTGGCACCAGGGCCGTTTCTACCATTAGGCCAGACTAGGCGGCCGCCTAGGGCGGCAAAAGGGGGAGGGCGGCAAAAAAAATGCCACTGAACGGGCGATAAAGGTTTGGTTTAACCAGTGACCCAAATTCTTTTACCCAGTGATTTTAATATGAACCTTTGCCAGGGTACGTCTATGGATCATATAGTGGACATTATTAATCACATTTGGCATGTGCTGCCTATCCAAGTATTTAAACAAGCATTTGACAGAACATTTACAGAGGCTGGGAGAAAATGCGCAAATCAACATTCTCCGCATACTCGCAACAATATCGAGGCGGGTGTTCCTCTTCACACAGTGCTGCTTTTGTGCGCTTTAGGGAGGAAGGGTATAGACAGAGTCTGTAAAGATATTGCTTGTAAGCTGCTATTTCATAGTGTTTACGTCTTTGCTGTGACGTGCCATTAGGCTTCTGCAGGTGCAGCGTTCCAGGCATATAAAAGATCAAGTACAGGCAGGCTTTCTTCCATGGAATATAGCATTATAGCGTGACAGTACAGCATTTTCTGTATTATTCGAAATGATTTGTTTTTATGTAGAATTTCACAGTGCACTTCTACGTATCTAGGCTCTAGTAAATTGAGGTTTTAACTTTAACTGTATGAATATTCCCATACACCACCAGGGACGTATTATGGATAGTGTGCAATGTTCCACTCTGGACAGTAAAGCGCTCTCAGCTGGGGCCGCCAGGCAAAGACTGGAATTGGATTCCTTATGTCTTTGAATGCGATGTTCCCAATGCAAGCACACACTTCCATTTGTCTTTCTCTCTCTGTTCCTGTCTTTCTCTCTCTGTTCCTGTCATGCTCTCTCTGTTCCTGTCCTGCCTTTCTTTCTCTGTTCCTGTATTTTTCTTTCTCTATTCCTGTTTTTCTCTCTCTGCTCCTGACTTTTTCTCTCTCTGTTCCTCTCTTTCTCTCTCTATTCCTGTCTTTCTCCCTGTTCCTCTCTTTTTCTCTCTTCCTGTGTCTTTTCCGCGCTTTCTCTTTTTGGCAGCTGCCATACACCCCGGGGAGCTGTGGACAGAGACACCGGTCTTCGACCTTCAAAAACTGGCCTCCAGTGACCCAGACTCCACCCCGCCTGCCGGGAAATGCCTGCTGGAATAAATGGCCAATCCGTCCTCTGCAATTATGCCTCATAAGTGCACTCAGATTTTTTGCCTGGAACTGGGTTCGGCCCGCAATGTGAAAAGTGTTTTGGCTGCGAAAAATTACTTTTACTTAGGTTGTTTCAATAGCAATCGTGAGTGAGGCAGCTGTGGGGAAAGTGACACGTCATGATCTATAAAATAAAAAGCTGAGCTTGCAAAAGTGAAGTTCGCAGTGCAGGCACAGGTGCGCAGCCATGGTTTAAGGGGAGGGGCATGAGAGGTGGCAGGAAGAGGAAAATAGGATGGAGGTTCAAGCTAATCAGTTATTCCTCATTACTTTGCCTTGAATTTTGCAATTTGATATATTGACCACCTTTCTATTTTGCACATATTAGGCCTACGCTATTGACTCTTCATTCTACCACTCTTTACTTTTCAATGGTTGGAACATTTCAAGCAGCATCTTTGCGGCATGCGATTAACGCATCAGCAGATGCTCCCCGCTGGGTCCGAGTAACAGAGGGGACCTGACGAGACAGCCAAGGGCCAGGAAAGTGAGGCGAATGGAATGTGAGTGCTGCACCAACGAGACAAGAGCAGTGTGAGTGCCTGTGAGTGCTGAAGAACACAGAGTAGAGCGTGCCGCCGAGTAAACGGTTTAGAGACAGTGACCGTCATGGCACTGAGGCAGGAAAGCAAAGTCCGTATGTATCGGAGCTGGAGACAACATGAAGTAGCCTCAAGGAAGAGAGAGCAGAGGACCCTTGTAACACTCTAACGTGACAGCAAAGAGAGGGGCCTGCTGTGTTTTACTGTGAAGAAGGGGGCACCTCCAGAGCAGGCATAAGCTACGCACACTAGTCCCTCCAGTCCCGACCTATATTGCTTGGCACACCGCAGCCCCTTCCGGAACATACCTACCCCAGGCCCCCAGAGAACACTATTCATCGGAGCGGCCGGTCCCACCACGGACTCTCATGGACTTCTTTACTTTTTCTTTTGTCCTGGCCGCCATTTTGTTGCTGTTCTCGGACGCTTTTCTCTGGACCCTGACCCTCCATCTTGTCATTCCCTCGTCCTTTACCCTTTTCCCTCGTTTCCCCTTGACAATCCTCAAATGTTTCTTCCCTTTTCTGTTTTGCCTTTTCTCCATACCCTTGTATCCCACCCACCCTCGGGGCTGTGACTGTGTGCCCCCTCCGAACCCACTTACTGGAACTCTGCTCTCCTGTTTTTTTGGGGGGGTCTTGACCTGGGAAAATCTACTATGTGTTTATATATGTGTATAGAGATAACTCTAATCACTAGTATATGAAGTAGACCTTTGTACTCTCTACCTTTCCTATGTGACTCTTAGAGTATATCCATTTGTATCTCTTCCTTGAGTGACTTTACTACTTGTATATTTGCAATTTTTCTTTCTGTTTGTATCTGTTCTTTGTGTGACTTTACATCTTGTTTATTTGCAATTTTTTCTGTTTGTATCTTTTATGTAACGCAAGTAATCCTAAGTCCTTATGTTTTGCAACTGATTCTTATGTAAAGCGCTTTGACACCTTCGGGTAAAGTTTGCGCTTTAGAAAATCGCATTAAATAAAATAAAATAAAAATACATTAACGTTATTTACTGAAAAACTCAGAATCACCAAAAGATTCTATTGGTGGTTCTGAGTTTTTCAGTAAATAAGAGAGCAGAGAAGGCCACGTCTTTGGGCGCTATGAAGTCATGGGTATTCGATATCCAATTATTAAATGCCTTTACATTTAGCGATAACATTAACAGAGTAAAACAAGATACCTAGGTCCGACGCCCCAGTAAAGCTATATCGGTTCATTTTAGCCCATGAGAGGCTTAGAGACAGTGGAATAGTATTTTTAAATGTATTTTGAGTGATAAGGGTGTTAAAAGAGAGGGACAGCTGCGTGATGTGACCATAAAGGAGGAAAAGGCCTTTCGACACTAATCAAATTATGCTTGGTAGCGATGGGTTTGAGAGTGTGTGCAGCCGATCTGTGGCATCTTTAAAAAGTTGTGGGAAACCTGTTGGAGCCTAGAAGGTTTGTAGCTACTGTGTCCTGGGAGTTTTCCTAGTCAGATTTGAAATTGTAATGAATAGTAAAACTGGGACTTTGAATGATAAAAGGTGCCAGCAAGGAGCACATGAAGTGAGTAAAACCTGGTCTAAGGCCTGGGGGAGGCAGCTGTGCCTGAAATGGCATTTATTTCACATTTATAGCACAACTTTACCCAGCTAAGGTGTTGGTGCTCTTACACAACAGCAGAATTTGAAAAGTCAGGACTTAAGAACTAAATGAAACCAGTTACCTGCGGTAAGAGATGCGTGAAAATATCCAAACTAGCAGAAAGCGGGAGGAAGAAGAGGCGAGAAAGAAGTGAAGTCTAAAAAGGTACATAAACAGGGGACACGTTTGGGCAGTGGGGAGAATAAGGTGAAACGAGAGCAAGGGAGGGGGCGACATTTTTCAATTCTCGCCTAGGGCGACGAAACACCTAGAAACGGCCCTGGCTGGCACCAGTGGTGGAAGGCAAAATAATGGGGCCCCCTGCAGAATGTGAAGAGGGTCCCTGAGCCTCCTATATCTCACAGATATTATTTAACCTTGAGCTGAAGGGTGCGGGCCCTCGGTGGTGCTAGAAGAATTTTCAGTTTTGCATCACAGAACGAAGGGGGACATCTGATCATGTAAACCATTTCGAATACCTCAAGCAGGTACGGCCAGTTGCAGGTGTCACCGCGTGAAGTGAAAGTGATGTTTAAGTGTATGTGAAAAATTCTTAATAAAATACTTTGAAATAAAAAAAAGAAAGCTAAATCTGAAGACATACAGTTTGACTGATACAACTGTGTAGCGCACAAACGATAATGTATGGATAACAGGTTTCAGCGAATATTTATCATGTGTGCATCACCAAGTAAAGTTTGTTCATTTGTTTGCATCAGAATAAAAAATATCCCTCATTTATACTTTCCATTCTGCTGATACATATTGAAATATGTGTATGGTTCATTTAAAGGTATTCATATTTTGTTTGTTAGAAAAATTCCATTCTACAGCCAGTGGCGGCCAGCATGGATCAGTGGTGGCAGGGTGGGAGGTGGGGGGAGTGTGGAATAAGGGGATCTAAAAATAATTTTAAAAACCTTCACTTATCGCAGCGTCTACATGTCGGTAACGAAACAGGAAGCACCCAGGCTCCCCCAAGTCAATTACACCGCTACAATGCAGCGTTATGATTGGTCTGAGCACCATAGTTCGGCGCTCACACAGGCAGTGGGAGCCTGGGCATGTTCCCCATGCAGGCAGTAATGCAGCCTGTTGGAGAAAATGCAAAGTGCGCATGACTGTTTGGCCTAACCTAGACGGTTGGCCAAACTGTCATGCACACTTAGTGTGCCCACCACTCCTACCCTGCCCTGCTCTGTGAGCAGAGCAGCCCACCCCCCAAATCTGCCGCAGCAGGAACAGATAAAATGATAATAACCGAGTTATTATCATTTTATTTTTCCTTTATTTCATTGCTGCAAAGCAGTGGGGGGGCTCTCCTCTGCCTTAGCGGAGGAGCCGCCGCTGCCTACAGCCTTTTCTCTCACACTCCCTTCACCACAGCAAGATTGTCACATAGTTCACTTTACAAAATCCTCTCACTTTGCAGTCAGAGGAAGAAAAATAAACAACCATATCCCTTTTAAAAAAAGAAGCGGCACTTTGCAAGTGTGACAAGGTATAAAAAAACTTTAAAAGCTTCTTTATTGCATGTAACCTTTTGAACTACAGCATGGATATTTTGTGGTGCTGCAGCAACCCCACACTCTTACCGCCAGCGCTAACTGAAGGCTTGGACTGACCCTCTTCTTCCCCAGCCTTGCGCCGCAGGGACCTGCATTACATTCCTACTGGCACTACCTGCTTGTGCATACACTGACACAGCATGCGAGAACATCCTGAGACTGCGTTGAGCACTAACTCTTCTGAGTAGTACAACCTCACACAGCCTGCCTGCACAGCAGACAGATGCATGCAAGCACATCCTGACACTGCTGGCCAGCACTGACACCTCCTGCCTGTCCATCCGACATTGACTGTGAGCACATGCTGAGACTGCCTGTCTGCATACACACCTGACACTGACTGCAAGTACATCCCCTACGCTGCCTTCCAACAGAAGCTAGCATGGCCTGCCTGCTTACCTGGCACTGCCTGTGAGCGCTAACTGACACAGCCGTCCTGTACATCCAACACTGCCTGCGAGCACATACTGTGGCTGCCTGAATGCATATACAACTGACACTGACTGCAAGCACACCCTGTGACTGCCTGCTCACACAGGATGAGTCCGCTTTCTTCCACACTCAGCACCGTCTGCGAGCACTGACTGACACCCCTTGCCTGACACTGCTTACAAGTACATTATGAGCAGGGCCACTGACATTATGCGGCAGGGTTGACTATATTATGCAGCAACAAAAGGCAAATTATGCAGCATAATGCAGCACATTTGGCAATAGTATTACTTTCTTCTTTTAACATTTTTACACAGACTAACACTGTCTGGGGAAAGCTTTAGCCTTATTAGTACCACTGTAACACCAAAATATAGCCATAAGCAACAGAAACATGACAAGTCAACTTTTGCAAAGGGCTTCCACTTTGCGGCAAAATGTGTTGTCGCGCTTTCGAAAACAAAACAATTTTTGTTCAAATTTGCAGATTATGCAGTAGAGGATCGGTTATGTAGCATATGCAGCAAATCGATAACAATGTGGAAAATGCAACAGCCACAAAATCGCATATTTCCATTGCCCCTGAGCATGAGACAGTCTGCCTGCACACATGACACTGCTTGGAGCACTGACTGGCATCACATATGTGGCACCACATTTAGCACTGGAGCCACGGAGGGGTCGGTCGGTCGGAACTTCCTCGCTGAAATCGTGCTAAATAGCAGAAGGGACCCTGACGTTTGGTTGGCTCATGAGACCTTTCTACCCCTACAAAACAGTCGACCATTAAGCGACGTTTTGTTAGGTACATTGTTTTACCTGCACTATAATTCTCACTTTTATTAGTATTTCTGATACAAGGTAGAGAAACGTGAGTAAGGTGGGGATTTGTGTACCCCGTCCTGAAGAAGGTGTTTTTACACCGAAACATGTCGACACACACAGAGAGCAGGTAATGCACATTGTTTGCGTCTTTAACCTCCCACACTTTATTTTAATAGCACCAGCCCGGGGCCCATTAAAGATTTTTTTGTCACCCCACGAGCCAGGTACTTTTTAAACTTCACTCACTTAGATCTAAACCCCACCATACACTCACATTTAAATACCCCATCCACACCACGCATAGTCTTCTCAAGTGCTCCCGCGTATTCGTAGGTCGCAGCACGCCGTACCCCGTAGAGGGGTACGATGACCCCGATGATGAAGCATGACACCAAGGGGCCTGTTGGTGTGTGAGGGGACCAAAAACAACAAGGGTGTTCCCCAATTTTGGAGGATACGCCCTTTACTCAAGGAGTGGATTCCTTTTGTTTATTTACATTTGTCCAGGGAGAACGAATCCATTTCGATCTATTTCTCTCTCTCCCCCCTTTGTTATTGATAACACCCACACTGCAAGCACATCCTGAACCTGCTTGCCGGCCTGCACTGCCAGACCATGAGTAACTGTAGACCCTTCACTGATTGCGAGCACATCCTTATACTGCCTGCGAGAACAGGCAGATACTGTCTGCCTGCTACAACACATTACCTGAAAAAACAACCAGAGACTGCCTGCGAGGACAGACTGACATTGTCTGCCTGCAGATCCAGTATTGCCTGCAAGCACATCCTGAGACTTGCTGCAAGCATAGAATGACACCGTTGCCTGCACAGCGACACTGCTTGTGAGCGCAGACTGACACAATGGGCCAGTGCTGATAGACACAGACTGCAAGCCCACAGTAGAATGTTCTTCTCACGTTCTCTTTTCAGATGTGCCGCACAGGCAGCATGAGAAGTGCCTTAAATGTGTACTATGGGCAACCATGGGCCAGCGCAAAGGTGGAACCTCAGTATGTGGTCTTTTGTCCCTGACCCCGTTAAAAATATACAAACTATATGTAGGGTACACCCAGCACAGTTTCTAGTAACTTGTCTGTTGATTCCAAATAAAAAGGCTCAGCATCACTTGTTTGTTAGTACAACTTACTAACGTGTTTCGCAAGTTCAGATCTTCATCAGGGCAGTCACATTAATTGACAGAAAATCTTCCAGGTTCCCCTCTAATATATTTTTCAATCAATTGTTGCTCTTTGAAATAAAGAACTGACGAGAAAGAAGAACAAAAGGAACTTTCATTCAGCCATTGGTGCTCAACAGCCTGCTGGGAGAGAGGTCAACATCAAATTGCCTCCTCTCTCAGTGGAGCACTGCAACTTCCTTGCTTTTTAGGTCTTGCCTGCAGACAGCTTTCAGCTGTCACTGTATTAATCAAGATGTCATTCAAAGTCCCCGGTAAAGTGCACTTATATCCCTGTTACAACTACTGCTACTGGCCTATTGTGCTTCCTTTGTAAAGTAACTGTGCTTCCTTTGTTTTAAATCAGAACAACAACTGAACAATGTTACCAGCCTAACAGTTTATAAAATGCACCATTTACAATCATTTCACAGAATCCTTTGGAATATTTGCCACTGTGTCCCCAAAATTAATCAGCAGGACAAATACTCCACCCCATGCAAAAAAGAATGAAGTCCTACAACCTGCAGCCAGATATTTTTTAAATTCTACAACGGGACCAATCTAGCACTCTTATGATTGTATCATTTGTCCCAAAATCCAATGGGGGAAAACCCCCCAGATTTCCTGTAAAAGATTATCCTGCCCCCCCTCCCCCCGTTCTTGTGTTAAGGGATTTTTGCATCCTAACAAGTTTTAACCAATATCATTGGCCTAATATAGAAATGCACTATTTGCCACTACTTCAAATTCCTCCAAAATCCTTGAAAGGAATCCACCAAATACCTAAAAATCTGTCTGTCAGTCCCACAAATGCACAATTAGTACTAAACCTCCAGAAATTGCTTGTAGAGAACCTCAACTCTCTATGTACAGATATGTAGTATTCAAAGCATAACATTCTTTGACCAATATTACAGACTACCGTGCTAGGAAATTCATATTTACCATTACCGGCCTCACACCCCGCTTGAGGAGCAGCTCTATTCCCATTGTTTAATGCTTTGCTAATGCAACTGATGTAATTTACTTAAAAATGTGCCATCTGCAGCAACATACCTCTAAAAAATTAGTAGTACTTATTGGTACAGAGATCAAAGTAATTACAAAGTATCTGTACATGTACAACATCATCCGATCTCAAGACATCAAGGCCATCTCCTATGCTGATGACACCCAACTCATCCTCTCTCTGATAGAGAAAACAACCACCACCAGAACTAACCACCAATTGTATGACCATGGTAGAAGACTGGATGTGATCTAGCTGTCTGAATATGTACTCTGACAAGAAGGAAGTACTGGTCTTCAGCAACAAGACCTTCCCATGGGACTCCACCTGGTGACCGTTGGAGATAGGACCAACTCCCACACCCACAGACAACGCAAGAAATCTAGGGATCATCCTAGACAACAAGCTCAACATGCCAGCTCAAGTCAATGCAGTGTGCATCTCCTGCTTCCACATCATATGCATGCTGCAAAAATCAAATGGTTACCTAAGGACAATAGACAGACCACCACGCAGGCACTCATCAGCAGCAGGCTGGACTAGGGTAACACTCTCTACACCAGAATCTCCACACAACTCCTACACAGACTCGAGACCATCAGGAACCCCACTGCAAGATTTATACTCAACCTCCCACACCACACCCGCATCACATCACAGCTCTGGAAGCTCCACTGGCTCTCAATTAACAGGCGCAGCTAATTCAAAATTTTCACGCACACATGCAAAGCCCTACACAATACAGGGCCAAAGTACCTGAACAGATGAATACACTTTCACCAACCCACCAGACACCTACGCTCTGCCTCACTCTCCCTCGCACACATTCCCTGCATCCGCAAAAGCAGAACTGGAGGTCGCTTCTTCTCCTACATTGCATCCAAGATATGGAACGACCTCTCTCAACCCATCAGAGCCTCCTCCTCACTTCTTGAGTTCCACAAGAAGCTGAAGACCCGGCACTTCGTATAAACACACCTGGACAAGCGCCTGGATACCCTCTTCAGTGATTAGTGCTCTATACATATCAATATACCATAACATCTGGAGTGTGTTGCTGCTTTGCAAATTCAATGTGGTGTTAAAGATTCAAACTTTGTTTGCCAAGTAAAACGTATTGCTTTACTTATCATTAAAATGTTTTCTTTGCAAAGATCAGTGTTACTTGTTGATGTTGTCATTTTTTCAACATCTGTACAGCAATGTGTTTTCTTGAAAATGGGCTGTTGCACTCAATTTTGTTTTATGCACATGTGTTACTCATTACCAACAGAAAAGTAGAGATCTCTAACCTAAAGCTTCCTTCCCTAGAGACGAGCATTGCGGGTGGGTTAATGGAAGAAGTGGGCTCTTGGCGGTAAAAAGCGGAGAGGAATGGTCATTGGGGGAAATGATGTTCAAAGAGGTTGTGCAGTAGGAGGGAGAGTGCTTGTTAGATCTGTAGTGGGATCTTTTCCCAGATTCTCGGGCGTAGCATGAGAAGGCTTGATTTCAGCTTTATGTGCCTATGGAGGTTCTGATCTTGGAGACCAAGTGCCCGCCTTGTCTTGCTGCTATGCCAGGATGCCTCAACAAACGGATACATGGAATAATGATAGGCTATAGTTTATCAGTGCACCTTGAAAGGATGTACCACTGAGGTAGCAAACACTTAGACCACTGGACGACTTTGATCTGTATTGTGCTTTTGTTAGGAAAAGGAATCACATCTAATGCATACTGTTGCAGTAGTGTGTAAGTGAGGCTTAAGCTGGATATACTACTGATCTAGTGAACACTGAACCATTGGGATGGCTTGTAGCAGGTTAATGGCCTCGGAGTCGTCTCATTACCCTCTGGCATGCCATAGGACACAGCGAAGCAATGACTTGAAGGGGGATAGCGATAAAAAGTGTAGATGAAACCAGGCTGAGGCAGGAAGATGATGGAAGACACCAGGTCCAAGTCAACAACCACATCTTCTCTGCACAGCAGCAGAGGAAGGGCCATTAGGTGGACACAAAAGGAAGGATTCAAGTGGTGGCAAAGCGTACACAATGATATTTGTAATAAAAGCATTAACCCACTAAGTTCTCTTTGACTACCAACGTGAGATCGAACATTGCATGCAATGCTCTGGTGCGGGTACATTAACCATAAAGAGGATTGAAACTGTAACCATTGCTCTAGCCAGTATTGTCATCCCAAATCAAAAAGAAAATCACGAAAATCATCCTAATTCAGAATTCAGGGCCAGATTCACAAACCTTTCACTTTGACCTGAAATCTAAGTTTAGACCCAAAGTCTAACTTCAGACTTCAGGTCTAAGATTAACTTTGTGAATAAGGCCCTTAGGAGGAGATTTACTAACCTTTTAATCCGTGTGACGCAAAATGGTGCAAAATCTTTTTTTCCTAATTAACTTAAATAACGGAATAACGAAAATAACGTAAAAGTAATACGAAGCAGCGCATTGCTCAGCTTCGCATTACTTTGCGCCATGGGGGCGTACCAAGGGTGGTGCATGGGCGTTCCCATGCAACAACCCAAGGTTTCTCACGCTAAACCCAATATACTAAATAAAGTAGATTGGGTTTAGCGTGAGAAAACTGCTCCCTTTTCAACTAGACGCAAGGAAGGAGAAATGCTTTCATTTCTCCTTCCTTTTCCGACTTTGCATGCAGTACAGCACGTATGCAAAGTCGAAAAAGCTTTGCATCCGGCCTAGCATAGTATTTTGAACAGGAAAGGTACCATTCCTGTACAAAACGTAAGCTAGACTCATGCACACACCCTATCGCTATGATGCTAAGGTGTGTGCATGGCACACGGCAGCTGAAATCAGCGATGGTGCATGGGAAATGGGAGGAGAGAGCCATATCTTTGAAAATATGGTGCTCTCCTGCTCCCTCCCTGTGGAACAGCGCTGCCTCGCGGGGGGGGGGGGGGGGGGGGGGGGGCTGTGCTGCATGGAGATTTTGTAAATCTCCCCCTAAGTACTTTCCCCTTTAAAATATAAATGTACTACAGCAACTACAAGATAAAAGCATATCGAAAGTATATTAGTGCTTTCTACATTATTCCTAACTATTTTAATGCAAAAATAGGTTGAATCACCATGTGAAAGAAAAAGAAAATAGAGCGTTTTACACAACCTGCAGTTTAAATGCCAACTCTCGGCCCTTCCATAACCTCCGGATTCACCGAAATGTCCAGTTTTCTTCTTTGAGAAAGATGGCAACCCTCCCTGCATGTCAGGAACACTCACTGGATGCTCCCAATCATGGTTAGAACCTACAGCCAAATGCACTCCACTGGCACAGACAGGTACACACCAGTGAGTGGGATTAATGTTTTCGAAACATGAGAGGGGCAGCTTCAGTAAAAGATTCGCTCACTCACTCACACACTAGGTACGTGACACCATCAGCAGTGCAAAAATCACTCACAGAACAGGCATGGGTGGGCATTAGCAGAGCAAGTTTCCCTGTCTCACAGAACAGACACACCATGTGCATCAACTTCCCACCTTCACGCCACAACATCCCTCACACGAGATGTACAGCTGAGCGCCATTTCTCATGGAGCAGGTGCAGCATGGGCAGAAGTGCAAGCTTCCTTCCTTCGTAAGACCAGGGAAAACCTTGTCTTAAACAGGCACAATGATGAGAAATGTTTCATTTTTCCTCGTTTTTGCTGTTTCTATGTGTGCTGCACAAATCTATGTGTGCTGCGTTGTGCAGCACACAACGTAACAGCAAAAGGCCATTGATTGTTTATGTGCAGGAAGGTGTCCCTTCCTGTACATAAACAATCACTTTAAAAAAATGACGTTTTGAAACTTCTATATGTGCTGCTTAATTAGAAGTTATCAAACGCCTTTTAAAGATTGATTATGTGCAGGAAGGGCCACTTCCTACATATAAGCAATCTTCCCCACAACGCAGGCATCCTTGCACTATGGTGCAAGGATTTCTACATTGGTGCTAGGCAGCTAAAATTTGCGCCAGCGCAGGGGAAAATGCAGGGCTGCACCGTATCCTTGTAAATATGGTGCAGCCCTGCGTTTTGCAAGTGGCGAAGCGCTGCATTAAGCCAAGGAGGCCAAGGATGCGCTCCTCCACTTCCTAGTAAATATGCCCCATAGTTCACATAATAGCCATATGCTGCATGCACCAAAATACTGAAAAACAATACATAGAAAAAACAATAGCCTTGGGAACGCAAGATGAAGTAAAAATAAAAAGTAAACAGTGACTGCATCCTTATAATGGAGTACGTCAAGGCTTTCTACAGCAGTCGTTCAAAATTCATGCTGTATTCTTGCCTGTAAAGGAGATTAATTTAAGGCCCAATTGGGACATCTTTCAAATACATTTTTAATGAATTCCCAATCAGATTTGTGCCCTGGGCATTACCTGCCTATCACATTCGTAGGTCACTCTGGCATTCCAAGCTCATTCTGCAGCAAGTGACTAGACACTACAGACAGCAGTCACTGTTGCTTCAGACTGCTGACCCGACTGTTACTGCCTGGCCTTGACCTGACTAAGAAATGATTAGTGGTGTGTACCCCTAACACACCAGCAGAAGCTAGGTCCTTGCACGCTGACCAAGTCCCACCACACACCATGACATTTCCTGCCAGCATGTCTTCACCTAGCTTACCTATTTACAACAAGGGGTGGTGAGGGACAGAGTCTCTGAATTAAGCAGAAATCTCTCACCCAGTCAAGAGATCAGGGCTAGATCCAACACCGTTTTTTAGCTCACTGCACCATCCCAGTTTCAGAACCTGGCTGTATGCAAATTAGTCTGTTCCTGTCCCAGTGCATGATGGGAACAGGGCAAACCAAACTACAAAAGCCAATTCTTACACTGGGAAGGAAACAAGCTCCCGGGGACCGGTTTCTGGCATTACAGCCGTCTTCGGCCCGGTTTGCTTGAATCCTGATGGTGCAATGAGCAAGGGACTCACATCTGAGTATACCCTTCCACGCTTAGGGTGGACAAAAATATTTACAACAAGGGGTGGTGAGGGACAGAGTCTCTGAATTAAGCAGAAATCTCTCACCCAGTCAAGAGATCAGGGCTAGATCCAACACCGTTTTTTAGCTCACTGCACCATCCCAGTTTCAGAACCTGGCTGTATGCAAATTAGTCTGTTCCTGTCCCAGTGCATGATGGGAACAGGGCAAACCAAACTACAAAAGCCAATTCTTACACTGGGAAGGAAACAAGCTCCCGGGGACCGGTTTCTGGCATTAGAGCCGTCTTCGGCCCGGTCTGCTTGAATCCTGATGGTGCAATGAGCAAGGGACTCACATCTGAGTATACCCTTCCACGCTTAGGGTGGACAAAAATATTTACAACAAGGGGTGGTGAGGGACAGAGTCTCTGAATTAAGCAGAAATCTCTCACCCAGTCAAGAGATCAGGGCTAGATCCAACACCGTTATTTAGCTCACTGCACCATCCCAGTTTCAGAACCTGGCTGTATGCAAATTAGTCTGTTCCTGTCCCAGTGCATGATGGGAACAGGGCAAACCAAACTACAAAAGCCAATTCTTACACTGGGAAGGAAACAAGCTCCCGGGGACCGGTTTCTGGCATTACAGCCGTCTTCGGCCCGGTTTGCTTGAATCCTGATGGTGCAATGAGCAAGGGACTCACATCTGAGTATACCCTTCCACGCTTAGGGTGGACAAAAATATTTACAACAAGGGGTGGTGAGGGACAGAGTCTCTGAATTAAGCAGAAATCTCTCACCCAGTCAAGAGATCAGGGCTAGATCCAACACCGTTTTTTAGCTCACTGCACCATCCCAGTTTCAGAACCTGGCTGTATGCAAATTAGTCTGTTCCTGTCCCAGTGCATGATGGGAACAGGGCAAACCAACTACAAAAGCCAATTCTTACACTGGGAAGGAAACAAGCTCCCGGGGACCGGTTTCTGGCATTACAGCCGTCTTCGGCCCGGTTTGCTTGAATCCTGATGGTGCAATGAGCAAGGGACTCACATCTGAGTATACCCTTCCACGCTTAGGGCGGACAAAAATATTTACAACAAGGGGTGGTGAGGGACAGAGTCTCTGAATTAAGCAGAAATCTCTCACCCAGTCAAGAGATCAGGGCTAGATCCAACACCGTTTTTTAGCTCACTGCACCATCCCAGTTTCAGAACCTGGCTGTATGCAAATTAGTCTGTTCCTGTCCCAGTGCATGATGGGAACAGGGCAAACCAAACTACAAAAGCCAATTCTTACACTGGGAAGGAAACAAGCTCCCGGGGACCGGTTTCTGGCATTACAGTCGTCTTCGGCCCGGTTTGCTTGAATCCTGATGGTGCAATGAGCAAGGGACTCACATCTGAGTATACCCTTCCACGCTTAGGGTGGACAAAAATATTTACAACAAGGGGTGGTGAGGGACAGAGTCTCTGAATTAAGCAGAAATCTCTCACCCAGTCAAGAGATCAGGGCTAGATCCAACACCGTTTTTTAGCTCACTGCACCATCCCAGTTTCAGAACCTGGCTGTATGCAAATTAGTCTGTTCCTGTCCCAGTGCATGATGGGAACAGGGCAAACCAAACTACAAAAGCCAATTCTTACACTGGGAAGGAAACAAGCTCCCGGTCTTACCAGCACACACTAATATTCCTGCCAGCACACTACATACTTTCTGTCACCACATGCTAACACTTCACGTCACAAGACCAGAACCTTAATTTGAGAAGACACCAAAACTTACTGCCAAATGATAAAATACAACTTGCCAGCACATCCTGATAAATAATATGTATTAGCATCAGTGGCTTAACATTAGCCTCTGTGGTGTGGGGGGGGGGGGGGGGGGACAAGCTCAAGGACACCCCTCAGAGCACAGTACACTGGCTGGGTCTGTGACCAGTTAGTTTGTGCAAGTGCATGGCTCCACACAGTCACGCACGATGCACTGGCTGGCACTGTGCACCAGCGGCGGGCTCCTGGCCTCCTGAAAGCTCCTGAATGGGCCGGAAGGCGTTCATGTACTTTGCAGGGAGCCCCCTCAAGTTTCCTTATGCCACTGATTGGCATACATGAAACTAGTCACCACCAAATCCTTAACACTCCACACAAACATGCACTGCCGGTTCTTGACAACACATTCCCACTATTTCTGGCTGCCCAACTAACCTCCCAACCAGAACACCACACAAGGGAGTGGCCAGAAAATGTACATATCCCCCACTTCAAACCAAAGCTATTATGGCACCACACAAATGAAGGAAGTCATCACGACCCTCTGCAGAAGAGCTTTCTTGTCTCTTTCATCCAAGCATATGTCCATTCAGCCTTTTATCCTTCCATCCACCTGGTGTTATCTACCATTTCACCTTTACATTCTGTCATCCATTCACTCTTTCATCATTCAGACCACCTGCCATCCATATCCAAACCTATCCATCCATCTCCAAACCTATCCATTAAACATATCCACCCATCCATCTATCCATCCATCACTTTCACCAATCCATTTCTCCATTAACCCATTCACTCATCCATCCACCCATCCTTTCAGTCATTCATCCATCCTTGTGATCCATTCACCCACCATTTCACTCCATCCACCCATCCACCCTTTCACTCTATTAATCCACACTCTCTTTCACTCATCCATCCTCCCTTTCACTCATCCACCTTTTTACCCATCCAGCTACCCTTCCACCCATCCCTCCACTCATCCATCGATCTACCCTTTCACTCTTCCATCCATTCTTTAACTCACTCATCTTTCCATCCATTCATCCTCCTTTTAATTCATCCATCCATTCATTTCACTCATCCATTTTACCCTTTCATCCATCCATCCAACCTTTAACTCATAGATCCATTCTTTCACTCATCCATCCATCTTTGTATTCATCCTTCCATCCACCCCCTTTCCCCCATCCATCCATTCTTTCACTCATCCATCCTTTCATCAACACATCCTTTCAATCCATCCATTGGTCCATCCTCCCTTTCACTCATTCCATCCGTTCATCCTTTGATGCACTCATCCATCCATCGTCTCTATCATCATCCGTACATCCACCCTTTCACTCATCCATTCACCCTCTTGGCTATCCATCCATCCATCCTCCTTTTCACTCATCCATTCATTCTTTCACTCATCCATCCATCCTACCTTTCACACATCCATCCATTCTTTCACCCATCCATCCTTATATCCAATATTTTAGTGAATCATATATCTACCTACTCATCCTTTCTCTCACCCATCCATCCACCTTTTCCCTCATATCCATCATATCACTCACTAGCCTTTGTCTGCCAAGTTTCAGACAGAAGAGGCCCATCAAGAACATCACCCCCACTGTATCTGCTAAACTTTGGGGTTCATAATGCCCCAGCATCCATCCTTTTACTCATCCATGTATCTTTTTGCTCATCCATCAGTCCACTTTTTCACTTGGTCCATCCATCCACCCTGTTACTCCACCCATCCAGCCACTTAGTCAGCATCCGTACTTTCACTCACTCATGCATCCATATTTTTCATCCATTCACCCTTTCACTCATCCATCCATCCACCCTTTCATCCACCCTTTCATCCATCCACTCACCCTCCCTTTCAGTCATCCATCCATTCTTTCACTCATCTATCCTTCTATCCATCCGTTCACTCACTCATTCATCCACCCATACTTTCACTCACTCACATACCCACCTACCCTTTCACGTTATTTATGAGCCTTTGTCTGTCGAGCTGTAGACAGAAGAGGCCCATCAATAACTCCACCCCATTTAAGCTGCTAAAGCAGAGGTTCACAAAGGCCCTGACACAACACCACCACCTTCCAGCCTACCCTTCATTAGCCTTCCAGCACAGTATGACAAATACTATGAACACATCTCAGACTCTCATTAAGTACTCCTACTACCTGGCAGTACACCTCAAAACAAGCAGAGAAACAACCTCAACAGCAAACCGTGACTCTATAACACATCCTAGAATGTGCTGTTGCATCTTCCAACACACTATTGCCTACAATATGCATCTCCTTCAAATGCAACACATTTAGAGAAACAATATTTTTTTTGCACAATTTGCATATTTTAGTGTTCTTCATAACCTATGACTGACTGCATTAGATGTTGTGCAACCTTAACTCCTGACCACTGTTGTAATTGTATTTGCATTTATATAGCGCTTACTATCCCTGATGAGGCGTCAAAGCGCTTTTCAGCGAGTAGGACGCTACTCCGAACCCCAAAAAGGATTAGTGGTCAATTATGATAGAGAGATATGAAATTAATTTGAGCGGTGGACATGTGAGTTTGTAATTTGAATTGAAAAAGGATAGTGGAGGGATAGAAAAGGGAAGGGTTGTTGAATTGTAAACAATCAGTTTAATTCTGCTGGAAATCCACACGTTTGACGGCAGAGTGCTCTAATTTCTTTCCTCTGGAGAAAACTCTGACACGCGGTTTGCAAATAAAAAAACACAAATTTAAAAAAAAAGCACGATATATATTTGTGGCAAATGTACAGAAAGTACATCGTGCAATTTTATTTTGCCCTTTTGAGCTGCCGGTTGGGTACTGCTGAATATGAAAGTCTCCGCCTGCAATACATGGATATGGCCAGCAGAGAGAGCTAGATCCACAGCACCTCAAACGGCAGCTGCTCTTCAAGTGTGTTGTACTTGACTTGGATTGATGCTTGCCCTCTGAAGAGGGTGTTGTGGGGCTGCATACGCAGAATTGTGCATTACTGTGAAGGAGCTGTGACTGGAGACTGTAAGAGCTAGGCACTGGCCTTGCTGGAGGGGTCGTCGAGGACTAGGGAGGCGGTGCATAGAGTTGCTTGATGCAAGGAGTGAGCAGATCCAGAGTTGGAGTAGAATAGAAAATAGGCCCGGGCAAGCAAATTAAAAGTGTCCCCCTCACTCACCCATTAACGTATCAAATAACTAAAAAATTGGTCGACATTTTGAATTCTGGCAGTTTTCAATTTGCAACCTATACACCTGTTTTTATTTGCAACGTATGGGAGGCTGCAAGCATAAACTTGCTGCAGGCAATGTTTATGGTAATATCAGAGAAACTGCGCGATACAAAAGGGGATGATGGACGGAGCGTTTGAGCAAATCAAACACTCACCCCCAGTCAACTGATCTGGGTTTAATCCATCACCATTCTTTAGCTCACTCAGCCACCCCAGTTCAGACATGGCCCTATGCAAATCAGTCTGACCCTGTGCCTCATGGAAACAGTCCAGCCCGAACTGCCAAAGCCATGTCTTCCCTGGAACGGAAACAAGCATTCAATTTGCAAAGGGCAACCTATACACCTGTTTTTATTTGCAATGTATGGGAGGCTGCAAGCATGAGCTCGATGCAGGCAATGTTTATGGTAATATCAGAGAAAGTAACAGTAAAACCAGCCTAGCAGACCATAAAAAAGACCCACAGATTTGCACAAAAAAAATCTCACACACTGATCTGTCAGACAAGAACTTCGAGTACTGCCTGATTGCCCTATAGGGCAGCACCGCCCTGAGCAGATCCCCACCAGGCTGCCCACCCCACCACCCCAGTCCAGTGTGTGTTTTTTAATGCTGAATGCAGACAAGTGATGCTTGCATTGACATGGTGGGGCAGAGTAAACTCTGCTTATGTGACAACAGTGAATCGACCCCAAAACAAAGTGCACAGCCTTTGCTGCAGCTTCGTGGAACCCTGTGGTTTAGGCTAGTGCATTCAGGCACCACTGAAAAAGAGCATTGTGCTGGGCAATATTTCTGACAAAATGTGCATGAAAAATACCACTTTCCACCAGATTTTTGTTTTCATAAGGTGTTTTCCGGTCAGCATACGGTCGACCAGAGGTAAGTACATAAATATATAAAACTAATTACATTGCGTGCGCGAACCCCCACCCTGCTCCTTCCCCTCCCCACCCCGCCCCACCGCCCCTCAACACTCCCACTACGAGCCGCTACTGACAGGACCGGCACTAGGCATGGGAGGCGTGGGCAGCTGCCCAGGGCCTCACACTCAGCCCACCAGCATGGGGCCACGCACTGGTGATGTGTCATGACGGTTTTCTGGCGATCCATTTCAAAGAAAGGTGTCACCTTTCTTTGAAATGGAGGGGCCCCCTCCCTTGGCCCCTCAGGGATGGTATCTGGATACATAAGGGAGGGAGACGATCCCTTCAATTGAAAGGAGACCCATTCACAGACACTGTGGGAGACCCTTTGCCCATCATTTTGGCGCCCCAATAGTTTTAACTTTTAGCCCAAGCAATTCTCACACCTATCGGACTAAAGGTGTGAGAAATGCTTGTGGGCTCAAAGTTAAAACTGTGGGGGGCGACAAAATGCTGGACAATAGGCCTCCCACAGTGTCTGTGAATGGTCTCCTTGCAAGGGGTCACTTATCGACATTAGAGGGGCCTCACACATTCCCTTTTAGCCCAGGGCCTCGCAAATCCTAGAACCGGCCCTGGCTACCGAAACAACCAGCTGTAGCCCCCCCAACCCCCTAAGTACCATGGGAGGGCTTATTTGTGTTCCGGAAAGAGCTTGTATCCGTGATTTGTAAAGGGTGGACTGATGGGGGATACCGTGCGATTCCAAATTGATAGCACTAGCGGTTTAAGGAAGCCACATTTACAGAGTGTGTGAGAAGTGCCTCACAGGAGCCCCTGTCCACTCAAGGGATATCAGGGCAGAGAGCCACAGCAGAAGGACTAGGCCAGAGGCAGACTGTTAACCATGGAAGTGAGCAGATTTAAAAAGATCTAGGTAACTTTGAAGCCCAATGGAGCTGGGGATCAACCAATCACAGTGTACCACCTCTAATGAGATTGACTAGTCTGTTACACTCTCAACAGCTGGCTATCTTCCTTCTTCAATGGTACACTGCCAGCAGGAATAATTGTGACCCATTTGTGGGTATTATGTGCTATGTGTGGCTTCAGTAAATAGGTAGTAAACGGGCATGCAGTTAACATTTCTAGACCCGGATTTTCCATCTGGGTCAAGTAGCTGTGGAGTTGAGGTGCATGCAGGAGAAGCTGGGAGTGGGACCAGCAGGGCCTCTCCTTACCGTGCCCCTAATGCACCCCTTGTAGTGTCAAGGGCATATAAATTCATGGAGGGGGTCTGCAAACAGGGATTAGTTACGTTGATGTAAGTACAGAGGCGAATACTACTGAGGGCTCTAACTCTCAACTACTTAAAGAAGTTAGCTTGTCACTGGAGTCCTCGATTAAAATTGTATCGTGGAACGTAGCAGGGCTATCCAAGTTATTACCAAGATGGACTGGGGCCAGTTGAAAGATTCGATATCTGCTTGTTTCAGGAGATGCAGTGTTTATCCTCCTTCCAGCAGGAGTGGGTATACAACCTTTTGTGTGAATGTGACTAAGTCTGGAAGGGGTGTGCCCTAAGTAGGGTTGGGAAACTGGGTCAAAACAGCACTTATATGCAGAATTAATATTGTGCCTATTGAATCACCTGACACCCTAGCAGTCAGGTCGGTGCTCTCCTCACGCTTTTCGTTACAATTTTTTAATGTTTACAACAGAGTAAGCGTTTTTAGTCTATTGTACTTAATGTACTAGAGCAAGTTCTCTTGGAGCTTGCAGGGAATGCCCTGCTGCTGGTGGCAGGTGATTTTAATTCTACTTTCGAACCATTGGCTGTCACTCCCCCTGATTTAACTGAAGAATTGGATAGCCAGTGGGGTATCTCACAAAGTGACCTCCCAACAGTGAGATGGACACCCAAAGCTTCCCAGTTACTGGCACTTATCTTGAATTTGATCTTGGAGCTACAAATGGCAGATCCCCCTCTGACCACCAGGGCAAGATAACATACAACAGGCCCGGCCATAGTAGCTGAATTGACTACTTTCTGGCGGACGTCAAGCTCTGGTATGCTATTATGGATATGGAAGTGGTGGATCGAGTAGATAGTGACCACAATGCTCTCAGCCTGTTAATTTTTGACAAATCGTATCCATCTCATGTGCACCAGAGAAACAGGGATATAGGAGACCTCTTGTATGCAAATAACCTAAAACATATTAGGGTGGGACTGGGTGGTAAAGAACCCTACAGCCTTAGAGACAGTAAAGCAAAGAGTACATTTGAATGTTGGATATCTATCCCAATTGCCACTTGAGTGTAGAATAGACGAACTGAAACCTAGTCATGTAAAAGTACTCACTTATATGTGGGAGCTGTTAGGTAAGGCTAGAAGAAAGGGGAGGCCTGCCCCCAACCCTGACACCTGGCACAATCGAGTATGCAGGCAGCTAACGGTGAGCTCCTTGTCGCTATTAAATCCAAGTCCCAACCAGATATAGCAAGGTGCAGGTCTCATTATCAGCAAGAACTAGCCCACATGAAAAGGGATTAGGAGAGCTCTCCGTGGATGTCTCTGCGTGATGCCCTGACTACGAAAAACAATAAGGTTTTTTGGAGGACAGCAGTGATCTGCCTAAGTATTTGTAATTCTAAGTTAGATTTTTGTATCCACCCTGAGGAGGAGGTGGCCCATTTTAGTAATTTATACACCAATATGCATGATACAGAAGAGGATGGTAGTACTTCCTTAGGTAGCAGTGCCTTAAGCAAACCTATCAGTATCAAGTTTACACTCAACGATACAATAGATGCCATTAATTCCTGTATCTCTGCTCGTGCCCGGGGCCGGACAGGATTCCAAACGATCTGTATAGGGAAACCCCAGAAACATGGACGCCTTACAACAATCTGCTCTCTAAAAGTATTCTTTCTGGTATGGCCACCCCCTCCTCAAGGAAATTAGCAGACATTACAACAATCTACAAGCATGGGGACCAGAACAATCTAGGGATTTACAGATCCATAAGCCTTACTGATTCTCTCCAAAAACGTTTTTGTGAGCAGGTCATGGTTTATCTTCAAGACTGGATTAGTAATGAGAGTGTTCTGCCGACTGGCAGGTGGGCTTCAGGTCAAATGTAAGCACCATATACCGGGTCTTCCGCTTTATCGGCATTTACTGAAAGGAGGTGATAATTAACAAGGGCAAACTTTTTGTTGCCTTTGTTGATCATCAATCTGCCTTTGATCTGGTTGGTAGAGCCAAGTTGTGGAGGGTGCTTCAGCAAATGGGCACCCTCCCCCCATTAAACATTTTAGTGAGGTTACATGTTGATACCCTTTCCCAGGTAAGATTGAGGGAGGATGGGGCACTGACATATCCCCTCAAAATTGACCAGGCGGTTAGACAGGGTGTGTTTTAGCTTCTACCCTGCCCTCCTTGTATATCAATGCTGTGATTGAGTTTGTGAACTGGGATGGCTGTGACCTGCCCAAAATAGGGGGGAGGAGAGCCGCTGTCCTCATTTATGCAGATAATACCCTGCTGATTTCCAAGTCATACTAGGGGTTGCGACAGCTTTTGGACACTTTTCAGCTGCTTTGTGAAGAGCGGGGTCTGGAGCTAAATAGCTCCAAGAACAAATTTATGGTCTTTTTTAAACAGAAGGTGACCTGTTGCAAGAGACAGTTGCTGGTAGGTGACACCCCAATAGATGTGGTGGCTGAATTTGATTAGGCATAAGACTCATGACTAACCTGTGCTGGGCACCCCACATGGAAAACGTGCAGTTGTCCCTGATTCAGCATACAGCAAGAATAGAAAAAATGCATAGGAAGACTATTTCCAGAAAGGTGGCCCCGCACTTGAGATTTATAATATCAAGGCTCTGGGGTCAGTCATGTATGGAGCTGAGCTATGGGGTTGTACGCAAACGTATAGTCTTTTTTCATTGAAGCACAAGTTCTTGAGATCCCTATTAAATCTTCCAGTGAGTAGCCCTTTGACTCCTCTCTATTCAGATCTGGCCCAATGAAGGATTGCCCGTAAGATCGGGTCTAGACTCCTTACCTTTTGGCACTGACTTTGGTCCACTACTGCCTTGGAATCCTACCTGGTGTGCCTGAGAGACCTCATCGCTCCGTACTGTGCTAATAAAATACTGTGGCTTTGGGCTGTCAAGGCTCTACTTCAGAAACTTGGTTTTGATATGTACCGATTTTTCCATGAGAAATTATGCATGACTTCTAGAGCCAGCATCAAAGCGTAATTCTGGGAGTGTGTCGCTGTAGAACATGTGTTGCACTGCAAGAAATTACTATATTACTATAGCCTTCACTGTATGATAATACAGCACTGTGTGCTGTACTATCATATTCTAGATGAAATTGTCCCACACTGGCAAATAAACTATTCCTGCAATCTAGGCATGGATCCCTGCCTGTCAAAGCGTGTACCAGCAGATGTAAGGGAACATGCTCTGTTGCCAATCTCTGCCCTGCTTGCTGAGGGAGCCCTGAATCTCTTTCCAACGTACTGCTCTTTTGCCCAATTGTTCGCCACCTTCGAGCAAAGGGGGTTGTTCCACTTTGCAAAAATGTGGGCATTAGAAAGTACCAAGAGGAGTTTAGACTGCTGCAAACCAACACACGCCGGGTAGTGGTTTTTGGCTTGGCCAAATATTTAATGGCCCAGTCGTTAAGACACTAAAAAAGGAATATACTATAGTTATTAATATGACTGCTAACCACTGGGGATTGGAATTCATATTTTTCTTGGTGGTTATGAGTGCTAGGATCGGATGTAAGTTTGAAAGGATAGTCCCTAAATAGGCTAACTCTTTATTAAGGCATTGCCCCCCCTAGACTGGACACTAGACGCTGTTCATCACTGTTGTTTTTCACTCCCTCGGTTGGCTAGTAGTGCCTTTAGTCGATAATGTGCACTGGGCTCTTAGCAACTTAACGTATTTATGTCTTATTCATTCTTTAATTTAATCTATACATATTTTTGCTCCTTACAACAGCAATTAGGGGTTTCGTCATTATCAGAACCTTTATTGTGCTGCTAATCCCTTCGAGTCTTTCGCTCTACCGGCTGCTATGTTGATGTATTTTACTGATAATTATTTTTGATTTTGTTTTTTAATTGTGTAAAGGCTCTTTTTGTATAACCGTTCTTACTTTTGTAACAACATTTTTTTTCTTTGAATGGTTTTTATATTTATCCAAGATTTACGATGTGTTATTTAATTTTTCTTTATTTTTATATGCACATGTGAAGATCCCTGTGATTGAAATAAAGTCTTTAAATTGAATTGAACTGGCTTCAGTTATGATAAAACTTTGTGGCGGCAGGGGGTAAGGAGTTCCAGATTATAGGTTTGTGTGTGGGATTTAACCCAATGTAAAGGTATAATGGCAGAGTGTTGCTGCTCTCCCTGTTGACCCACATACACATCTAATGATCTTAGCCCTTCCAGATACCATCTTGAGGTCTAGTTCTTGCTCCGCCTGGCAGACAAAGGGGGAAGGATGGCCATCTCACTGTACTGAATGCTTTATAGAGAGGAGAAGTGCTCCTTTTGCAAGTCATGCCCTCTTTCAGCATGGCATCCTCCAAGTTTCTCTAGGGGAAGTTGGCCCAGTGGTAGTAATCCCAACACACAACTCAAGAGTATCATCTGTACCCATTTTCTTCTGCTCCTTGGGACAAGCTTAGTAGTGATGCTTCTTGTACATCAACCAATCAATCAGGATTTGTGGAGCGTGGGTGCTTTACTGCGAGGGTCTCGGTGCTGTGGGGTCCTGCTGCAGGATTCCTCTGCCCATTCCTATTGGTTGAGCAGCCAGGTCTTGAAGTCCTTCCTGAACTGTTGGAGAGATGGAGCTACACTAGGTGTCGGGGGAGGGTGTTCCTGATCGTAGCCACCAGGTGGGAGAAGCAGCAGCCTCCATAGTTCGCCCGACGGATGCGCTAGGTGCTGCTAGAGTGAGGGATCTGGAAAGGAGTTTCCTGGTTTGGTAGGTGGAAGTTCACTCGTTTGCAGCGGTACATCGGACCTTCATTGTGAAGTGCCTTGTAAGCATAGGTGAGCAGTTTGAACTGGCAGCTCTTCACGACTGGTAGCCAATGGACTTTCCTGAGATGTGGGTTGATGTGCTTCTGGTAATGCCTATGTTGATAAGTGACAAAACTTCTTCACCACGCACCATAACGTAGCTTGTGAAAGGTCAGATGTGCCCATCGACACTCTGTTCTGATACCGAAATAGGGAATGCTAGAGCAGAGAAATGTCAGGCTATAACAGAACGTAGGAGGGACTGAGGGCAGTAGAGGCGCAAAGGGAACTCTTTGTTGTGAAAACATCATTAAAAGTAGCAGCATGTATTTGTGTTGTTTAAGTTGGCATATTTCTGTCATCATGTTCAACAGATTTTTTTAGTCCAGCTGGGGGGTGTAACACTGATTTGGACCATGTCTAACTAGCCTCTTCTGCACTTTCTGTGTTCCAGCTGCTGGGGGTCTGTACCATGAAGTACTTTTTTATTCTGCTGCTCCCTCTGATCCTGCTTCTGTTCTCTGAGGTGGATGGGCAACGCAGACCAAAGCCAACGAAGGCCAAGCCACCCAGGCCACCCAAGAAGCCCACCCGACCTCCTCCGGAACCAGTGGAGCCAACGGACCTGCCGCCACCTCTTCCTTTTGGTCCACCATCAGTTTTCCCAGACTGCCCACGGGAATGTTTTTGCCCACCAGATTTCCCATCCGCACTTTACTGTGACAGCCGAAACCTGAGAAAGGTCCCAATCATCCCCGCCCGCACCCGGTACCTTTATCTGCAGAATAACTTCATTGACGACCTGCAGGAAGAATCCTTCAGGAATGCAACTGAGATCAAATGGATCAACCTGGACAACAACCGCATTAAGAAGGTGGACAGGGGCATCCTGGAGAAGATGGACAATCTCACCTTTTTGTACATGGAGAGGAATCAGCTGAAGGAACTGCCTGCCTTCCTACCTGCCCACTTGGAACAATTGAGGTTGAGCAGGAACCAAATCTCCAAAATTCCTGCTGGTGTATTTAACAAGTTGGAGCACCTGCTGCTTTTGGACCTTCACCACAACAAGCTGAGCGATGGGATCTTTAATAAGAACACATTCAAGGGTTTAAAGAAACTTATGCAGCTAAACCTTGCCCACAACATCCTCCGAAAGATGCCATCGGGTGTCCCCAACACCATCCACCAGCTTTTTCTGGACAGGAATAATATTGAGGAAATACCTGATGACTACTTTAAAGATTTCCCTAACCTGGCCTTCATCAGATTGAACTACAACCAATTGTCTGACAAAGGCACGCCCAAGAACATTTTCAACGTCTCAAATTTGTTGGTTCTGCAGTTGTCCCATAACAGACTGACCACTGTGCCGCTGATCAGCCCCACACTGGAGCACTTGTACTTGAATGACAATGTCATTGAAAGTGAGTATTAAGCTTTTCAAAGAGGATGGTAATGGTGGGTCTTTTAATCTTGGTATAAGAATGCATGCTGCCCCAATTCTGTGTGGTTCCTTTGTTAGGCCTTAGAGCCCTCTCTGATCAAAAGCTAGTTTTCACTTATGACACAGATTCCCTTGACAAACATTGATTGGCACTTTTCTAATATTTTATATATCCTCAGAGTCCGGGAACTCACTAATTCTGCCTCTTCACTAGTGTATATGTCAGCTCCATCTTGCAGATCACATTCAATCAATGAATTATTATTTGTAGAGCGTATATACTCACCCATGAGGGTCTCAAGGCGATGAGGAGGAGGGGGGGGGGGGGGGAACTGAGATTAGTTGAAGAGCCAGTCTTGAGATCCTCCCTGAATTGGGTCAGCAATTGCCTGAAGTGGAGAGGCAGGGCGTTCTAGGTCTTGGCGGCGAGGTGGCAAAAGGATCTTTCTCCAGTCCCGAACTTGCAGATCCATGGGACGGTGGCAAGGGCCTTTTGGGTGAAGCGGATATCTCTGGTGGATATGAGGTATGATAGGCGGTAGTTCAGGTATACTGGTCCAGATTTATGGAGTGCTTTGTAGGCATCTGTGAAGAGCTTGAAGGTGACTCTTTTGTTGACTGGAAGCCAGTAGAGTTCTTGCAGGTGAAGAATAATGTGGCTGCAGGGAGGGATGTTGAGAACCAGTCTGGCTGCAGCGTTTTGAATGTTCTGTAGTTTCCTGGGAGACGCCTGTGTAGAATGCTTTGCCATAGTCCAGTCTGCTGCTGATGAGCGTATGGGCGACCGTCTTTCTGGACTCAGTGGGGATGCATCTGAAGGTCTTTCAAAGCAGGCGGAAAATGTGGAAGCATGAGGAGGAGATGGTGTTTATCTATCGGTTCATAGTTAGAGAGGAGTCCAGTATGATGCAGAGGTTCCGTGCATGCAAAAGCAGAAATGAAGGGACCCCCTCGAAATTAATGTAGGTCAGGGAAAAGAGGGGTGAAAGTAAACACAATAATACAGGTTTTTCCCTCATTGACCATAATACTTCGTGGTTGATATTATTCCAGTTCTTTAATTATCAATTTCTAAAGTACACTAGTGACAACAAAGACCTTTATACCTTTTATTTTCTCAAAACATGTCTTTTTTCTTTTTGTTTTTTTATCTTATTTCATTCTTCATATATGTCAAAAAATATTTATCATCTTTTTATAACATTATTTCATAAAATTTATATATACGTACATGATGGAAAAATCACAATCAAAAATACATTATTTTCTAAATTGAGTTCATACAAAATCAAACAAAGAAAAATTGAAATCAAGTATATACAACAAGAGCACTCCTGGATGCAAAACAATCTAACACCAATCATACCATTACAACCATACTCACACTAACTACATTCACACAATATCTGTACACAGTAGATTTTATGTATGGCACAGGAAGGACCTCCACCAAAGATCAAATCTCAATACAAGGCATTAGATTCTGCACTAGGTCGACACGTGTTTCGGTGGTATTGAAGCTGTATACACCACCTTCCTCAGGACCTGTCCAGATATAAACTTTCACTTTCCAGGGGACATCTAAGAAAGAGGGAGATGTTCCTTTAACTAATTTCTTTGTCTTAAAGAGGCATCACAACATCATTCAGAACGAAATCTGGTTTCCCAAGAAAAACCCTTAACAAATGACCGGATATGTTATGGGGATATACTCTTCGCTCATGTGGCTAATTTTCTATAGTGTTCTATAGTGTTCTATATTTTCTTCAGATGCCATCATGGCGTCTGAAGAAAATTCTTTTCACATGTCTGAAGGGCGGCCGACACGACAGTTATGGGAAGGCTTTGAATTAGCCACCAGGACTTCCATAACGACAATTAATGAGAAAGACATACATCCATAAAACATATGAAGACGATTCGTTATTTGAAAGAAGCTGATGCTTGGGATATTGGTCAGCCTATAACACTATAGAAAATTAGCCACATGAGCGAAGAGTATATCCCCATAACATATCCGGTCATTTGTTAAGGGTTTTTCTTCGGAAACCGGATTTCGTTCTGAATGATGTTGTGATTAAGGGTGGGCGTAGTTCGCGAAGTAGCGCTACGCGTAGCTACGCGAAGTGCACTTCACACTTCACGAGCTTCACGTAGCACTGTGCAAGATGCGTTTTCAATGATTGCACTCTGCGGACAAGCATCCGGCACTGTGCAATCATTGAAAACGGCATCTTGCTCAGTGCGAGCTGTAGTTTTCTGCTGCTCAAGTAGATTTTTACTCGAGCGGCAGCTTTCTCAACGCGAACTGGTAGTTTCTCATTGCGAGTGGTCGCAAGCATGCGCAACCACTCGCAATGAGAAACCTGACCTCGCCGCGTTGAGAATCTTGCAGGGATGTAATTTTGCTTGCTCGCGGTCACGAACATGACGTTGAGGACCACGAACAAGCAAAAAATGACCGCTGCACTATGCTACGCTGCACTACGCGTGTTCGCACTGTGCTATTTGCAGCTCGCGTAGTGCGAAGTTTCGCAAACTACGCAAACTACGCAAGAGTAACGTAGTGCTTCGCCCAGGGTTAGTTGTGATGCCTCTTTAAGACAAAGAAATTAGTTAAAGGAACATCACCCTCTTTCTTAGATATCCCCTGGGAATTGAAAGATTATATCTGGACAGATCCTGAGGAAGGTGGTGGATACAGCTTCAATACCACCGAAACGCACGTCGACCTAGTGCGGAATCTCATGCCTTGTATTGAGATTTGATCTTTGGCAGAGGTCCTTCCTGTGCCATACATAAAATGTACCATATACAGATATTGTGTGAATGTAGTTAGTGTGAGTGTGGTTGTAATGGAATGATTGATGTTAGATTGTTTTGCATCCAGGGGTTTTCTTGTTGTATATACTTGATTTCAATTTTTCGTTGTTTGATTTTGTATGAACTCAATTTAGAAAATAATGTATTCTTGATTGTGATTTTTCAATCAGGTACGTATATATAAATGTTATGAAATAATGTGATAAAAAGATGATAAATATTTTTGGACATATATAAAGAATGAAATAAGATAAAAAACTAAAAGAAAAAAAGAAATGTTTTGAGAAAATAAAAGGTATAAAGAGACGGTCTTTGTTGTCACTAGTGGACTTTAGAAATTGATATTTAAAGAATTGGAATAATATCAACGACGAAGTATTATGGTCAATGAGGGAAAAAACTGTATTATTGAGGTTTCTTGCATGGTCATTGGGTGTAGGGGGGTGTTTCCAGCATGGTGGGCCACCAGGAGTCGTCCCAAGTGGAGGTGGTGGGCCTCTGGATGAGGACTTCAGTCTTGTCCGAGTTAAGCTTGAGACAGCTGTCTCTCATGTAGGTAGCTGCAGCTTTCCTCCTGTCACAGAAGTTGTTTCAAACAATTGTGGGCTAGTTGGTGAGAGAGAGGATCAGCTGGGTGTTGTTGGTATAGGAGACGATGCAGGGTCTGTGGTTCCTGACGATGGCTGCGAGTGGGGCCACGTAGTCATTGAAGAGGGTGGGGCTGTGGGAGGTGCCCTGGGGGACTACGCAGCCAACCTCCGTCGGTTCTGTGAGGAACGGTGGTAGTCTGACTCACTCTGTTCTACCGGTGAGGATGGAGCAGATCCAGTCCAGGGCTTTGTGATGGATGCCGACGTTTGGAGTCTCGTGCTTGGGGTACGGTGGGAGACGGTGTAGAAGGTGGCTGAGAAGTCCAAGCTGATGAGGGCTGCTGTTTCGCCCTAGTCGAGGAGGGAGTGGATGTCATCAGTGAGAAGGGCAGTCGTGTGCTGTGGTTGCTTCAGAAGCCGTATTGGGAGATGTCAAGGACATGGTTGGCTTCAATGGCCTTCTCAATGATCTTGGCTGGGAAGGGGAGCAGGGAGATGGGTCTGAAGTTCTTGAGGTCCATCGGCTTGGCAGATGCCTTCTTCAGCAGGGGGTTGATCTCTGTGTGTTTCCAGTCATCCAGGCAGGTGGTAATCTTGATGGACCAGTTGATGGTGTGGCGTAGCTCGGGCAATGGAGATTGCGGCTCTGTGGAAGATGTGGTGCAGGCAGGGGCCCAAGGGGTGTCCAGAGTGCAGGCTCTTCATGGTCTTTAGAGTGTCATATGTGGTGAGCGACGTCCAGTTGGGCTAGATCTTTTGGTGGCTGGTGTTGTTGGGTGCGGAGGTGGCGGGAGTGATGAGACGGTCTTGGGTGTCAAAGCTGTCATAGATCTGCTTGATCTTGTGGCTGAAGTAGTTGCCAAGTTTGTTGAAGAGGGCATGGAAGGATGGGACTTCTGTGGCCTCGCTGTTGGGTGAAGAGTTTTTTACTGCTGTGTGCATTGGTGTTGATTCTGTCTTGAAGGGTCATTTTCGGGTGCGGTGATGATGGCTTTGAAGGCTGCGTGGGCTTCCGGGGTTCTGTTGTTCCTCCATCTTTTCTCGAGTTGTCTACAGGTGCATCTGGACTTGTGGAGGTGGGGAGTGACCCAGCTGGCTTTCTTTGAGTAATTGTTGCTGTGCTGGGTGCTTTCTTGAGGGGCGCCACAGTGTATGAACAGTTGAAGACCATAAGTGGAGGTTGTGTGCTGAGGTATTGGCGTCTGTAGATGTTGGCTATGTGGTTGTGCTGAGGGAGGTGGTGAGATGTTCTTCAATGATCTTTTTACAGCTTCTGCGGGGGCGGAGAGGGAGGTGATGTATGGTGGGTTTGGTGAGGGTGAAATGGACACAGTGGTGGTCGGTCCAGAGGAGTTCGGAGATGTGGCTGAAGGTGATGTTTTCGCTAGCAGAGAAGACGAGGTCGAGCATATGTCCTGCTGAGTGGGTGGGAGAGATGACTAGCTGCTTGAGTCCTACATATGTGAGGTTCTCTAGGAGGAGTGTGGTGTTCTTGTTATTGGGGTTGTCCAGGTGAAAGTTGAGGTAGCTGAGTAGGATTTAATCTGTGGATGCGAGAGTATGGGGTGCAATGAAGTCGATGATAGTGTCGGTGAAGGGCAGGCGGGGGTCAGGACGTCTGATGGTGTTGGTCAAGACCTGGAAGTGGAGATGTTCCATGGTTGTCGTTGGGTCGTCTGAGTGGGTGGTCAGGTGGAGGGTGTTTTTGTGGATGACGGTGATGCCTCCTCCTGGTTGGTTTGTGCGGTCCTTGCGGGTGATCTTGTAGCTATAGGGGATGGTGGTGGCAATGTCGTCTGGGGCTGAGCTGGGGTTCATCCAGGTTTCCGTAAGGAAGGCATTGTCGGGAGAGGCAGAGTAGAGGAGTCCCAGATTTATGTGGCATGTATGTGGAGGGAGTGCATGTTGAGGGGGATGCGGCTCAGCTGGTCGGGTATGCAGTGGGTCGGCTGGGCAGCGGGAGGAGCTTCAGTACGGAGGCGGGTGAGGGTGCAGCTACAGTTTCTGCATGAGAAAGAGCCTTGGATGTCCTTTGGTGACACGAAGTGGCAGGCAGCGTGGTGTCCAGTGTTGTGGAAAAGCAGCAATTCTCTTGTAACTACCAAAGCTGCTTGGCGCAAAAACCCCTCTAATTCACTTCATTGTTAGCTATCAAATAAAGAGGCAGGCGCTGGCAACTGAAAAGCAAAGAACAGGTTTATTGCTCCAGAGGAGTGCACGTCAATTCGGACACAAAGAATGTCTTCAGGAGGTGCTCTAACTGCATTTCTGTGGCATGGCCATACCCTTTTTCATCAGTTTATTACATAGTGAAACATCCTTGAAATCCCCGCCTTAAGCTACTTCCCACACAAATACAGCAGCTGTTGTCCCCCCACCCAAGTCTAACAGATGATCGATATCTTGCATCTGGACATATCTACAGGATCTAAAAGTGTGTGGGATCGGTCAGATCTGAGGGTTTGTGCTATTGATTAAATCAGACTCCTTTGTTAGTGCTACAAGTCCTGCCGTGTGGGGGCAATAAACTATGTCTGCAGGGGTCGGTTAGTGCCTTAGACCGGACTGAGTGGCCAGGTGCAAGGAAGGAGGTTATAAAATGGGGCTTGCCTGTGCATGGAGGATGAAGGGACAAGTGGGTTTGGCGCGGGAAGTGACTCCGGGGCATTGTCAGACTGACAAGGTTTTACAAACCTAGTACATGTGTTCAGGTTTAGTCAGAGCACTGGGGATGATGGCGAGGTCAGGGTGACAATATCAAGGGGGGCGTAGGAACATCCCACGCTGAATCTTGAAGAGCACCAATGGGCCTTGGCCTCAAAATTATCAAACGTTACTTCATTTTAAAGCTGAATATATCTTTATTCCAATTGTATCTTCATAGTTGTATATTTAAACATCATATAATCAACCGTAGATCTGTCATTGGTGTCGACATTTATGTTTCAATCCTTTGTAAATCCCATAGTTAATCCCAATGCATTTCGGGACATAGAGTCCCTTCATCAGGGGATCTATTGAGGAGATAAACATCGTATTAGGGCGGACATAAGAACAGGGCTCATCTAACACACATGTGAGAAAGGAAAAAGAAAGTAAGTGCTCCGCGCAAAAGGTGTGGCGTCACAGACCAAAACCAGGTACTCACTATATAATCCATCCCAAATCGAGATAGTGAAAACATGCAGGTAGTTAGAACTGATAAAAATCGTGTACAATAAGAAAAAAATGAAGGTCCTAGCATGCAACTGGAGCTACAGAAATCTTAACACGAGAGAAACGAAAATCGGATTGAATCTAACAGAAGTCTCTGTTAGAATACCCTAGCGATAGTGAATGTGAAAACAAAGTCGCCGACGTGAATATTTGGGGGTGCAGGAGCTAACACAGAATCAGTAAACAATGTTACCGGCGTAAATAATCCCAAGTGCTCAGTGCGCAAGGATTCTGACGGACCCTAAAGTCCGATATAAAATGCCTTGTAGAACTCACCAAAGAGTCGGGCGTGTTGCTAGTGATCAAGCGTTTCCGCGTTCTGTGCGAGTAATGGCGTGCAGGGGCGGGTAATAATGTAAAAAACGGACTAGCGAGAAAAAGACGAGCAAAATAAACAGTGACATAAAAAACGGACTCGGGGGAAAGTGGCATGCAAGGTGGTGGATGACTAGAAAACGGACCATTTAGAGAGGCTGAGACGCCTAACACAAACAAGGGACTTGACATAACAAAACTGTCGGGTAAATTTACAAGTGGACACAATTCAATCATGGTTCAATGAATGTAAATGATGTGGTTTAAACATTATAGAAGAAAAAAGAGTATGATATATATACACAGTAAGAAACAAGTATATTGAACAAAAAATATACGAGGGTAAGGGAACTGAAGATAAGGAAAGTTCAGAAAAGGGATGTAAAAAGTTGAAGAAAATAGTTAGGTGAAGATGAGCAAGATAGGTATTAGAAAAGACAGTACTTATAGGAAACAACTGTATTCTGTACGGTCATTCAAACCAAAAGGTTGACAAGAGTCCAGAATTTTCATCCAAATTAACTCTCGTTGTAACAATCTCTTGTGATTGTCGACTCCCGGTCTCAAGGGGACAACCTCCAGTGCAAGGAATCTCAGCTGACTGATGTTGTGTGAAGCTGATATAAAATGTGCAGCCAATGGGGATTTCGCATTCTGGGTTCTAATGGTACTTTTATGTTCCGTTAAACGGATCTTTAATTTTCTCTCAGTCTTTCCCACATATGGTAAACCACATGGGCATTTTAATAAATACACCAAGTTCATGGAGTCACATGTAGCATTGGTTTTAAGATGTATGACTTTGCCCGTACGTGGATGATTGATGGAATTGCCACTGATTATATTGTGACAGTGACTGCAATTGTGGCATGGTTTCGTTCCAGAAAAGGTATCAACTCTGTGAGGTGGAATGTGTTCTAACATATTCTTTAAGTTCTTCGCTCTTTGGTAGGCAAACAAGGGGGTACTGTTGAAAATTCCCTGGAAGTCAGGTTCTAGTTGTACCATTGACCAATTGTGTAAAAGAATTTTTTTGATGTTTGGGCTATTCGAAGAATATTTCGACACAAATACCGGTCTCTCAAGTTTTTTTTGGCGTGTGCACTGAGACAATAATTCTTCTCTGGTTTTTGTCTTTATGCGTTCTTGAGCAGCTGATAAGATCGTGTCTGGATATTTTCTGTCTCTGTATTTGTGTAAGATGTTGGTTTCAAATTTTAGGTAATCTTGTGTTTCAGAGCAAATTCTTTTAGCCCGTAGCAATTGGGAGTATGGTAAATGTCTCTTCAAGGAAGATGGATGGCAGCTGGTGTATAGTAAGGCGTTGTTGCGATCCGTTTCTTTGATGTACAAACTGGTTTTTAATCTACCATTGTCGATAGAGACCTGAATGTCTAGAAAGGGCAAACTGTTAGGGTCAATGTTGTGAGTGAACCGTATGTGGTCGTCAACCTGGTTTAGGTAGGTCAGAAACTCAACAATCTCTTCTGGAGCTCCAGACCAGATTAAAAAAATGTCATCAATGTATCTCCAGTAGGTTTGGATTTTGTTGCGCCATTGGGGAATTTCCAGAATGTTATCGATTTCTAGCCGATGCATAAACAGATTAGCGTAGCTCGGCGCTGCGCAATTTCCCATTGCGGTTCCGACTCTTTGGAGAAAGAAATCGTTGTTCCAAACAAAGTAACTGTGATATAGCATGAAATGCATCAGTTCCAAAATGAGTACTTTTAGGTCTTCATCTATTGAATGGGGTAGTAAAAAAGATTCCAGTGCGTCTATACCTCTTTTGTGGGGTATGGATGTATATAGTGCACATACGTCAATTGTGACTAGAGTATATTTGATGTTTGGAAGCAGAGTCACTTTGTTCACCTTGTTCAAGAAATCCGTGGAATCACGTATATAGGTGGACATTTCTTTTACAAGTGGTTGCAGGTACATATCCACAAATTTCCCGATGGGTTCATGGATCGATGTTTTTGTCGAGACAATAGGTCTGAAAGGTGGTTGTTGTAGACACTTATGAATTTTGGGCAGCATGTGAATGCTGGGACATTTCGGATTAGGTTGAATCAAGTATTTCAGATCCTTGAGGTCAGGGTGAGACATAGGTGACCAGCAGTGAATGAAATGGCTGCGATATCTAAAATGGTTGCTGCTTATGCGCACGGAAAGGCTCTGGTTAGGCAAGATGGCGCTGGCAATGTTTCAAGATCTTCACTTTGCTCTTAACAGTGGCTGTGGCGAACATAAATGAACTCCGCTTATGTATACCTAAAGTTTATCGATTTCCACAGTGTTAGGGCATGGCGCTGGTGTCTCCTCTCCGTAATTACTTGCCACTGTTACCAAAATGGCTGCATCTCAAATGAAGGACGTTTTGGAGATGTTAAACTGCCTTCACAATCATCATGCATGGATATTATTTAAGAGTAGCAGAAGGCAGAAGTTGGTACCCTCTAGTTGTTCTTCGGTGCCTCTGGCGTTGTCCTTGCTACTGCTGGTGTCAAAAACCTTTAAAATATCTGCCTGAACAGGAAGTAAGCAGGCTCTTAAAGGTATACTTATTTTCAATATTATTCACTCCTTACCCTTTCCACAGATCCTCAAGAGCAGATGGATGAGTTGGGATCTAAAAGTGTGTCAAGGGGCCTAGCTTGTGATATCTTAGAAAGTCGAAGACAGCGTGATGCCATTTTCACTGCCCCTGGAATTTTCGTGCAATGGCATCAGTGTTTTCAGATTGGATTTTGTCCACACTCAGAGGACAGAATCTGTTCTCCCATTGCTCATGCCACATTGTAAGTTTGTCTCCCACAGAGATGTAAAGACAATGAGATGATGGACGGAGCACTGAAACTTTTCAGACACTCACCCCCAGTCACAGATCTGGGTTGAATCCATCATCGTTCTTTAGCTCACTTTGCTACCCAGTTCAGACACAGCTATATGCAAATCATTCTTGACCCTGTGCCTCATGGGAACAGTCCAGCCCGAACTGCCAGATGTCTCAGCACAGGCTCTTTTGGACCCATCAGCTTTTTTGACACAGTCAGAGGTCGATAGGGGTTCTCCTATTCTATCCTGGATACAGTTCTTTCTGTACCCCCACTATTACGGGGTGCCCTCAAACTTTTCACCTTCTTATTTCTAACCACTGAGAATCTCCACAGGGATGTTTAACTTGTACTTTGATCTGGTTGTGAAGCTCTTCCACCCTTGGACTGTCACCTATACAGGTCTTCAAAGTCTCATCTGTCTTAGGAGGCGAGACGAAAGACTGCAGAAAATCCTTTTTATGAGAGCACCGTGGCAGTTCTAACTGACAGAGAAAATGGGGGAATCCAGATCTTTGGGATCCTGTTGTATTCCCTGTAAGCGTGGGTGAGCTTGAGTCAGCTACTATACAGAAGTTGACTGGGTCGCCTCTGTATCTTCTTTCCAAATGCAGGTCCTCACCAGGATTATTCTCTATAGGGCCTTGAAGGACCTGCCAGGACGCGCACCCATACGTTTACTTTCCTCCTGATCGCACTAGCACTGGAACAGGAGAGGTGTAGTACCTGCTGGTCTTTGTTGCTTCCTGCTGGACCTGTCTCTCATAGAAAGCTAGGTAGGGAGCATACAAGAGGCAAGAACAAAGCATGTCTGCTACAGAGCGACAGACAAGGGTCTCCATTTTAAGGCAGTTACTCTGTCCTTGGGAAAGTGCACGCTGCTCTGGTGGCTACGGGACATCATTTTATCAATTACTGAAATTTACCAGTCTTTTTTTAGGACATAGGTTGAACAACAGTTCAGGTCACATGTTAGACAGCAATGTCACGAAAAGATGGACGCTGACGCGGATGTATGTCGTTACAACGCATACTTTTACAATGCATACCTTTACAACGCATTTTTTACACCGCAACATCCATTACAACACATTCCATTACAACGCATGCCATGAAAACGAAATCTTTGAAACTACCTTTACAACGCATTCCACTACAACGCATATTACATTTACAATGCATACCATTACAACGCATACCATTACATTGCATGTATGGTAAGTATTGGATAGTGTAGGGGTAAAAATTACTATTCTAACTCTAGGGGGTGCAGCAGTAGGGTAAGTGTTGGATAGTGTAAGGGTAAAAATTACTATTGTAACTCCAGGGGGTGCAACAGTAGGGTAAGTATTGGATAGTGTAAGGGTAAAAATTACTATTCTTACTCCAGGGGGTGCAACAGTAGGGTAGTGTTGGATAGTGTAGGTATGCGTTGTAATGGTATGCGTTGTAATGAAATGTGTTGTAGTGGTATGCGTTGTAGTGACATGCGTTGTAATGGTTGCGTTGTAATGGTATGCGTTGTAATGGATTTTGTGTGGTAAAAGTTTTGTTGTAAAGGTAGTGCGTTGTAAAAGTTGTGTTGTAAGTGTTGTTTCCCCGCTGACGCCTATGTTGTCCCAAGTTAAAGAAAATATAAATTCTTGCACACTAGGCATTGACATTTTTTTGATTTAAGCAACCCACGTTCACAGACCCAAGACTGTTGCCTCGGTCTTTATGGGCCCACTCCTAGATTTTCACAATGTTGGGCTTACACTGTGCGCTACACTTCCTGATTCCAGTACTGTGTCGGGATTCAAGGACTGCATTGACGGAGAGTCATAGCTGTAAGGTCTTTAACTTGGCCTTTGAAGATGTATGGAGCTTATTTTAAAAAAATATTCAAAATTCAGAAGCCCACAAGGAAATATGTCTGAATTCACAGGTTATATATCTCAGGACAGATCGTTTTAAATATCGCGTGCGTGGTCAATCACGCCTGGTCACAGAAGCGTACAGTCTTTCTAAGGCATATATTTAGGCTTCTTTGCACTGAAGCATCCAGCACAACGTGCAGCTTCTTGTTCCTCAGACATGGGCATAGATGTGTGCTTTATTGTGTTTTGTTTGCTTCTATTTGAAACAGTTTGCATATTGCATTATGACCTACATGGAACTTCTTGCAGTTCTACAAACCCCTGCTAAATTCACAGGGAGTCACGTGTCTGTGCTCTAGAGGTTTAGGGTCTTTGTTCCGAAATCAGGATATTTTACGGCACCACCTAACGCTAAATCAGGCCTTTCCCATTCCATGCTCAAATCACCGGTTTAAGCAAAATACAGCATCTGAGAGAATGAGATGGGGGTGTATGTCCCATCACCTGTGCCAGGTGGTTGGTACAAACATTCAACTCGCCTTGAGTGTTCTCAACAGTGAATGCATACTTAATTAGCAGGACAACATTTCCAGTCTCTACCTTCATGAAAATGTTTCTTAGGAACTTACGGGGTGTGTGGAGTTCCCCTGGTCTATCCCTCAGAAAGTTTGTAAAGTTCTGGACTGACAATTGGTCTCTCCTTTGATCACCGAAAATGTGACCGTTTATAAACACTTCCTTCAGGGGTGATGGCACCCCCAGAGCAGTGAGTTGGTACCTGGCTGGTAGCTTAGATGCTAGGAAGTAGTTCGCCTCGAAGGCTAATGGGACCACTGCTCGACAGACCCACGAGCACGGATAGCTGCTGGTGTCACACAGAAATTTGGGAAACCTTTGATGGATTCCTCCACTTCCGCCGCAGGAAGATGTCCACTGGGCACGTGCTGCTCTTGTGGCACCAAAGATACACAATAACAACGCAAGCAGCCAATTAAAAATCTACCTCGGGATTTAAACTGTTAACCCAAATATATAAACAAGGCGCACAATGCCCTGTGACCGCAGCTCTGTACTAATGCTGACTTCAGCATTTTACAGCCATCGCGCGAGATGTTTTATGTGCGCGGAGGGAAGCCGGATGGGGGCGGGAGAGCCTGGGGCGGGAATGCGAGCGAGGGGAGGCAGGCGGATTAGGAGGGAAGCCGGATGGGGTCTGGAGAGCCTGGTGGGGGGGCGTGAATGCGCGAGGGGAGGCAGGCGGATTAGGAGGGAAGCCTGATGGGGGCGGGAGAGCCTGGTGGGGGGGCGTGAATGCGAGCGAGGGCAGGCAGGCGGATTAGGGAGATGCGCGTGCTTGTGTGGTCACGTGACCCGCTTTTGTGGTCACGTGACCTCACATGCACTGTGAAGAAACCGCAGTGGTTTCACTAGTCGATCAAGCCCTTGAATTTTCGCCCATTACATTCGCAAGCGAATGATAGTAGGCGAAACCTAAAAACGGTACTTGCGCCTTTTATGTGAATTGAAGATTGATGGCAAGTTTGAGAATCCAGTCAAAGCAACACTGAGCGGAAATCCCCAGAGAGAAGTGACCCTCTGCCGGCCTTTCATGCATGACCTCCCCCTGGGTAGAAGCTGATCCATCTGAACTCTCCTCAGCATGGATCTCTGTGATCCAGTGTGCATCCAGTGCCCTCCCAGCCTGGAGAGACACAATGTGGCGTTTGCTCCCACCTTGGTGGTTTGTGCGGCCAGGCTCACTGCTGAAGTTATCTGGTTTCTCGGCTCTGTTGTGTGGGTGTCCTGTAGGAACAGCGCTGCACAAGTCTCAACAAACACTCACATAAATCATGCATTCACACACTCCCCTGAAGGCACAACACTTTTTTTTTTACAATAGGTGAGTGTTTCAAAACAGGTTACAAGAGGGCAATGGTGGTCGGTAATCTAGGCGCTTCGTAGATGCGACACCTGGTATTTCCTCCTATCTCTTAACCAGAATTCGGCCCTCAGCTCTTTTTTTAGCCAATCACACAAGGGTTCAGTGTAGGGACATCCTCATCCGACCCCTGCATCTTTGAAACACACAGTCCTGGAGGCCGCCATTCCATTTACATTCTGGCATCTGATCGTTATCCGATTCTGTCCAGCTGAGGTTAAACAGGCCCTTCATGCACAGCTTTCAGAAATCATGAAAGGCAGAAATTGGCTTTTATCCACCAAAATGGGTGTGAAACACGTACTGAGTTTGGCTACAGATCCCTGAGGGGAAATAGGATTTTACTCCATAGTGACTGCATGGGGAAACAGGGCCAGAGACAGTCTCAGGAGACAGGGGCATGCGGAGCAGCCAGAAAATGGGAGGGACAAAGTTAGAGGTCGCCTAATAGGACAGAGCTAGGGGAGTTGCAGAAACAGAGTTAGGGGCCGTGCATAGAGAGAGAGTTAGGAGGGCCTGCTGAGACAGAGTTAGGGGGGCTGTAGAAACAGGGTTAGGTGGGCCTGCAGAGACAGAGTTAGGGGGCCTGCTGAGACAGAGTTAGGGGGCCTGGTGAGACAGAGTTAGGGGCCTGTAGAAACAGGGGTAGGTGGGCCTGCAGAGACAGAGTTAGGGGGGCCTGCAGAGACAGAGTTAGGGGGCCTACAGAGAGAGAGTAAAGGGGGCCAGCTGAGACAGAGTTAGGGGGCCAGTAGAAACAGGGTTAGGTGGGCCTGCTGAGACAGAGTTAGGGGGCCTACAGAGAGAGAGTAAAGGGGGCCAGCTGAGACAGAGTAAAGGGGGCCAGCTGAGACAGAGTAAAGGGGGCCAGCGGAGACAGAGTAAAGGGGGCCAGCTGAGACAGAGTAAAGGGGGCCAGCTGAGACAGAGTAAAGGGGGCCAGCGGAGACAGAGTAAAGGGGGTCAGCTGAGACAGAGTAAAGGGGGCCAGCGGAGACAGAGTAAAGGGGGCCAGCGGAGACAGAGTAAAGGGGGCCAGCGGAGACAGAGTAAAGGGGGCCTGCACAGACACAGGTAGTGCGGCCTGCAGAGACAGAGTTAGGGGGGTCTGCAGAGATAGAGTAAAAGGGGCCAGCTGAGACAGAGTTAGGGGGGTCTGCAGTGTTAGAGTTAGTGCGGCCTGCGGAGACCGAGTTAAGGGGGCCTGAAGAAATAGAGTTAAGTGGCTCTGCAGAGGCAGAGTTAGGGGGCCTGCTCAGACCGTTAGGGGGGCCTGCAGAGACAGTGTAAAGGGGGCCTGCAAAGACAAGGTTAGTACGGCCTGCAGAGACAGATTGAGCGGCCTGCTGAGACAGAGTTAGGGGGTCTGCCGAGACAGAATTAGGGGGCCTGCTGAGACAGAGTTAGGGGGTCTGCAGAGACAGAGTTAGGGGGGCTGCCGAGACAGAATTAGGGGGCCTGCTGAGACAGAGTTAGGGGGTCTGCAGAGACAGAGTTAGGGGGGCTGCCGAGACAGAATTAGGGGGCCTGCTGAGACAGAGTTAGGGGGTCTGCAGAGACAGATTGAGCGGCCTGCTGAGACAGAGTTTGTGCGGCCTGTGGATACAGAGTTAGGGGGGCTGCAGAGACAGAGTTATGGGGCCTGCTGAGACAGAGTTAGGGGGCCTGCAGACACAGAGTTATGGGGCCTGCTGAGACAGAGTTAGGGGGTCTGCAGAGGCAGAGTTAAGGGCCTGCTTAGACAGAGTTAGGGGGCCTGCAGACACAGAGTTATAGGGCCTGCTGAGACAGAGTTAGGGGGTCTGCAGAGGCAGAGTTTGGGGGGCCTGAAGAGTAGAGTTAGGGGGGTCTGCAGAGACAGAGTTATGGGGCCTGCAGACACAGAGTTATGGGGCCTGCTGAGACAGAGTTAGGGGGTCTGCAGAGGCAGAGTTTGGGGGGCCTGAAGAGTAGAGTTAGGGGGGTCTGCAGAGACAGAGTTATGGGGCCTGCAGACACAGAGTTATGGGGTCTGCTGAGACAGAGTTAGGGGGTCTGCAGACACAGAGTTATGGGGCCTGCTGAGACAGAGTTAGGGGGGTCTGCAAAGGCAGAGTTTGGGGCCTGTAGAAACATAGTAAAGGGGGGAAACATAGTAAAGGGGGCCTGCAGACACACAGTTGGTGCATCCTGCAGAGACAGGTTCAGGGGATCCCTGCAGAGACAGAGCCAGCGTAACCCTGAAGAGGCAGATGCAGCCTGAATAGCCATTCCCTGCGTTTCCTTTTCGACCCCGAAGACACCGAGCCAGGGGCAGACGGAGGAGTCGGAGAGGCAACTCAGGAAACGATAACAGACGGAGGAAGGGCGAGTTTGAGGGGACGCAGCTGGGACCAGTTGGTGGGGGCAGGGGAAAGTGAAGTAGCCAGGAGTGACCTGTAGACAGGAAGCCAGCTTTGTAGACCGGGGACACAGGGATGGAAGTGGACTGGGGATACATATTCGGGGCAGCTTGAGGAGCCACAGGAGGCCTAGGGAGACTGTGCCTGGTTCAGCCTGTGGAAACACAGAAGAGAGGCCTCAGGAAGGCCTCTCAGCCTCACGGAGCACAGGATGTGGCAGCAGCCAATGCAAGATTACACGATCAGTCTTGTCTATTTTCATTCAAAGAGGAGGTGCAGTCGGACAAGGTATGTGCAGCTGGACAGTAGACATACAACCAGACAAGGGATGTGCAGCTGGACAGGAGACATACAACCAGACAAGGGATGTGCACCTGGGCAGGAGACATACAACTACACAAGGGGTGTGCAGCTGGGCAGTAGACATACAACCAGACAAGGGATGTGCAGCTGGACAGGAGACATACAACCAGACAAGGGATGTGCAGCTGGACAGGAGACATACAACCAGACAAGGGATGTGCACCTGGGCAGGAGACATACAACTACACAAGAGGTGTGCAGCTGGGCAGTAGACATACAACCAGACAAGGGATGTGCAGCTGGACAGGAGACATACAACCAGACAAGGGATGTGCAGCTGGACAGGAGACATACAACCAGACAAGGGATGTGCAGCTGGGCAGTAGACATACAACCAGACAAGGGATGTGCAGCTGGACAGGAGACATACAACCAGACAAGGGATGTGCAGCTGGACAGGAGACATACAACCAGACAAGGGATGTGCACCTGGGCAGGAGACATACAACTACACAAGGGGTGTGCAGCTGGACAGTAGACATACAACCAGACAAGGGATGTGCAGCTGGACAGGAGACATACAACCAGACAAGGGATGTGCAGCTGGGCAGTAGACATACAACCAGACAAGGTATGTGCAGCTGGGCAGGAGACATACAACCAGACAAGGAATGTGCAGCTGGGCAGGAGACATACAACCAGACAAGGGATGTGCAACTGGACAGGAGACATACAACCAAACAAGGTATGTGCAGCTGGGCAGGAGCCATACAACCAGACAAGGAATGTGCAGCTGGACAGGAGAATGTGCAGCTGGGCAGGAGACATAGACCCCGACGCGGGATGTGCAGCGAAACAGGAGACATACAACCAGACAAGGGATGTGCAGCTGGACAGGAGACATACAACCAGACGTGAGACAAACAGACAGAAAGGGATGTACAGGTGGACAGGAGACATACAACGAGACACACAGCCAGATAGGGATGTGCAGTTGGACAGGAGAGATACAACCAGACCCAAGACACATAGCCAGACAGAGATGTGCAGCCGCACAGTAGACATACAACCAGGTAAGGGATGTGCAGGTGGACAGGAGACAACCTACCAGACGCGAGACACACAGCCAGACAGGGATGTGCAGCTGGGCAGGAGACATACAACCAGATAAGGGATGTGCACCTGGGCAGGAGACATACAACCAGACAAGGGATGTTCAGCTGGGCAGGAGAATGTGCAGCTGGGCAGGAGACATAGACCCAGACGCGGGATGTGCAGCTGAACAGGAGACATAAAACCAGACTAGGGATGTGCAGCGGGACAGGAGAGATACAACCAGACATGAGACACACAGCCAGAAAGGGATGTACAGGTGGACAGGAGACACACAACGAGACACACAGCCAGATAGGGAGGTGCAGTTGGACAGGAGACATACAACCAGACCCGAGACACATAGCCAGACAGAGATGTGCAGCCGGACAGGAGACATACAACCAGGCAAGGGATGTGCAGGTGGACAGGAGACAACCAACCAGACGTGAGACACACAGCCAGACAGGGATGTGCAGCTGGACAGAAGACATACCACCAGACCCGAGACACACAGCCAGACAGGGATGTGCAGATGGATTGGAGACAACCAACCTGACGCAAGACACACAGCTAGACATGGATGCGCAGGGGGATAGGAGACATACAACCAGACGCGAGGCACACAGCTACACAGGGATGTGCAGGTGGATAGGAAACATACAACCAGGCATGAGACACACAGCTACACAGGGATGTGCAGCTGGACAGATGACATACAACCAGACACGAGACACACAGCTAGACAGGGATTTGCAAGTGGACAGGAGACACACAGCCAGACCCGATATATACAACCAGACCCGAGACATACAATCATACAAGGGATGTGCAGGTGGATAGGAGACAACCAACCAGACTCAAGACACACAGCCAGCCAGGGATGTGCAGGTGGATAGGAGACAACCAACCAGACATCAGACACACAGCTAGACAGGGATGTGCAGGTGGATAGGAGACAACCTACCAGACGCGAGGCACACAGCCAGACAGGGATGTGCAGCTGGGCAGGAGACATACAACCAGACAAGGGATGTGCACCTGGGCAGGAGACGTACAACCACACAAGTGATGTGCAGCTGGACAGGAGACATACAACCAGACAAGGGATGTGCAGCTGGACAGGAGAATGTGCAGCTGGGCAGGAGACATAGACCCCGACGCGGGATGTGCAGCGAAACAGGAGACATACAACCAGACAAGGGATGTGCAGCTGGACAGGAGACATACAACCAGACGCGAGACACACAGCCAGAAAGGGATGTACAGGTGGACAGGAGACATACAGCGAGACACACAGCCAGATAGGGATGTGCAGTTGGACAGGAGACATAGAACCAGGCAAGGGATGTGCAGGTGGACAGGAGACATACAACCACACAAGTGATGTGCAGCTGGACAGGAGCCATACAACCAGACAAGGGATGTGCAGCTGGACAGGAGAATGTGCAGCTGGGCAGGAGACATAGACCCAAACGCGGGATGTGCAGCTGAACAGGAGACATACAACCAGACAAGGGATGTGCAGCGGGACAGGACCCATATATACAACCAGACCCGAGACATACAATCAGACAAGGGATGTGCAGGTGGATAGGAGACAACCAACCAGACACAAGACACACAGCCTGCCAGGGATGTGTAGGTGGATAGGAGACAACCAACCAGACACGGTATGTGCATGTGGATAGGAGACAACCAACCAGACATGAGACACACAGCTAGACAGGGATGTGCAGGTGGATAGGAGACATACAACAAGAAGCGAGACACACAGCTACACAGGGATGTGCACGTGGATAGGAGACATACAACCAGACGTGAGACACACAGCTACACAGGGATGTGCAGCTGGACAGAAGACATACAACCAGACACGAGACACACAGCTAGACAGGGATGTACAGCTGGACAGGAGACACACAGCCAGACCCGAGATATACAACAGACCTTAGACATACAATCAGAGAAGGGATGTGCAGGTGGATAGGAGACAACCAACCATACACGAGACACACAGTCAGACAGGGATGCCTAGGTGGATAGGAGACAACCAACCAGAGACGGGATGTGCAGGTGGATAGGAGACAACCAACCAGACATGAGACACACAGCCAGGCAGGGATGTGCCGCTGGACAGGAGACATACAATCAGACAAGGGATGTGCAGGTGGATAGGAGACAACCAACTAGATGCGTGACACCTCGCCAGACAGGGATGTGCAGGTGGACAGATGACATACAACCAGACTGAGACACACAGCCAGACAGGGATGTGCAGGTGGACAGAAGACACACAGCCAGACCCGAGACATACAACCAGACCCGAGACATACAACCAGACAAAGGATGTGCAGGTGGACTGGAGACATACAACCAGACAAAGGATGTGCAGGTGGCCAGGGGACATACAACCAGACAAGGGATGAGCAGCTGGGCAGGAGACATATAACCACATGCGAGACACACAGCTAGACAGGATCCGTACAGTCAGGCAGGAGAATTAGTCTGCAGCCAGGCAATGGACAAACCGCTGGATGAGTTGTTAAACCTGGTGGCAGTAAACTATCTCTGGTTCATGGTGCAGTGAGGGCATGTGCTCTATGTGCTCTATGCAGGTTGCTGTAGCCGACTCCAATGGGAGCGTTACCGTGTGGACCAGATCCAGCCAGCTATGCAATGATGGGCGCCTAGTAAAGCTCGCTCCGACAGCTTACATAAGATCATAGAAATCAAAAGTTTATTTACTGGACATGGAGCCGGCTGCGGTCCAGCTGGAGTAGCTTTCATGGCAACCCTGAATAATGCAATATTAAGCTTTCTCCAGACCTGAACACAGTGTAGGCCCCATGCGATCTCTGGCTCAACTTACTGTAGCAAACACCTATCGCGTTTATCCTGTACCTGTGGCAGGTGGAGGGCTGCAGGACTGTAGTGGGAGGAAGCATGAGCCACCTCTACCCTGCAGCACGGCTCACATGGTGGAATCTGAGGTGCACCCTCAAAACAGTCTATCTTGAGCTGAGGAACAAGGCCTGAGAACCAGACCTCCTCTGAACCTCAATGTCCAGCTCTACTCATTATTAGGTGTGTATAGCGCAGGACCACACTGAGTGGGAGGCAGAGCACTTTACATAGAAATATTCTCGTCCTCACACAAAAACCAGTCCAGCGGTGTAAATAAAACACTGTGAATACCATTTAAAACTAAGAACATTTGCTTTTTTTTTTTACAAATCAAGTGTTTCAGAAAAAATGATAATATAAGATAATATCCTGTAGCATAAGCTTCATATAGACAGCTACATAGGTTTAATGTAATTCACAAATACAGTCTGATTATAAAATATTCGCTAAATTACTTGCTCTCCGTTTGGAACCTATTTTACAATCTATTATTTGTAAAGAACAGACTGCCTTTATTAAAGGACGGAATATCTTGGACAATACTCAAACCTTCTTTAATATATTGCATAAAGCTAACAAATAAGCTCACTCTCTTGCAGCCATCTCTTTACATGCAGAGAAAGCTTTTGACCGAATGGATTGGTCTTTTTATTATTTTTCATACTTTATCCTGGTTCTGTTTTGGTCCTAAATTAATTTCTTATATTTCTTTATTGTACACTTCGCCCAAAGCTACCATTTTTACCAATGGCTCTTTTTCGGAACCCTTTCCTCTACAGAGAGGAGTTCGCCAAGGATGTCCTCTTTCCCCTCTCCTTTTTGAGGTCTCGCGTGGAAGCGAAGCTGCCCCTTGTAAATACAAGATTTCTAAAAGGGACTGTAAGCCTCGCCCCTCCTTTCCATTGGGTAGCGTCAGCGTTTATGATAATGTCAGGATTGGCACTCTGCAGGATCCGCTCGCCGTAACAAAGCTCCACCTCCGGACCTCCCGAACACCCTGATATGTAAACACAGGGTGTTCAGGTGATACGGTGAGGGAAAAAATCCCAAAGGGGAGAAAACCGGGAAAGGGAAAGGAAAGGGACAGCAGGGAAATGGAAGCTGTAAAACAAATACACAACAGGTTAGTACATTTCATAAAACCTACTCTCATTAAATTTCTCGCTAATAGGATGGGTTATCACCTGAGCTGTCTATGCTTCTCAGTATCCATGCAGCGACATACTCCCAGCGCCTTCCTTCCTTAAAACAGCACAAGGCCCACAGTTAGAATACACTATCGGCACTTCGAGACATAGTCCTATGTATGGAATGCTAAAGCAATTACATACCCTTGAGGAGTTAAGAATTCATACATATAAACGCCAATAATGAGTAGTCACTGTTCTTGACTACAATCCAGCGTCCTTGTAAATTGGAATTAAAGTACCGCAAAACAAAAGAGATATCCAAGGCAATACCTATGCACCCGGTATTCATTCCTTCCTCAAAACCAATTGGAAACAAATGTGCAATTCTCCAAGTTCAAGTACAACCAAATACGGTAGGGTGTAGTTAAAACACCACCGCCGTCCGCTTTGGTATTTGTAATCCACCAGAAAGTTAAATCCAAAACGTCATGTGTTCATGACGGCAATGTGGAGGAGCCCCCCCTGCATTCCGCCACTTGAAAGACCAACTCAACTTCCGGAAAACCAGCGTCCAACCAAGTTCACTTTCACCCAGAAAGGAGGAACGCCTTAAGTATCACAAAACAAGCAAGACAACTGAATTACTCGCCAAGCGAACCACTCTTCGTAAATGTTCCAAAAACGCCAAAGCAGAAACGCGGTAAAAGGTACAATGCAGAACGTCTTTACTCAACAGATGCCTGATCTTACCGCAAGGAATCCACGCATTCAAGTACACTCGCCTCCCTGCCGGCACTTGCTATATTCCGCCCGCAAGCAGAGGCTCATGGGAGACGTAGTCTAAGGCCCGTTGCACATGGGAGTTGTAGTTCAGGTAGGTGCAGTGTTACAACCTGACAGATAAACGCTGACTTCCCAATGGAAAGGAGTGTATTTGGGTGCCACTCTGTCCGTTTTTTGGACAGCCCCTCCGGACACTGTGTCCTGGTTTGCGGCAGGCTGTCGTGAAGACTTTAATTATCTGCTTGTTTATTTTAACAAGCAGATAAGAAAAGTCTTCACAAGGGCTCTCCGTCACACCAGCACATTTCAGCCCGGGCTGACATTCCGACGGGCAGAGCGTCTGATGCGCAGCTGAGGAATGAGGCCTTGGGGGCCGAAGTCAAGGGTCTCTGCGGCGGCACAGAGCTGGGCTCCTGTGCGTCACTGCCGCCTGCTGTCTCTCTCGTGTACCGGATGGCTCCCAGAGTGCGCCGTCCCGTGGCCCCTGGCTGCGGCAGGCCTCTCAGCTCTGCACCGGCGGTGGGGGGCCAGAGGCACCCTGTCTGCGTCCCGCGGAGCCTTCATTGCGGTGCCAGCGCCTCTGTGAGTACAGATGCGGCGCCTTCCACTGCCAAGGCTCTTAAAGGGATTACGCTTTCCCTTCATATGCACAGATGATTGTCCCCGTCAGGAAGTTGTTCCCGCAGCACCTTCAAACGCACAGATTGATATCAGGCAGGGTCGGGATTCTTCTGCGAGTTACTGTCAGCGGCTGTGCGTTTGGACGCATGGCCTGGGAGGGGCGTCTCCTCATTCTTGGGATGTTTTGAGTGCTGATAATGTTGTTGGCGCTGGCGCTATAGAACATTAGCCAAAGAGGAAGTGTACCTCAACTGAAGTTTATTCTCTTTTACACATTAGGGTCATCCGTACCCAATAAATGTGCATTTGTAGGAACAGGTTGTAAGGTGGACTCGCTCCGCCCCCTGTTGTGGATGAAGACAGCGAGGTACTTTTAAAGGGAGCCAGCGGGTCAGCTTACACAGGCAGTGCCGCCCTTCCAGAGGTGATGCCGATAGGTTACAGGCAGCAGTGCGCCCCCTTTCCGTACCCTGAGACAGAACGGGCATTATTCACACCCTAGGCAGTGGCGGGTGTTGAGGTTCAGCTCTTCCTAGAGGTCAGAGTTTCTTCGATCTGGTTCTAAGCCTGGGGGGTCCTGCCTTCTATCCCCAAGTAGAGAAGAGGGCAGCTCGGGTTCCAGTGACCGGTTTGGTTGCCTCCTCTGACTTAGCTCACCTTCCTTTTTTCTTTTTCTTCCTCTTTTCTCTCTTCCTCTGTTTTATCCACTACCCCCTTATCTTCTACTCCCTCCCTACAACAAATACCATCTTTCTCTTTCCAGCTTCCTTTCTGCGCCTGATCCACTCTTTCGCCTCTACAAGTCCCTCCTTCGGTCTGCCCCGGTCTTCCTACCTGGCTTGCGCTGTGCACCCTTTTTCTTTTCCTTCCTCTTCTTCTGTCTCTCCCCTCCTCCTCTGTAATATACCTCCCCCTCTTAACCTTCCTGTTTCTCCCCCCCCGCCTACTGCGCCCACTCTATCCTCTTTCGCCCAGTCCCCCTTCCCTCTGTAATCTGTCTGTAAAATCCGTCTTCTACCTTCCTCTGTTTCACTGCCTGTTTATCTGCACTTCTCCTCGCCTATCTTCCCTGCCCCCCCCCCTCCTCTCTCTGTAGCAGGAAGGAAGAAGGGAATGAGGCAGAGCTGACGTGAAACGATGCAAAGCAGCCCCACTCCCCGCAGCCCATGAAAAAAAAGGAACACACAGAGGACAACCGCCTCCCCCAAGCAGGCTTTTATCTTTCTTTTCTCGCTTCCCCCATCCTCCACCAGCCAAAGCTCAAGTTCTCAAGTTTTCTTTTCTCTTTCTTTTAAAGGACCGGGGCAGCTTTTTTCTCTTTCCTTTCAAACTCGGGCTAGAACAACACAAGGGGGATTGAGGGGCGTATTTATTCTTTATTTTCTTCTCCCTTTCCCTTCCCCTTTTTCACCTCACTTCCTTTATCAGGGTTTTTTAGGTCTCGCCTATTAATATCCCGCAGGGATATAATAGGCGAGCCCTATTGGGGTGAAACCAAGAGCTAAACTAAGCTCTCAAAAGCAAAGCGGATTTCCAGAAGTGCACGGCCTCGTGCACGAGCTTGCCCGAGCCTTCCAGCAGAATTTCTCCTCCCCTTACCATTTGCTCCTGCCTCTGAGAGCTTCAAACAGATCTGCTTCCCCGCCCACTGCTTCACACTTCACGGCCGCCAGGCCGTGACTTGCATTTCTCCTTCCTTCGTGCCCAGCCCCCCTCCCAGCGCTGCCTTGTTCTAAAGTCCATCTGTGGCTCCTCTTAATCTCGTCCATCTTCCCTTTCTTTCCCTTGCCTTCGATCCCTTCATGCCCTCTCTCTTCTTCCCGCCACTTTGCCTCCCCTCCCTTCTTCTCTCCTCTCTCCTCCTTTCTCGCCTCCTTTTACATCCCTGCCATTCAGCTTGTTTGAAAACATTTTCTATCCTGTGTTATTTTGGAGGCGCTGTGAATATGCTGTGGTGTGGTTAATTTGAGGGCAGCGCAGAAACAAATAGTCACTGTTTACCCAAAAGAAAACAAACAAACCGTGCCCTAGTGACCTTTACAAGCAGGCCAAGTGAGAAACTCCGACTCCTTCCCACCAAGGTTTGGTCAATGTTGTTATGATCCTTCAAACGTGAAATACGTGTACCTGCATAGCGCCTTGAATGGCCCACTAAATCCAATAAGAAACAGTGCACAGAATTTACATTGCACGCAAGACAGTCTTTATAACTTGAGTTTTAGAATGGGCGTCCCTTCCCCCACAAAATCCATTGTACCCTGGTTTCCTTCATAGAATGCTGGTTAAATTGAATGCGTGCGCAGATGTGGGCACACAGAAAGGCCTCTTTGTTGAGGCCACAGCGTTAGATGGCTGCCATGATATAGTTTCATTACCTTAGGTGCTGGCCTCGCGCTGACAAAGTGTGACCACGGCTAAGGCTCACTGTGCCGTATGCTCGCCTCTCTAATTGGATTACTGGTGATGGTTTTAGCGAAGTACAGTCTGGATTATTCTGACGAAGCTTTTTCGCTCGCAATAGCTGCAGGTCAGGTGATCCACATTAGCCAACCGCGATTAGACATTGTAGGCCATTCAATAAACTACAAGTACCAGAATGCACAATATTTGACAAGAAGTTCAGACCTGTTGAACGTGTCCAACATGTATTGTGCGCTCGGCAGCTTTGACCTCTTCTTTGAGTTGAGAAGGCGAAGCAGTGGCTAGCTAGCAGCGGGGCAACATGTACAGGCATAGCATACCAGGGTAGGAGGGTACCCCAATTGTTGTTTTTTTAAGATCCATACAGGGGCGTGGCTGGGGCATTTGCTCTGCTTGCATTAGGGCCCATGGCAGCCGTGCCATTCCACTGAGTAGAATGTGGTGTTACCTAGAGCTGAATATGCTGTTTCAGAGGGGGTATTCAAAATTGCCCAATTCAGGACCGATATATAAAACATTGTTAGAAGGACTATATATAGCACAGAATGCAAAGGAAACACATTCAAATTGTATGCCAGCAACAGGACAGCCTCGATCTGGCACACTCAAAAAAAGCTGCCAATAAAATACACAACAGACGCCCCTCCCCCGCCCTCACTGGAAGAATAATAGCACCCAGCTTCCAAATCACCCGTGTGGTGTGTGACACCAACAACTGGTCTGGCATTGTCAGTTATTACATCTCAGCTCTTTGTGATTTTTTAGTGCCCCTTTTAGTTTCGTAGTCTCCCGCAGATTCCAGCATGCAGCGTGTTTGCCTGAATATACCAACCTTGCATGGGGCCCACTGGCAACCTTGTTAGACCTTCAAGCATGCTACAGGCCCCGCTTGAATGTTCGCTCTTCATTGTAAATTTGTATTTGTTCCTGTACATTCCTCACCCCTGCGTGCTGTGTTGGATTTTGTATTTGTGTACCCTTAATTTTTAGTCTTTGTAATGTTCTATTGTGTACCACTTTTCTCTTGTAACATAACTAGCTCTATTGTACAGCGCTCTGACACCTTCAGGTAATGTCCGAACTGTGCAGGTTTGTCTTAGGATGCAAAACATGTCTATCTCTCCTGTGGTACACACACACAACAGATTACACCTACAAGCACACAATAGTTATGAATACAGTATATTCAGACGTCTCTCCGATCGCACAAAGTGTAGATCTTCTACGGAGATTACACTATGTGCAGCTGTCTTCTGGGGGTATGCAATGTGCGGGCTTCTCCCAGGTATACACACAAAACTTATGAGGCGAGGGTATCCACAGCATGATGCACGGCACACGATACACATTTCTTTACAGGGGCACACAATGAGCAGGTTTCTGAAGATACACAGCATAGGTGCAGAAGTTCTTTTTGCAAGAATAGGTCTCTCCCGGGGGCTCACCCTCACACCCCCTCACCCTCACACCCCCTCACAATCACACCCTCACACCCCCTCACCCTCACACCCCCTCACTCACCCTCACTCTCCCTCCCTCACCTCACACCCTCACCCCCCTCACATCTTCACCCTCACCCCCTCACCCTCACACACCCTTACTCTCTCACACCCCTCACCCTCACACCCCCCCACACCCCTCACACCCTGTCACCCTCACACACCCTCAATCACCCTCACACTCTCACCCTCACACACCTTCACACCCCCTCACCCTCACCCTCACACACCCTCACCCTCAAACCCCTTCACCCTCAAACTCCCTCACACACCCTCACCCTCACACACCCTCACCCTCACAACCCTCTCACCCTCACACACCCTCACCCACCCTCACCCTCCCTCAATCATCGTTTCTCACAAAAAAGCATAGGATAGCAAAACATAGCATAGCATAACAAAACAAAGCATAGGATAGCAAAACAAAACATAGCACAACAAAACAAAACATAGCATAGCACAACAAAGCATAGCATTGCATAACAAAACACAACAAAACATAGCATAGCATAACAAAACATAGCATAGCAAAATATAGCATAGCATAACAAAACATAGCATAGCATAACAAAACATAGCATAGCATCAAAAATCAAAGCATAGGATAGCAAAACATAGCATAGCATAACAAAACAAAGCATAAGATAGCAAAACAAAACATAGCACAACAAAGCATAGCATAGCACAACAAAGCATAGCATTGCATAACAAAACACAACAAAACATAGCATAGCATAATAAAACATAGCATAGAAAAATATAGCAGAGCATAACAAAACATAGCATAGCATAACAAAACATAGCATAGCATAAAAAAGTCAAAGCATAGGATAACAAAACATAGCATAGCATACAGCATCACTCAGCACCACCACAGCATCACTCAGGGGCACCACAACATCACTATGTGCAACCACAGCATCACTGAACGCCACAGCATCACTCGTTCGCCATCACAACATCACTCAGCGCCACCACAGCATCAATCTGTGCAACCATTCAACAACAACTGGTTCAAATATGTTCTCTCCATGTTTCAAGCTTTATTACAAATGTAACAAAAATATGTTAATATTTCACTTCTGTTCTTGGATTTTCGTCACAATAAAATACACTGAACATAATCTTCACAAACGTTATTTACAAAAGTTTAAGCTATTGCCATTATAAATTACAAGAACTTTTTTTTAAGTATTCATTATTAAAAAAAAATAAAAGCCATTGTTATTTGTAATATTAATACATGTAAGTCAGATAAATACAACACATCTTGCATTACAAATGCTATAGGTGTCACATTTGCGAAAGTTATAACTATTGCCATTGTAAATGACAAAGCTATTACTTTTGCTATTTTCAAAAACAAAGCAAAAATACAAGATTTGTCATTCACAATACCAATAGCTCAAACTTTCCTAATGCGAGACCTATTGCATTGCAAATGCTTGTTTTTAATTGTTTGCTAGGAGCTCTTTCTTTTGAAAACTAAGTCACGACTTTTCTTCTTCTGTCATTTTTATCAGTTAAAAAGGGCGAGGCTGTGGCAGTGTTTGTGTTTCAGGGACGGTTCTGGGGAAGCACTTTTGAGAAAGCTGTTATCATGCAGTGCAGGGCTTTTAAAGCTCCTGCTAAGAGGCCAAGCTGCAACTGTTAGTGACTAGTTGGAGCTCCCATCCCTCCTCCAGCTTTAGAAATCAAAAACAATACAGAGTTTGGTGTTGGGGAAAAGGCTGTATCAGTCCCCCTGCCTGGCACTCCTATCTTTCGAAGGGAACTAAAGTCACCCTTTTACAGGAATACAGTTTATGGTTCTCTCGCAGAATTTGAAAAAACAGTCAATGGGCTTCCTTTTTGTGTCTCCAATGTACTAAATATACCTTAACCAATTTCCTAAACATGAATGGTATCTTATCCGATTTAAAAATAACAAGGAAAAACTGTAATTTCTCTATAAAACCTAACTCAGCTACTTGTATTTAATCATCGTAGTTGCTATACTTTTATATAGAAATCTAATTTATTTTGTATGGCTTATTAGCTGTAACAAAAATACAATGAGAAAAACATCAGACTACCTGGTACAGTCGTGGGCAGTAAATTAAAACTTTGGTTACGAATTGCAGACTGTCTTTGTAGTTGATGTGATCAGATTTTCACTTTTTCATCTTCTTAATTTTAACCACTCAGTAAAAACAACAAAGTATTTTAAGCAAGACATCGATTTCCAAGTGTTCTTAATAGATGCCATGACATAATTTCGAAATGTTATTTGAAGGAGGAATTATCATGACATCCAGTAGCTTGTCTCGTTTCTAATTTCGCCTCCCTTCCAGGAAGCATCTTTCTTTTTGGCTAAACACATTTATGATTTGCCCACTCCTTACTATCTAGGCTTCCAGCCCACTCCTAATCACCAGGAACAGCTTTAATAATAATAATAATAATAAAACCATTTCTAAAGCGCCTGGCTACACAAAACCGTGTGTCCCCGCGCTGAGTACTGCTAAATTGCCCGAGGGGCGAGCAAGAGAGAGCCAAAAAGGTGCAGAGGGATGAAAATGGAATTATACCGGGGGAAAAAGGAAAGTTTTGAGTTTTCCCCAGAACCTAGTTTCCGAGGGTTCCATCCTAAGATCGAGCGGGAGTTCGTTCCAGTATTTGGAGGCCAGGTATCTGAACGAACACCCACCCATCCTGGCTCTGGTGACTTTGGGGAGTTTAAACATCATCGTTCCGGATGATCTTAGGTTCCTGATGGGGCGATGTATGGTGAAAAGATTTTTCAGGTAGTTCGGACCTTTGCCATGGGCAATACGATGCACAAAGCAGAGGGACTTGAATTTAATTCGCTCCTTGATAGGGAGCCAGTGGAGTTTAGCCAACGCGGTTTTACCAGATGCTCTGCGAGGGAGTCCGAGCACAAGGCGAGCGGCGGCATTTTGAGCACACTGGAGTTGGTGAAGGCCTTTTTTGCTCAAACCCAAAAGCAGAGCATTCCGATAATCAAGGTGGGGGGTCACCAAGGCGTGGACTATGGTCTTTCTGGATTCGATAGGGAGGATGTCTAAGACCTTGCAGAGAACTTTCAGTGTGCTGAAGCACCTGGCTGTCACTTTACTGACCTGGGACTTATAGGAGAGATTTGAGTCGAGTGTGATGCCAAGATTGCGCACTGAGTCCACAGGGCGAGGTGGGATACCTAGGTCAGTAGGCCACCACAAGTGTGACCATGCTGAGGCGGATTTCCCTACTACCAGCAATTCGGTTTTGTCGCCATTAAGGCGCAGGCAATTGCTGTCCATCCATGCTGCCACTGATGAAAGACAGTTGGAGAAATTGGTGGCATCTTCTCTGTGGTCAGGCGTGAGCTTGAACATTAGTTGGGTGTCATCAGCGTAGCTGACAATGCCCACCCCAAATCCTTCCACTATGCGAGCCAGGGGTTCCATATAGATATTAAATAAGGTAGGGCTCAGACTCGAGCCCTGTGGAACCCCGTGGCTTGCTTTCCTGAGAGAGGATTTGAAAGGGGGGCAATGCAACTGGAAGCTCCTTTCAGCCAAGAAGGACTTAATCCAGGCTAATGCCCGTCCCTCCACACCCATATCAGACAGCCAAGACAGCAGCGTTGAGTGCAGCACGGTGTCAAAGACGGCACTAAGATCTAATAGAACCAACGCTGCTGTCTCTCCTACATCCACTATTTTCCTAAGGCACTCAGTGGAAAAGAGTAAGGCTGACTCGTGGAGTGGCCAGCTCTGAAACCCGATTGAGTGGGGTGTAGGAGAGATTGTTCCTCCAGATATCTCATGAGCTGTCTGTTCACCACCTTTTCCACAATCCTAGCACAGAAGGGAAGAAGGGAAATGGGGCGAAGATTTTGGAATTGGGAAATGTGGATGTTGGATTTCTTTTTGAGGGGAATGACCTGAGCCGTTTTCCAAGCGTCCAGTACTAGACATTCTTGGAAAGAGAGTGATACAATGAGACTGATCTGGTCAATTATCAGACTCTCCATAACTCCTTTATAGCGAGTCGGGGGGGCAGACATCGCAAGGCGATCCAGATTGAATGCTGTTGACGATGCTTAATAACTCCTGTCTCTCAGGGGTAGTAAAGCATGTGAGACGAGAATTCCCCGTGTGGGTGTTTTCGGTTTCTGTGGGTTTGCTCGAGAGGTTCTCGTCCTTTGTGAAGGTAGCATGGATTTTATCGATCTTGCCAAAAAAAAAATCGGCAATAGAGTCACACAGTTCTTTGGAGTATGCATCTTGGGCATCAAGTCTAGTCGGGACCGTAAGTTCTCTATAAAAGGTGAAGAGTTCTCTGGTGGGGTTGTCCGCTTGATCGATTCTGTTCTTGAGGTGGCGGCTTTTTTCACATCTAACTAATTTATGGTATTTATTCAATTCCATTTTATAATGTAATTTATCCTCTGGGTTATAGTTTTTCCTCCAGCTACGTTCCAATTTTTTGCATCTTGCTTTGGCAAGTTTAAGTTTTGCGGAGAACCAGGGAGCGGTTTTAGATTGCCTAGAAGGGGCTTGGATGTCCAGGGAGCAATCACATCCAGAGCATTAGTCACCCATTTTTCGTAGCTGTTCCAGGTCTCCTGAAGAGAGCTGCTTTGGGGAGGCTTTATGGTTCTTTACATCCATTTAACTACATACTGCATTCTGGGAGTTGTAGTCTTGATTCATTTTAAGTGACCCCATTGTACTAATATGCCTGAAAACAACGATTTATGAAAAGGAAAGCCCAGGTCTGGAACACCCTGTCTTCAATGTCTTTGACTTCAGTTAAAGAGAGCATTCGTTGCCAAGTTGTAGTTGTCCTTCACATGGTGTTGCAATTGTAGGAACAATAAAGGGTGATGTTTTCTCATCTGCAGAAACGCTTGTTTACATAGATGTGCATCAATGTATATTAGAATACTGAGTAGCAAGATGACTGCACAGCACACCTGGTCAATTCTCACTCCATTTTAGCCCCCTTTACTTCATTGCCATTTTCACAACATGAATTGAATGAAATGATACTCTGATCCTTACCTGCTATGCACTCTTACCAGCCATCTTTCTCCACACAACTAGAATGTGATTCAATCTGGTCGTGTGAGAATATTTTAAAATAATTTCCTCTCTGGCCCTTTTCCCCACTCTGTTTTTATTTCCCTCTGCTCCCAATCCCTCTCCATTATGTAAGGATTTAGAACATTCTTTTTTATCCCCTTTTTCTATTGATGAATCCCTCACTTTCACTCATAAATCTCGTTTTCTATCTTCATCTATATATAACACTTCTCACAAATTATTTCATTCCTTTATGCTATCTCACCTCTCACCCAAAGATCAATTTCTTAACTATTCAATTTGGCATAATAAATTTCTTAAAATTAAAAATAAACCCATTTTTTGGAAGACTTGGCGAGATAGAGGTTTACGTTGGATCCATCTGTTATACTCAAACGATTCTTTCCTTACCTTCTCTGATGCACAATGACTTTATCAATTACCAAAATCATTTTCTGTTAAATGTAATTTATTGATCAAACATAATAGACTCTCTACCTCTTCTATCCTCTATACCACAAACCCCTTGATCTCAACGCAATAGTCTTCCCATTTTAAGTGCCCAAGCTAGTGCCTCATTAATTTACACATTTCTCAGTACTCCAATTATACAAAGATCTAAGACTCACACAGAACTCCAATGAGAATCTGATTTCCATTTTTCATGGCCTATTATACTTTGGGATAAATTATGGCTGAAACTCTGCAAGACCTCAAGATCAGTTAGCAAGACCCAAACACTTTTTTTTTATTTACAACCGACTTTGTTTACACCATTATCCTTTCATAAATTTCAACCTGCAATTTCTTCAAATTGATGGACGTGTAATGCTTCTCACGCAGACTTATTTCATATGTTTTTTTCCTGTCCCACTACACATCAATTTTGGTTGAAGGTATGGGCTCAAATTAACATCATTTGCCATACCCATTTTCCTTTTTCTCCTGAAGCTGTATTTCTAGGCACATTATCTGTTCATTGGCAAACCCTTTCTCATAACATGGACATTGTGGACTTATTGATTGCTATTGCTTTCCAAAAAATAACAAAAAATTGGAAACACTCTACGCAACTTTCCTTTCAATCCTGGTGGTACAGTGTATGTTATAATCATCGATTAGATCATGCCTATGTTTCCCCTATGTCTTCACTCTTCAAAATAGAACGCATATGGTCTCCCGTGACTACTTTCCTAGACGTCTCCGCACAAAGGTCTACCCATCGTCATCCTTCATCTGAAGAGGTTCCCAAGCCAACATGACATGTTAATAATGATATACTATTGATTTTTTAGTTGTAATTATATATTTTCTCATTTTATCTTACACTGTTAAACAGCAATCTCTTTCTTATATTGTTCGATACCTTTTAAAATGTATTCATCTATTTTACTTGCACATGTATTTATTTATTTACAATATGAATATTTCCTTTACCCTTGTCTCTCCTTTCCCCTTTACCCCCCTTTTTCTTTTTCTCTTTTCCTTCCTACGTTTTTACACCAAAAGTTCCATATGCAACTATCTTTGATTCATTATTTCTTCTTTCCATATTGTGTAAGCTTTAATTTGTCTAATGTTTTTACCTATCATCTGTTAGCTGCTTTGATTGTTTGTAATTGGTTGCATTTTACCAAAAAAATACAATTTATGTTTAAAACTTACAAAGTTACAGCAAAGAGAACAAGAATTGGAATTTTAAAGCACATTCAAAAAAATATTGTTTTGTGCATGGATGAGATAAAAAAATGTGTGATAACAAAGTGCATTCTGCACATGCAAAAAGTTCCTCGTACATTCTTATAGGGTGGGAGGATACATCCTTACAGCCAATAGAAAGAGGTTGAGGGTCAAATACTTGTGTTGGTTATTCTAAGAAGTCACTGACAATGTATTAAACAAATGGCTGAAGGCTCCTGAGCTAAAAAAAGAAAGGCTGGTTGCTAAAGGAGGCTGAACCAAATCCCCTTACAGTAGGCATACATATGTTCACCACCATTACACGCCAAATCTAAAAAGACCTATCACAGTTGTATTAGGCGCTTAAACTGCAAGCTTTCAGGTGTTTAAAAAAGAGTCATGCAAATCAATTTTCTCACATTCTAGGAGCACTTCCGAAAAGTTTGTCAGTCAGTCAGTCAATCCACTTTATTTGATTACTTAAAATCATAAAAGTACAAAAAACAAAACAAACACAGACAGTACTACAAATCTTTAAACATAACATCAAAAATACATAGGCGATATTACAATTCATTATGGAAACCTAACACATATTCAGATCCCTTAAGCTAGAATTAGGCTATAGCTAATAGGCAGTACCTTAGGATGAACTCATCCTTAAAGTTCTCTTATTCTTAATCCTCACTGGTGCTACCAAAAAGGATGCGATATTAAAAATGTCATTAGGGTTACACAGAGCTTGAAGAAAAACTAGCGCTGGTCTAGCCTGAGTGAAACCCCTTCCTCTCAGTATAGGTAACAGATATCTTCTTCGAATATTGGTGAAAAAGTCGCAAAACATCATAAAATGTAATGTGTCCTGGGGCGAGAAATCATCACATTGGCAAGATTCAGTATCTTCAGGGTTTACACCATCTATGATAATCCCCCAATGTTAGATGGATCAAATTAAAACGGAGCCTCGTTAGAAGCCAGTGATGGTACGACTTATTAACAATTAACAGATACGGTTCAATGTTAATAGATGTTTTTAACATGTAATGGGCCCTAACTAAGGGTTTACATAGCTCCTATTCTTCTCGCTGCACCGACAAGAGGTTCTTAGAATTCAATTTCACCCACAACACGTCCTCCTTCTGAATCTTGTCAGGATCCTCATAGAGCTCTGGCCGTCCTAGTTTAAATAACATACTTTTTACGTACGCCACCCATTTGATTTTTACAGACTTATCCAGTGCTATACAATCTCGTAAGACCAAATGATTCAGGGTTAGTTCGGGGTTCAGCCAAGTTTTGAGCCAGCAAAGTAACGGAGCTGTTCTCAATATATCAGTGAAATAACCCATCCCTAACTCCTGATGTATAGCATACAATGGGGTCGATTGTGGGACGGATAGAAGACTCGTTATAAAATTTGTTTTCCTCTATCTGAATGCCAGCCTGATCTTTATATCCCCATATGGCAGATCCATGGGCCGCAATAGCCAAACACTTGGCTTTATAGACCTTTAAGATAGCCTCTATCGGTCTGGCCTCCAGACGCCGTGCAAATCCTAACAGGGATGAGGATGCTCGTATAACTGCATTCTTTTTGGCTTTTTGTTGTTGGACCCAGGATGACCTGTCATCAAAAAGAACTCCCAAATAAGTAAAGGAGGACACAAAATAAACTTCCAAACCATTACAATAAAAAGTCTTTCTAGGTCGATGACCTACTGTCATGGAGTGCGACTTTCCATTATTCACAACCAGATCCAGTGAGATCATAAATGCCCCAAAAGTATCTAAGAGCCGTTGTAGTCCTACTGCCGTACGGGCCAAAATAACTGCGTCATCCGTGCAAAGGAGGACAGGGACTGCGCACCCTCCCACTCACGGAATGTCCAACGCAGCCTCTACTAGCGATTTGTTCAGATCATTCACATAAAGAGTGAAGAGCAGGGGTGCCAAAATGCACCCCTGCCGTACGCCCCTGTCCGATTTAAAAGATCTGGTACAGTCGCCAGCCTGGGATAGCCTAACAGAGGCTCTGAGGTCTTGGTGGAGGTTAGCTAAAAAAATGAACTAAACAGGGATCAAGTCCCTTTTCCAATAAAATATTCCAGAGCTTTGATTTGTTAACCAGATCAAACGCACTGAATAAAGTCATTGTTAAAAGCTTGTCTTTCAACACAATCATGGTGCAGAACAACCACTGCTACTCCTCATAATTGTGACAGACTTATACCTTAATATGCAATACAGATATAGGTCTAGAGTAAGGCAAGGCTAGGCAGCTGGTTAGAATGCGACCAGGTGTGGTGCAGGGAGGTGAGAGGGGTGCTAAATTGCACATCCAAGCAGCAAGTGCTTCAACTGTGCTTTTGGAGTAAAATGTCCTTTGCAGAGTCACTGGAATCTGGAATTATGCGGCAGGAAAGGGTCGAATTATGTGGCAGGGTTAACTAAATTACTCAGCACAAAAAGGCAAATTATGCGGTGTAATGCACTACATTTTGTAATAGTATTCATTATTTTGTAATTTTTACATTTGTTAAGTCTGTCTGGGCATTGGTTGCACCTCATTAGTAGCAGTTTAACATTCAAATGTAGCCATTAGCAACAGAAAGGTGACAATCAACCTTTGCAAAAGGCCTTCCACTGAGCGGCAATAGGTGTTGCTGCATTTTCAATAGCTTGTTACCCGATAGAGCTAGAGCCAACATTTCTTTTGATTAAATTTGCAGATTATGCAGCAGATGATGGATTATGTGGCAAACATAGCAAATTCATAATTATGCTTAAAAAATTGTGGCTGCAAAATCGCATAATTCAAGTAGCCCTGGTTACTATCCTCATAACTTAAAAAAATAATTTCACATTAATATGCAGCTATTTTTAAGGCACAAATAGCTATAGCATCAAAAGAAAATGCGAAATTCTCTAAAATGCTGTCATATTCCAAATTTTATTTGTATAACCCAGAAAAATCACATTATTCATGTGAAGATCAGATATCAACCGATTGGTAGCCTAGATAATTCGTTTCTGATTTTCTTCTCACATCAAATACTCTTGGTTCTGAAAGGCCTGGCAGTCCTTTGAATAACCACAGGTTGAGGGAATTGTAGCTGTGCCCAATGAGAGCTCATTTTCACAGGGTTGAATAAGCTAGTGTGATTGCGTGTTGGAAATTTACAGGTGGTCACTTTAACCCTTTCCTTGCTGACTACCTCCCCAGTGCTGCCGTCGGCCAATGGCCAACGCGGCCCTGCCCGTTTTGCGGAAGTGCCGCACTGCGGGAAAATCGGGGCCGCGGTAAATGGGTTAAAGTTCTCGGTTTTCATCCTGACCATGATTAATCACTATCCTGGAGGGCTCGATGGTTTATTGCTCCGGAGGGCTAACTCCTACTGTTGACTGCGCCTTCACTTGGAACAGTGTGTAATCCTCTGCTTTCCTTTCCAGAGGTCAACGGCACAGAGATCTGCCCTTCTATGGTGTCCTTCGAAGTCTTCTCCTCTGAGCCAGAGAAGATCCCCCGCTTGCGGTACCTGCGACTGGACGGGAACCAGCTCAAGCCCCCTATTCCTCTGGACCTCATGCTGTGCTTCCGGCTCCTGCAGTCTGTCATCATCTAAACCCTGTGACCCTGGCCTGATCCGAGGAGGGATGTAGAGACTCCGCAATGCTCTCAAGTCACACCTATGCTCGGAATCTCCTGCCGACCAGGTTTCACATATTCAAACTTCAGATCCTTCCAAGGCGCGGACTGGTCCTGCTCAGAGCATCGATGAAGGAAAGGGGCTTCATCAGCAGTTGGCACATAGAGGGTGGCATGTCCCACAGCACGACCACCAAGGCAAACTTCCAATGATCCGCCTCTTACTGAGACAAGCGCACGCTGATGTACACTTGTAACTGTGCACACTCAAGCTAATGATGTACATTCATCCCAGTCTGCACTCAGGATGCATCCCACCTTGGTGCATACTGGTAATGAGGCGCACACACACTCACAAATGCATGCTTTGATGTAGCCCACACGGAAGCGCACATGCAATGATCTACACACCCGCTTGCAGAGAGGCACATCCACTCTAATAGGCCATCCGGATGCAAGCCACAGTGATGCATGCTGGTAATGAATGACGCTCTCATTGTGGCACCCTTGTAATGATGATCACTCCCACTGATCTGCACTTGTAATGGTGCACACTTCCACTAATGCACACTCAAGCACACTCAAGCACAACCTTCCACTGATGCACACCGGCAAAGATCCGCCGTCGCACTGATGCACCCTCCAATCAATGCACATTTGACAAGGGGCACATATGCATTGATTTATATTCACACTATGGCCGGTGCATACAGTGCTGATGTGTATGCACGTCTGTGAATGGACACAATAACAATTTTTGCAAGTATTCGTACATGCATTCGGTTATAAGCACATTTTGCACAAGCCTCACCTAGTATGCACATGACTGCATGCACAATGCTCTGGTACATAAATACAAGCGGTCACATTTAGATACTGTCTCTTAATCAGAAATGCACAATACACACATACTTGCAGGCATATGCTTTTATGTACATACACATACATTGTTATGCTGGTGCACACATTTACACATGGACGCTTTTGACAGGGGTATGTAATGTTGATCCCAAGAAGTCCAAACTATGCCTGGTTTTCAAAACATCCTTGTAAAATAATGTGAATACAGTGACACAAAAATAGAGCTAAGCTACAAAGCCATTAGTTATCTTAAAACGTGGCGTGGATCAGGGCGTTCAAGACCCAAAATGGACACTGTTTCACATACAAGCACTCACATTGACCGACCTACGCGCAGGACCACACAATTCAACATAGACTAACATACTAAGGCATACACACAATCACATGGTCCAAATTGAACACATGGATTCCTAAGGCACAGACATGCGCATTCACAGATTTTCTCCACGAGTACTCCTTAAATGGCAGATATACACACAAACACATATAGTGCTATGTATACATTCAGGGAAGTGTGTTTCAATAATGTACTTTTGACACAGTCGAATCTCACACTTCACTTGCATGTTAACATTATCTGAGTCACACCTTCGTAGATAGATGCAAGGGCACAAAAACACCATTCTTGAACACAGATCCATGCCATGCTGCGCTATGCTTACCCACACACAACTGCACATTGTCAGACATTTCAAACCGCTCTGCCCTCAATGCAGCCTTGTTTACTTTTATAGACGTCTCATGTGCTCACGTGTATGCACCTGCACACAGGCATTCATGTATGTATTTTTACACCCGTTCACATATTAACCAAAGGACATATTCCAACAAGCATATGTATGCTTTCTCAAACATATCAATTTGGAGGTGCACAAGTCCTCACACCACCCCGTGTGCCACCCTGTACAATGCCGCAGTGGTGCCTTTGAAGGCCAAGGAGGTGCATGCCAATCACTCCCAAGAGACTTGCCCATTGTGGGCACTTTGAGACCCTGACGGACGCCTGGTGCGGCCTCCCACTTGCAGAGCCTGAGCCGTACTGCCCTGCACAGACCCAGCGCCCCCTGCTGGAGGGCAGGATTTACACAGACTATTGATTGTCCAGCCTGGATCTCTCGGGGGTGGGAAGGGGGAGGTCCCTGAAGTCTTCTGAGGTGCTGGTCACTAGAGATGGATGTGGCAGGGACCGTGGACTGTGCAGTGTCTTCCTGGAGGGATGGGGGGTGTTAGGAGATTACCTAATCTGCAGTTATTACTTAGGTCATAGGTGGAGCTCTCTGTACCATGCAGTATTTACTGACAGTTCCTTTACTTGAGCTGCCTGTCTTGTGTTTGTGTGCCGCCTCTCGCTTCATTCTACCTGACTAACTCCTTGCGCCTCTCCTGAAGAGTGACCACCTCCGGGGGGATGGAAGAGCACCTGACAGTCTGGTGCCTGACCTCTTCCTCTGTTTCCTTGTGGTCCAATGTCTCACTCATTGTCTCTTCAGCTGCCTCGTGTTTTAATCACCTGCACTCTTAGCATCTGTAAGGCTTTCTTGGTATTCTAAGTCTATCTCTGGCTAGATTCGTCTTCCCCTCTGCACCTTCCTTGTGTTCCCGATCTCTCTTCCATTGTATTGAGGTACTTCTGCTGTGCTTTGGAAGGACAGGCACGCCAATAAAGAGCCAGGTGCAAGCACATGTACTTCACAACTAGGCAGAAGGCCCAAAATGTGACAAGTGATGCTTCTGACTGTGCATCTGGCCGAACAGCCTCTAGAGTCATGATAGCAGTAAAACAACTTCCAGGGTCATGGCGGCAGGAAAACAGCTTCCAGGTTCATGATAGCAGGAAAACAACTTCCAGGGTCATGGCGGCAGGAAAACAGCTTCCAGGGTCATGATAGCAGGAAAACAACTTCCAGGGTCATGGCGGCAGGAAAACAGCTTCCAGATTCATGATAGCAGGAAAACAACTTCCAGGGTCATGGCGGCAGGAAAACAGCTTCCAGGGTCATGATAGCAGGAAAACAACTTCCAGGGTCATGGCGGCAGGAAAAAGCCCATATGTTTTCAGAACGGGCTCAAACGCAGTTAATCCTGAAACTCGGTGTCGTACCCATGGCGTACTTGGTGTTACTCCCTCTGTCCTCCAGAATTATTTTCTGTTTCTATTTAGCTCTGTGTTGAACTCTGTATTTTAGGTGTGTTTTTCTCCTGCGCAGTAGTTGTTTGCCTTGTCTTTGTTTTAAGTCGTCCTTCTTCTTCTGTGCTTTACGTCTGTGCCTCTCCCCATTTGCCTGGTTGGTTCTCTCCTTTCGAACTGAGTTGCTTTTCCTCTCTGAGATGTAGGCTCTCTTGTTTCTGTAGCAGAGCTCCCCATGCCTGTCTGTACTCTGTATCACTGTGTCTGTGAGGTTCCCATCAAGTCCACCTGTGTTCAAGATCTATATGTCTCTATGTAATTTCCTAATTTCTAGACCTCCCTGCCCCTTTCAACATCTCGCCTCCTCTCATGCACTATGCCTTCTCATTTTCAACTTCATCTCTCTGCCCGTCTTTGCTTATGCTCTCGCTTTTGTGATCTCCCTTCACCCCCCTCCCCCACCCTGCGACCTCTCACAGTCAGCCTTTGGCTATAGTGATTCTCCTTCTTCAGGTACCTTCTTTCACAGGCACTCCCCCCCTTGTCCCTTCACCCTCAGTATTACAAACCGCCTCCAGCCACTACCGCAGACTCTACTTGTCCATCTTTTCCCACACCGTGGAAATGGCTGCCTTTGTTAGTTAATGTACTCTACTGCACACTACATCTAGCCCCTATGGCTATTAATACAAACGCAGCCGAACCCCGAATGCTCCAGCCCAATGGACCCCTGAGTCCGGATTTACAACCCCGGGCAGCAAGTGAAGTCACTGAACTGCGCTGCGTGAACAGGAGAGAGCAGAACAGCGCCATGAGCTAACGCAGACACCCATGCGCCAAGGTCAATGCCACTGAAATTGGGCACCCAGGAAAAGCCAAATTAAGCAGCAGGGTTAACTAAATTATGCGGCAAGAAAAGGCAAATTATGTGGCTTAAAGCCGCATATTTTGTGATCGTGTTATTTCATTAATCTCTTTTTTTTTACACATGTTATCATTGTCTGGGCATAAGATGCATCTCAATAGTACTGGTTTAACACCCAAATATAGCAATAAGCAACAGAAAGGTGACCAGTCAACCTTTGCAAAGGGCATTCCTCTGCGCGACAACATGTGCTGCGGCATTTATTGTAACTTATGAACCATTTAAGCTAGAAACAAAATGTATTTTTTGTTAAAATCTGCAGTTCACGCAGCAGATGAAAGAGTCTGTAGCAAATGCAGCAAATCCACAATTATGCGAAAATTGCAGTGGCCCTGGCCCTAGTGCAAGGGTGTCTGTGTAGTGGGAAGCATATGTTTTGTCCTGGAAGGTGCCCTTTCAATTACAAAACTATGCTTTTAGGCATTTCCCACTTGATGTGTGCTGTGCAATGCAGCGAACAGGCAAAGTGGGAAAAATATGTAGAAATGAAAACATTCTCCTCATTATGCGTGCCTTGAGGAGGTGCAAGATTTTGGTACAAATCTCTACTATTCTTCGTAGATAGCGATTTACATCAAACCCATGGGTGGTTTAGGGGAAGGCCCATGACCCACCCATGAAACAGCCCTTGGTACAGAGTAACACAAGGCAACGCATTGCTGTACCCTTGGTGTAGAGCAGTGTTCGGTAAACCTAAGCTTGAGCTTGCTGCACCATTGCTAAAGAGCAGGACCCGGCTATACCCAATGCTTATGTTGGTTCACCCATGATATAGAGCAGGGCCTAGCTACTCCAATGCTTGTGCTTTGTGCACCCTTGGTGTAGCGCAGGGCCCAGCTACACCCAACACTTTTGCTTACTACACCCTTGTTAAGGAACTAAGCCCTGCTAGAGTCAATGCCTATGCATGCTGCACCCTTGGTATAAAGCAAACCCCGGCTAAACCTACGCTTGTGCTTGCTGCACCCGTGGTATAGGGCGGAGTCCAGCTACATGCAACGCTTTGCTCACTGTATCCTTGGTAAAGTTGGACCCATGGTGTAGCTTGCATCAACCTTAGAGCCTGCTGCTCTCTTCCGTTTCACTAGCACAGGGCCCTGCTGCCTCCACATCTGCTGCACCTGCTCTTTATGTGACTGGCCTTTCAGCACCTTGGCGCTTTACCCATTGGTTTCTGAATGTAGGTAATCAGTCCAGCACTACCTTTCAACTTCTACTCTATGGTCCAGTGCCCAGATCTACTAATGCTTTCCACCAGGTTTGCATCACTTTTGTGGTGCAAACCCAGCACAAAGTGTTAGGGTTAAATCCACTGTCCAACACAGCTCAGGATTTGAGTTGGCTAGTTTCCCAAAGTAATGTAAATTTGTCAATGCATTACTTTGCATCAAGGGAGGTCTCATGAGTGGCACATGGGCGTTGCAATACAGCCACCCACAGTATCTTTGATGCAAGACAACACTGCACCAAAGTTGCTGCACTGTCTGGCGTCAAAGGGAGAGACAAAAAATGTGCCATATCTAGTAAAAAATACTGTGCATTTTTTCTCTCCCCAGCTTTGGTGCACTATTAGCAGCCATGTGCCAACGCACACATCCTTGCACCATGGACCAATAGTGTGTGCGTTCTATGAAGCATAGGTTTAGTAATGGGAGGTTTCCCTTCCAGTGCACAAACTATACTTTAAGGCTTTTCTCATTTTGTAGGTGTGTTGTACAACCCATCACAAATGCAAAGTTGGAAAAACAAGGAGAAATGAAAACAGTTCTCCTCATTACGCATGCCTCAAGGAAGCGTGATATTTTTCTGCAAATCCCTGTCTAACACTGTTTGTAGATAGAGATTTGCATCAAAAACATGAGTGGTTTCATGGGAACACCAATGCACCACTCATGGAACGCCCACCTCACACAAAGTAACGCAAAGCAGCATAGAGAGCAATTTTGTGTTACTTTGGGATATTCTCCAACGTAAATCTTAATTGCGTTGGATAGTAAATCCCACCCCAAATGTGGGCTGGATATGCGTCACAAGAGTGGTGCACACCTGGTGCAAAGCATTAGGAAATCTGGACCTATGTTTTATGGATTTAGGCACTATTTTTGGGGATGTTTTGCCAAGCAGGAGAAGTTGCTGTTCACCTCTCTACATTTGCGATCTTTCTGAAAAGTGCTTTTGTTCTGTGCGCTCTCCCGGCTGCGCATATATTGAATGTATCCGGGTCAGTTATCTATACATAGGCATGCAATATATGTTATTAGAGCAGATCTTCATTTTCTAATTGACTCAGCTGTGTTGGTCTTGACAATAAAATGTTAAAAGGCCTTTTGCGATTAAGGGATCATGATTACAAACCAGCTATATGCATAATCAACCCCACTGTTCTTTTCACTGACAAAACCACTGCCCTCTTCACAAAAGACGCCGCTGTCTCCAGAGCTGGAATGACCACTGTCTCCTGAACAGAGAAGACCGCAGTCTCCCGACCTGACGACTGCGCCGCCACCTGGATTGACAAGACCGCTGCTGGCTGCATATCAGAAAAGGATGTTGGAATTATTAATGTGCCAAAATATTGTAGTCTCAATAGCAATGACCAAGATACTGAGGAGGTAATTTTATATAGGTAAGAATAGATTTACCAGACTTAACGTTGCTTCTCCATAGCTTAAAGATAGCTCATGGATTTCGTTCTAGTCCAGGGTAATGCCCAAAAGTAGGGGGGGGTAGCAAGGATTTCTTCAATTTGCCCAAATATGGCTCCATCCTGCAAGAGGGGCCGTACAGCTTCGACCAACTAATAGAGTGCGTGCTCAGGAAGGGTTCCCTTGAGGGGTTCCTAGCGCCTGTCTGTGCACCAATCTACAAAACACTAACTTCTAGACTCTTCTAGGTATCGCAGTCATCCACTGACTCAATCGACCAACGTACTAGGGGTAGCAGAAGTGGCAATACACCATTTTTGACCCCGATGATGTAACAAGGTTTATTTGTTGCACCCTTTTCCCAACAACCTCCTATTGGCTAGGAGGGGCTAACCTCCTAGGACTCCACACACTCCTAGGGAGTTGAGAGTACGGAAAGTAATATGGATCTCTTAGAGCCCTGTTATGTCTTAGTCTTTGTCGCTCCCTTCACAATGTCTGTATTGGTAATAGCAAGTGTGGTGGCAGATGTACCAATGGGAGAGCCAGGGTCGTAGCAATTAATGGCTGTCACTGCATGGATACCCCTGATTGGCATGGGTACACCCTGCTAGAAGCAAGTGGGGCACGGAGAATTGGACTCCATGCTCACAGTAGTTTGAGATTTTTGAGACATGATATAATGGATGGATTGCTAAAGGCTCCTGGGAGGGAAATTGAGGAATCGTTACTTCACCATAAATAGGGTGGGATGGCCATCACCATAACCTGATGGCCCAGTGGCAGATGTGCTGCCAGATGAAGGGTTTACGCCTTTGGGACCAGTTGATGCTCTGCGGTGTACGCCCATTGCTTCCCCTGACTCTACTAGACAGCTTGGCTGCGTTGGGGCACTACCGACACATGGCTCTGCTCCTTGTTCGCCAAACTTTAAATAATTTCCTCTTTCTGGCAGAGAAGGATTAACAGCTAGGTCCAGGTTCAAGATGGCTACTGGAATACTTGTAAAGATCTACTTTATCTGAAGCAGTAACCTCTATAACATGGCAAGTCTAACTCCAGCAGTAGGCGTCCAAAGCTGTTCTTATGAAGATCCCTGGACGTCTGCGGGTTGGTGGGTGCATGGAACAGGGTAGGACTCTGCCAGAAATGCAAGCAAGTCTGCAAGGTGAGGACGTGTCCGCCTAAGAAATAATATTCCCGCTGTCCTGTTTGCAATGACAGCAGCATACATGCTGTGGTCCTGGATGTCTTAGGATCATAATCTAAGAAGGGACAATAATCAACTATGTTCAGGATTATTCAAAGACCCTCCCCTTCCAGCCGAGGAGCCTTGTATGAGTGTCTGTCCCCAAAACATTTGAATCTCTCAACATGGGGGGAGAGTCTATTTCGGATGGATGCAGAAAAGAAGCAAGAAACCCTGCCCAGTTAGTATACAAAGGTCCTTCTAGAGGATCCTACTCTTTACATGGGGGGTGACAAACTAGGATTGGAGCCAGACACACATGGATACCTTTAGATTATTTTTATTAATCAGTTATTTAATCTGATTCATTTTTGTAAAAAAGTTTTTTCATTATTATTGCCATAAAAAAGACATAACAAATATTTATCTTACGTACAATTTCAAAGGAATTCATTGCAAACACAGTCCCGCACACACCGTACCATACTCAATTCAAACCACATTCATATCTTTCACACTATCTCATTCAAGAATTTTTTCACTCATTAAATAAACAGGTACATCAGGGTCTATAAACGCAACCAAGATAGACAATGTTGTGATTTCTTAACTAGGGAGAATTTATTTTTCCTGTCCCCGTGACTGATGGCGATTCTACCGTTGCCCTCTTAAATAACTATTTACCAAGCAATTCTCCTGTTATCCTAAAACTGTTTAACTTAAAGGCACCTATGGAGGACCATTAGGCTTTCTGGGCTATGGTTCTTCGAATACTAAAACTAGGGTGCTCTCTGATTAGGAACCTAGCCTTGGGGGTGTTTCATCTGTATTTGTCCTACCTGCTGAATCCAAAAAATATGAATGACTGTCAGGTAACCAGTGTATGTCTGATGTGTATGTATATATGGGTTCCCTATTTATCTAGAGTTCGTGTGTCTTATGAATGTACTTCTGGTTTATCAATATGATATAATATATTAAGAGAGACTTTAGAGACTGGAGCCGTTCACATAATTGATGGTTATATATTTTTTTTAAATGTATACACTTTCACTGGAGAATTGAATAACTGGTAGCAGTGGTCCACATTTGTATTTCCAGCCTTGTGTGTCCCCCACCCCGTGGTACCTCCTCGCCCTGACGAAGGTGCGGCCCTATCCGGGCCCTATACCGAAACGCGCGTTTGCGTATTTCCCGAGGGTGGCAATCCTCCATCTGAATCAGACGATTTGATCCATCCATTCCAAAACCCCCTCCCCCCCCCCTGTGCTTTTGTCATCGCAACATTGTCTATCTTGGTTGCGTTTATAGGCCCTGATGTACCTGTTTATTTAATGAGTGGAAAAATTCTTGAATGAGAGATAGTGTGAAAGATATGAATGTGGTTTGAATTGAGTATGGTACGGTGTGTGCGGGACTGTGTTTGCAATGAATTCCTTTGAAATTGTACGTAAGATAAATATATGTTATGTCTTTTTTTTGGCAATAATAATGAAAAAACTTTTTTACAAAAATTAATCAGATTAAATAACTGATTAATAAAAAATAATCTAAAGGTATCCATGTGTGTCTGGCTCCAATCCTAGTTTGTCACCCCCCATGTAAAGAGTAGGATCCTCTGCAAGGAACTTTGTATACTAACTGGGCAGGGTTTCTTGTTTCTTTTCTGCTGTTGTACCCCTTGGCCTGTCTGTTATCCCTTAACCCCTCCTGGGAACCCCCTTCTATTTTGTTATTTCGGATGGCTGATCTCAAACATCTGAGCCAGCTACTATGATGTCACCGTGATGAAAGGTAGTGCATGAAGCAAATATTTGATGTGTTCCTTGCTTAAGGGCCAATAGCTTGTCATCAGTGCAGGGCATTAAGGCCGGAATGGGGCTCACTGCATGATTCTGACCTCGCAAAAACTGGATCAACGTCTTGGCCGACAAATTCCATTGCAGTAGTCAATCTAGAACTTAATACTGCCGAACAAAGATAATCCTTGCAGCAGGTGCAGCACAGATAGGATTCTTCAGAGAATGTGCAGGCAGTGAAAGGAATTTTGTTGATGCTAACCTGTGGAATCAGTGATATGTTTGCATTCATCTTGACTCCCAAGTCGTAGACATTTTGAGAGTGAGACAACGAAGAAGCCAGAGAAGGTGGCCGGTCAAATAGTTGCAAATCTAAAAGCAGTACTTCAGTCGTTGAGTAGTTTAGGCTTAACCAAGTTCTAATCCATCCAATTATGGACATGTGTTTAGCAGTTCCTCATTTTCCAGTCAGCCCTAGATCTGTTAGATTATATGATGTCAATCTGAGTATCATCTGTATACATTACCAGCCAATGTATGAAGCTCAGAAAGACTTTAGCCAAGGCTATGGCCTGGGTGTTGAAGAGAGTCTGAGGCAAGTGGATGTTTGCTGTACAGTTCTATTGGTTGGTTTAGATGCCAGATGTACATAGTGAGAGCAGCTGAACATGGAGGTGACCCACTAAAGGACTGTTTCTCAAACATTGTCCCTCTAACACCACATAACGAAGAGCAAGGGTTTTGTAGTACTTTGTAGTCATTGGAGTTAAATTGTTCTGAAAACCAACAAAGAAGATCAATGTGCCAGCCTCACCCTAACCACAGTAAAGTAATCAGCAAGTATTTGTTGATGTTCAACTAAGCAATCACCTTTCTTCACTTTGGATATAACAAGGCTAAATGTCACTAAGAAGGTAGTTCTGCTCCTGGTGAGCAGAGGGGAGTTTATCACTGCCGCGAGAAGTATTGCTAACCAGGTAAGGGAGGATACTGGCTTATAACTATCCAGAAAAATTGGACTTCTTCAGCACCAAGTGGAAGATTGCATGTTTCAGGTGTGATGGACCATCATATTCAGACAAAGCACTGAGCAGTTTTGTAATGAATGCGAAGTCAGTGGATCGTGGTGTCACTGTTTTTTAGACAGGAAGACTATGTGGGAATCAGTGCACTGATGATGCTGGATACCTCCGTTTCATGATCGGCTGTAAATTCATAGAATGTTGGAGGGCGTGGGCTGTTCATGCAGTCATTGTTGATTGGTGAGAGTTGATGGCAGGGCCCAGCTTCGATTCTGTCTTTAATATGCACTAGGAAGTCATCAAATTTCAGTTAGTCAAGGTAACCTTAAGTTATGCAGGTGGAAAGGCTGCAACATCATGGTGTAGTCTAGAGAGTGCTTTAGCCTAGACGTCAACTTTGGTTTAGTACGTTTGGAAGTGAACTGTCATTGTCCGGTTGAACATATATTGAGCCCACTTTAGTGGAGGAGGCACATAGTGCTGTCAGCTGGATGTTTTAATGCCACCAACGCCTTCCACTGATAGTCTCTGGTGTTCGAAGAGGCAAGAGCCCACGCTGGGTCCTTCCTTGACCAGAATGGAGTCAAGAGAGCCCACCACAATAACACCACCTCATCCAAGTGCTCCATTTTCCAATAGGATGGCACAGCCAGCCATGAGAAGATCTTGAATAAGAGGTGCCAACAAGTCAATGTGGCACCTTTCAGTTACAGTGCTGAGAAGAGGGATCAGCATTGGTTTTGTGGATGTTCAGGGCCTCATAATTGCTGACCCAATATTGAATGTTACTCCCATGAAGATTGCAGACCACTGGGTGCACCCTAGGCAGGTTTAGTGGAAGAGGAATAGTGATAAGCATCATCTGTTCTCCTTGAGGATGTTCTGGGAGTGTTTGTTGAGAAGAAGCCTCTGGTTGGTGAGGTATGTCTCTGGTCTTTTATGGTTTACAGTGTACAGGTGTGGCTGGTAAGGCATTCGCTTATTTGTGAGGAGGTAGAGGAGAGATTGGTAGAAGTTGAGCTGCTCAGTAGAACAGGCCATTGAGTCTGTGAAAGGGGTGAAGGGATGTAGGGCAGAAAGTGAGGCCGGGCTGCGTTGGGCACTTAGGATCAGTTATAGCGCCCTTGCTAGGGGCAGTATGACTTCCTCTTCCAGAAGGGGGACAGTTGTTTCCCAGCAGCTGTTGAAGTGCGGTCTCTGGGTGTTAGCAAGCTGGAGCAATGCTGTTGAGGTGGTCAAAGGCCTTGAGGCTGCTTTTGGAACCTGGTGCTAAGTTCTTAACGTTGTTGTGTAGATTTAAAGTAAGACTAGGGAATTCAACAAGCACAGTAAGGCCAGTGCCATAGGTAAAATACAAAAGGTTGATGTAGAGCTGCCCTTAGCAGGACAACAGATACTGGTCAGCTCTGATCATTACCAGATTATGGGTGAGGCTGTCATTTTTAAATTCTTCCTCCTCCTTTTGGTATTTATAATTGTGGGTGGGCAATATTGAAGAAGGACTCACCTATTTTATTGATGCTCTGTCCTGGGACGGAGTGCGGCCATACTCTGTGTATAGGGACCTGTGCAAACTACAAGGCTGTTCAGATGAAACCCTTCAGATTTTAGCACAGACAAGCGACAGCAGAAACCTTTCGTATTATGTCTGTTAGGGGACATTAGTTACATTATTGTAATTTCACTGGCAAACAAAAATTTCAGCCTATTTCATAGTGTTTTACTGACTTTTAAATGTATCTTTCTTTCTCGCACTTGTCAACTTATGGAGTTGTGCGTAACTACGACTTGAGCTTCTTTGTCTACCAGGCTTATCTACAGTTCAATTTGTTCAGTCATGCTAGTTACATCAACAAGCTCCTACCCCTCTGACTGAACAAGGCGGCTACACCCCTGCACACCTGACCTACCTGAGCTCCCACTAATCCTTGCATCAGGAAAGAACCTATTCCCTCCGAACCAACGAGTCCCACAGCCCAGTGCACCTACTACGCCCCTACCCTCTCGACTAACAAGACCTCGCCCCACTCTACATAGAGCCCTACTCACCTGAACCAAGTTTCCTATCCCTGTACACCATTAATGCCCCTACAGCTGTCAGTAAGATGCTCACTACAGTTCCTACATCAGTGAAGGCCCTAGAAACCTACATCAATATTCGCCCAAAATGTCCCCAGCCTTACAGCACCTCCCTGAACCAATCCATTTCTTATTACACTGCAACAAGGTTCGCAATTACCTGCACAGATACTACTCTTTCTGCCTCTCTCGTCCCATCACTTGGGGAGTGAAAAAGAATCTTGGAGACAATAAGGGTAAAGAGAGCAAAAGGATTCCATAGACACACAGCAAGTAACACCTGGAAAATCAGGTCAGTTGCATGGACAAAGACTCATACCAACAAGAAGGTCAGAACTAGGGCTGACGAGGACGCAGAATTGTAACCCAGGGCACACGAGGACAGAATATTGGATTGATATTGATGGACATGAACGACAGACACGATCTAGCACTGACGGTCAGTTTCCAAGAGGGTCAGAATGCTAAAGGCGCTTCCGACCGCGGTAGGTCAGACCACACATCACTACAGAACCACTCATCCAATGAAATAGGAACATCTTTAAAGCCAACCATTTTTGCACATGACCAGTTACCTAGAACAAGAAAGTGACTGTGCCATTATAGAATAAGAGACAGAATTCGAAGTGGGAGATCCGAATTATTGATAGACATTCGTAGCTAGAAGAAAATATCTATTGTGAAACATTTATCCAAATCATCATACACATGGCTGCCTCATTTAGAGAAGTAAAAGCAAGCCCAATACCCATGGATAGCATCAGAACTACTGCTAACGCTATAACTTACCTAAAATATGTATGATTTACACTGCCCTATATAACACTCCTTTGAAACACAGGTCTAAATGGTCTTTCTGTGAAGCACAGATAATAAAGCTCAGAAGCAGAGAGCCGTAATGGCCTCTCTGTATTTCCGAGCTGTGCTGTCTGCAGTTCATGCATTAACTCGTAGATGTAAATTATACACTGTAGGCAACACATTTTCTGAGGAAACAAAGGCCTGTTCTGTGCGTACACAGCATTAAACCCGAGAACAAGTTACAGCCGTAGGTGTGCTTTTCAAAGCAAACACCTGAAATGTGTCCCATGTCAGGGTGGAAACAGCTCATTCAGTGTTTCCTGTTTTTTCTTTGTATTTTGTTACTTTTGGACCTGCATTTACAATGGTAAAAGCAAAACTGAACCACTAGAGAAGGAATGCCCACGATAGGTAAACTACTCACACCTAACATGGGATATATTTATCCAGATCTTTTCATTATTCCCATCTCCTAAACACTCGTCAGATGAAAATTGGAGACATAGGATAATATGTATGATAATAAAGACATTGTTTAATATGTGGTTTACTGATAAATGATTATGCTTGAAAATCAAACCTTTCTACTGGGTGTACTCACTGAGGGCCCTATTACGATGTCACTTGGACGAGAGTCCCACTGACACCGTAACGGGATGGAAACACCCGAATATTAGTCTGCAGTTCCACCTGCAGTATTAGGATGCAACCGCCCTATGGGCGGTCGGAAACATCGATTTTTCTATTGGAGCTTTGCAGCGGCCAGAAAAGGGCTGCAGCACAAGCTGCAAGAGAACAATCATTGGCATAGCCAATAGGTCTTCCTTTGGGATCTTATAAGTGTTTAGCCAAACAACACTTGATGTTGTTTAATGAGGGATATTGTGCTGGATAACTAAACATTTACAAAGTCCCATAGGCAAGACCTATTGGCTATGCATTGGGCGCCTTTTTAGTGTTTAGGTAGAGCTATTGATTTTGCCAATGTTTCTAAGCTGTGCTGTAGAGAAGTGTGGCTGCTGTGCAGCATGCTGAGAAGTTGTAATTAAAAAAGTGTAAGAAGCCCTGAGTGATGCTGTGGCGTCGTTGAGTGAGGCTGTACTGGCCCTGAGTTATCTGGTGGTGGCGTTGAGTGATGCTGTGGTGGTGCCGAGTGATACTGTGGTGGTGCTGAGTGATGCTGTGGTGGTGCTGAGTGATGATGTGGTGGTGCTGAGTGATGATGTGGTGGTGCTGAGTGATACTGTGGTGGTGCTGAGTGATGCTGTGGTGGTGCTGAGTGATGCTGTGGTAGCATTGAGTGATCCTGTGCTGGCCCTGAGTGATGCTGTGGTGGCCCTGAGTGATGCTGTGGTGTTGCAGACTGCTGCTGTGGTGATGCTAATTGATGCTGTGGCGTTGCAGAGTGATGGTGTGAAAATACTGAGTGAGGCTGTGGTGCTGCTTATTGATGCTGGGGTGGCGCTGAGCGATATTGTTGTGTCCCTGAGCGATGCTGTGGTGGTGCTGAGTGATGCTGTGGTGGTGCGGTCAAGAGTATCATCACTCCGGAAACAACCCCTTTGGGGAATACAAAAACCACCCCTTGGAGGTAAACCCAGCTGCCCCCAAAATCTGCTTCCTCCAGAACCCGAACTGGAACCTATGCATTTGGCTGGACGTGGCAACACTACTCTGCCACCAAAACTCTCATTAAGCCCAACAGCAAAAACTGAAGTTAAAATTCACTCAGAATTTTGGTTATTGAGACTTTGGCCCCAAACCAGCTGGAGCTGCAGTGGAAAGATATAACATCGTTCTCTGCGAGTATGGCCCCCAAACAATGGAAGTTTCTCTATCCCTGGCCTTCATGACTGTACCCTCCAGGGAATACCTGCTGCTCCATCACCTGAAGGCACCCATATGACTGCCCCGCTGGTACCCGCGGCTCCCTCACCACAGACAGGGCGCCTCTCTATTCAGATCAGAAGAAGAAAAGCCAAGAACCCGGTTGGATTCTGATTCCCCTGCTACTTTTGATGCACCAGAGAACACACCACACTTTATTAGACAAACCTTGTGCCTGGGAAACATAGCTGTTCTTTGGCTGAGGAGGCGTGCTAGAGCAGTTGCAAATCTGGTAAATGGCTGCCAAACCACAGTTTGATCCGGACCAGACTCGCCATCCAGAAGCCCCGATGCTGAGATCCTCTGCCCACCCCCAAAGGGACTAATAGTGTGCATGGTGGGGGTCACTCAATTCTGTGGTGTTCACCCATGTCCCACGAAAATAACTAAGCGCGTTAGAGGGGCTGAACTAACAGATCTAATCTGGATGGCTCGGACTATCCCCCACCTCGCAGCACCACATCCCCGAACTGGCCATGCAAAATGAAAAAAAACCATGTGCACTGCGAGTTCAGCGCGGGATGAGCACATCCGGTGGGACACACAAACGCAGATGTTGAGCCGACAGGTAAGACTCAAAGTTTGCTTCCAGCTTATTTGCCCTATGCTAGGCATGCTAAACGGAAATAAGTCCCTAGCACATGCCTCAACCAATGCCTACTAATATTTGTCACCATGCTGAACCCTTGAATAGAAGGAGACTCTTATGGGCGAGCAAGCAACTTCCTCTACGTTTATTTCATCATTCAGACATCGGACCCACAGTAGCACTCAAGTACACCGCACCAGGGCCGGTCCTAGAACTCCTGGGGCCCCGGGCGAAAGAGAAGATGTGAGGCCCCTCTAATTTGCATATATCTTCCAGTCACAGCCGGCATGACTCGCGGGTGGAGGATCTCGCGGTAGTTCAGAAGGGGGTTGGAGAACAGGAAGCAGGCAGCCTCCCTCCCCTCCCCTAAGTCAATCATAATGCTGCAATGGCAGCGTTGTGATTGATCAGGAGGCCGACCAGCCAGGCGCCTATGGGGAGGCCATTTTCCCCATGTAGGCTGCATTGCAGCCTACATAGAGAAAGGCCAGAGTGCGCATGACTGGATTGACCGAACAGTCAGCGCCCTTAGCAGTTGGCAAGGCAATCCTCTCCTGCCCTAAAACAGACCCGCCCACCCCCAACGAAACACTTCTGCTTTCTCGCAGTGCTAGAAGCAGAAACATAAAATGGACGTTTTAGCATTTTGCGTTTCTGCTTTTGCGAGAAAGTAGTGGGGCGTCGCTCCTCTGCCCTAGTGAAAGAGCCGCCCTTGGTAACATCACAAGAAGTGACATCATAGAAAGTGGCATCGCAGGACTATTGATCTTATTTGGCATCCCTGTAGAGACCTAACATGGATATCAGTAACATGGACAAAAAGATAAATATACAAATGAAATAAGTCCATATATTTTAAAACTGTTAAATGGATTACATTTGTCTCATTAGATGGAAAAGCTAGGTGCAGGTCTCACAAAGATGTATATTATTGATCACCGGAGTTTCAGGACATTTTTGTTGTTGCCGAAAATTCCTGGAGACCAGGAAGGAGGCAGCAAGTGCTTTTAGAAAGATAATATATCCGCAAACATGACCCCTTTTCGATCCACTCTGTCTTGCTTTCGCTATTTTTTACGTTTTAATTTTTTATTTCTCTCTTTTCCAAAACTGCACTTTGGAAGTGAGAAATGTCACAAAAAAGATGACCTTTCCAGCAAAAAAGTTTTTCTTTTTTGGATTCATTTCACAGGGGAACAAATAAAGGAAAGGAAAAGAAAGAGGGAGTAGTGGCTACAAGGCGCTGGGAAGGGGGCCCCCACACCCTGACCTTGCAGATTTCTATAGTGCTTAGAGGTCCAGGGAAAGGGGGGCCCACACCTGGACCTTGCAGCTTGCTCTAGTGCTTCGAGGCCCAGGGTAAGGGGGCCCCCTCCCCTGGGCCTGAAGCAGTAACAAGACCTTCTTAAAACACTGCCCCAGCACCAGTATCTCTGGCTGCTCCCTCCTCCCCTCACCCACTGCTCCTGACCTGTGTCAGGCTGGTCCTGTAAACAAAGGGGCCTTTTGTCACCTAGCAACAAAATGCAGACAGGGAATGGCTGGTACTTAAGAGAGGTGTTGCCTCGCCCCTGACACTCTGAGCCCTAATTGATGGCCCTAATTGCTGGCCCTGCCGTTGTGACTTCCCCACTCTGTTTGTCCCCCCCCCCCACCCCTGCACCCCCAGGAATGCCACCACGCGGTCGGACACCAGACATCTCTGATGTGTATTGTAATGTGTGGGGAGGGGGCCCTGGTGGAGCAGGGGGGCCCCCTGCCTCCCACCTGAGCGCGAGGCCCTGGGGGCTGCCCATACTGCCCATGCCTAGCGCCGGCCCTGCACCGCACTAACAGAGCGGCAGCGCCAAGGCCCAGCCTGCCTCCCATAGCTCCCAACGGGAGGAGGCACTAATTTATTAGGCACTAATTATGCAACGTACGCGGTAATATCCTTTGCAAAGGGCATAAACACAACAGCTATGTTCCTCCCGTGACACCTCCCCGTAGAGGGGCTGGGGTAGATCGGTCACATCGCCCGGGTTCTCCGGACCAAACAGACCCTCATGAATTCCGTAAATCCAGCTCAGTCCCCCTAGCGCCATGTGCGAGGGACGCGGGGCTTGCTGGCTCCGCCCCGAAGAGGCTGCTGCAAACCCCTGCGGGCCGATGCCCTGTGAAATTATGTCCTGACCAAGTATGTGCAATGTAACAGGATAAGGGGGGTGCACCAGGACATCAATGCCCCCGAACATGTCCTCGGGGCCGCGCGAACACACACTGGGCACATCTCGTACTCGTGCCCGCGGGATCCGATGCTCACAGGAGCTTGTCAGTCAGAGCCCCCGGCATCGCATTGCAGGCAGCGGGCTAGGCAGCCGGCACTCGCCAGCCGGCACTCGCCTCGCCCGCCCTACCCCCCAGGGAGGCGGGAAATACAAATCTCCCTGTCTAGAACTGAACCCGCTTTAAGTACTCCATTACCATCCTAAGCTTTGCCCAAGTTGCTGGCAATAACTTGGGAGGGAGGGGTGAGGGGGGGTGAAGCAGACCACGACAAGGAATATGTGGAAAAGGCCGCTTTTATTGGAACAGGTGCGCCTCACATATTAAATTAACCTTGGCAAAAAGCCTTCCAAAAACTAAACCTCACTGAATACGTAACATCCTTAACCCCGCCCCCGCCCTTAAAAGTTCATGACCCCACCCCCACCCATACAATACAACATTTCAACAATACAAAAACATTACATCACCATATCAACCATTATAACCTATAAATACAAGCTTTCTGTTAACCAACTCCCATGCCTGCCCCTTCACATCTGTCAATCCTCCAAAACGTGTAATCCGAACTAAAAAAGGCCAACCTATCCTTTCCCTGTCTAACACAACTTACCCATTAATCAACAAACCTCTGCCAAAACGGCCCAAAAACAACTAGACCACGAACGGCACCTGCTCCAAGCGACAAAATACAACAAAAAACCCTTGCTCCCCTGTTCCAACGAAACCAACCAAGATAATAACTTACAGAAAATATATAAAAAATTAAAGAAAAAAGGCCTACAAACTGAAAAAAGGAAGGAACAAAGCTAACAGTAAATGGGAGGGAGGGAGGGAGGGAGGGAAAACATTCCTGCCTAAGCTCCCAGCCACCAGGTCACCAACCTAAAATGGTGGCTGGGAGTAGGAGCCCAAAGCATTTATGCTTGGGCTCCTTTTGGGCTACAAACTAGGCAAAGCCCAAACCCTAAGATGGCCGATGATCCTGCCTCGAACCCCCCACCCCCGCACAGCCCCTCCCAAATCGCCGGGAGGGGACCTCCCTGCGGTCGGCTACCCCCCAAGTCTCCCTTGGGAGGGAGGGGTGAGGGGGCAGGGGTGAAGCAGACCACGACAAGGAATATGTCGAAAAGGCCGCTTTTATTGGAGCAAGTGCGCATCACATATTAAATCAACCTTGGCAAAAAGCCTTCCAAAACGAAACCTCACTAAATACGTAACATCTCTAACCCCGCCCCTCCCCTAAAAGTTCATGACCCCGCCCCCACCCATACAATACAACATTTCAACATTAAAAAAACATTACATCACCATATCAACCATTATAACCTATAAATACAAGCCCTCTGTTAACCAACTCCCATGCCTGCCCCTTCACATCTGTCAATCCCCCAAAACGTGTAATCCGAACTAAAAACGACCAACCTATCCTTTCCCTGTCGATAACACAACTTACCCATTAATCAACAAACCTCTGCCAAAAGTGCCAAAAAAACAACTAGACCCTGCCACCCAGAAAGGCAGGGGAGGGAACTACCCCCCTTCTGCTCCCCCAGTAGGAAATATTCTAAACAACCTCGATTCTGAACATGCAGGCATCTGGACAAATTTCCCTGACCTCCAGCAAGTAAAGATCCATTCCCAGCTTGGATAAATGCACTCCATCATCACGGAAAAACTCAACTGACTCAAAACGGATATCCCTGTGTGACACCCTCCCAAAACCCAATTGACGGCAAAACCTTGAAATTTCTGAGTCCAGCGTCTTCCTAGCCCTGTCCATTGCTCTGGGGTTCACCGCTCCTCTCCAAACCCTGCGCAGAACTAAATAAGTCCATAGCACATGGCATCCAGATGATTGTTCCTTAATTAAAGTTAAATCCCCCTACCAAAGTGGAATAACCACCTACCTCTTCATCCTCACTCCAATCTAACAACTCCGCCACCACTGCTGAAGCTGGACACCCACTCTTAACCCCTTCTGCCACTCCCATCTCCTCACCTTGCTTCTCCACCCCACCCCTGTCAGCATTCAAACACCCAATGCGCACCCTACCAGAGGACCGGACATCCATCCCCCGTTCCCGCAATCCTTCTGACCACAAGAGAAAGGTGTCTAAACCCTCCAAAGCCTGAAAACTACCTGCCGGCTCCAAATCCCTGCCCAACTGTGCAAATAACTGGAAACAAAATTACGCCCACTCTCCCCTACTGACAAAGACCACGCACCAGCTGATGGACCTCCAAATGACTCCTTCCCCTCTGTCTGCCCCACACCAAAACACGAAAAGCCTCCTGTGCTGTCACTCCCTTCTCCCACTTGTACCCACTTTCCATCGCCTTTAGAACTCCCTACCACTGAGACAACATCCCCCTTCAGAGATCCTGGTGTAGAAAACAATAATGGGCTGCCCAAAATGCCTTCATCCAATTGCTGCTCATTCCCCAAAACAATATGTGACACACAACGCACTTTGTCTAATTTAGGGGACACTGTGCCACAGATTATGCCTGGTGTTACCATGTTGCCGCCTGGAGCGCCCTCTACATGAGCGAAATCTTGAAATTGCTCCTGAGCGTTGAACGATGTAAAATCTAGCTACCCGCCCGCTTCCCAGCCGCCCGTCCCCCAACTGCACAGAACCCCTACGCGCCTCACGCGCTGAAACGCCCGCTCCCGACTCCGGCAGATGCTCCAAAGCCGTAAGCGAAGTGGAGCGCTTATTGCTCCCCCTCCGGCCTCCGCACCTTCTAACCACATTCTGGGAGGCCTCAAACCCGACCACACGCTCCGCAGAACGAGACTGCCCCGAAAAGGCCGCAGCTGGATGAGACCACATAGCGACCTCCGCCCCACACGCGAAGGATCGCCCGGCATATCAGTAGCCTCCCTGCTCCCAACATGCACTGCACTTGACGAGGCCGGCTTCCGAGTACAGGACCGGCCCCTCTCCCTTACCGGAGTCGCCTGGCGCTTCTTTGGAGATGAACAAGCTGCCACAGCAGCCGCAACACCAGCCGATGCCTGGTGCGGTGGGCATGCCGGGCCCCTGCAGACAACCAGGTCCATTCTCCCCACTTCAGATTGAAGACGAAGCGCCTCCAACACCCGATAATCCTTCATTCTAACAGTAAGTCAACCACTAAATATATTACGCTAAATTTAAATTGAACTAGCGCTACCTGCAATTACCTCAAAATTCCCGCCTAAGCTCCAGCCACCAGGTCACCAAACCTAAAATGGTGGCTGGGAGCAGGAGCCCAAATCATTTATGCTTGGGCTCCTTTTGGGCTACAAACTAGACAAAGCCCAAACCCTAAGATGGCCGATGCTCCTGCCTCTAACCCCCCCCCCACAGCCCCTCCAAAATCGCCCAGGGGGGGACCTCCCTGCGGTCGGCTGCCCCCCCAACTCCCCCTTGGAAAATGCTCCTGTGTGATGATGGCCGAGCTTAGTAGAGCCCCAACACCTTGCCCCCTACCTGGTATTAGTAGGTTTTTAACAGGGGCACCCTCTTGGTACACGGGATTGGGGCAGGCATTCCTCCCACCTCACCGAAAAACACCAGCGGTACCGCCAGACCCCATGGACTCGCAAAGCGACCTTGCTGCCCAGGAGGACAGAGTGATGGCTGCCACAGGGCCCCGCTGGTAAAGACCCTACCACCACCCTGTGTGTAAAGGCAGCGAGCCGGGCGTCTCACACCTGTAAGGGAATGGGCAGAAACACTCATGCATACGCCCAGGGCCCGCAGCCACCAGCCAACCCCAAGGGTAAATGGGAGCGAGCCCCATGCCTCCCCCATCTCACAGTCCAGAATGGCCGAGGCCTGGCCTAGCGCTATCCAGGATAGACAGTCTCAGGGGGAGGCAGACAAGCGAGGTTCGTCGCTCTCCCCCACATTGTTAACTCCCTGACACTCTGTACTGATGCCGGGGGCTCGCCTGCACACACCGTGGGGGGCAACGTGACTCTCCACCCCCCACGCCACAAAGAATCAGGTGCCCCCCTGGCTGGGCTCCGATATGAATACCCTGATCCTTTGCACTGATGCCACGGTCGGCAGCTCTCTCTACCTATGGGCTACCCACCGGGGGCTCCCATGCACCTTCAATCACGCCTGATGTCGTGCGGTGCCTTATAGCCGGGAAGTGTTACCCCCGCCTCTGAGGCCGTGCTAACAGTGGATGCCGTGCAGGCCTGCCCGGCTGCCACCTCCTACGCCAAATACCCCTTACGCCAAAACCCCCGTCTCACCCCTGGCCCCCGCAAACTGGTGCCGGCAGTTAGCGGACCTCTCAGGGGCTGGGGCACCTGTACATGGGACAAGATCCCGCCCGTGGCTCGCAAGGTGGGGCGGGGGTCAGGAGTGATGACTAACCCCATGTTCCGAAGGTCGGCCTTTGCCGCAGCATGTCAGAAACGGCATCAGGGTAGTTGGCCCTGATGGGGGACCCTGTGGCCACCGGGCAGAGCGCGTACAAAGTCATAGTCACATCAGGGCCACCAGAACCCCCGCCCCACAATGCCCAAACCCGCAAATAACACACAGACACAAGTGTTAGGTTTGGGAAAAATTGCTGCAGGTTTATTACATACAACATATGTAATGATGGTGGGTTAACTTACGGGCGATCCTAGGGCAGGCCGCATTCTCGCCACCTGCGCGCCTGTTGAGCCAAACAGCACATTGGCGAACCACCCAACTGCTGCACAATTACCATAACTATACTAGACACGCCCATTGTGGGCGTGACTTGGCAAACCCCCGGTTGCACAGGTCCACAACCGCCCAAAGGACTACTGGGGCGCCGACACGAGTTCCTGCACCTCCCATGAGGTTACAGGTTGGGCTCTGGCACCCCTATGTGCCCACTGAAGTACAGTGTTTGCACCTCTCTTCTTCCGGATCGCCCAGTAACTCCGCCACAGCCCACGCGGTGGTACCCGCTGCCGCACGGGCCCCCCACCACTGCTACCCTTGTTACCTGCAACCTTTGTTCATGAGTGCTTCTTTTAAATCAAGGAGGAAGAGGTCTAAGCCAACCGGTGTGAGGTGAACCCCATCTGCCTCAAAATAACCTTTGACTTTATCCTGAATCATGTCATGTTTGATGAAGCCTAGACCTCTACGTTGAGTGAACCTTTTCATGGCCCCATTGACCCGCCTCCTAGACTTCTCAATTGCCTCACTAGAATTAGCGCCCCGCCAGGATCTCCTAGGCACTATTTCAGATCACCAGATCTCGCATTCACGCATGAGCCCACCGATGACCCCCAAGTCAGTCTTCATCTTTTGCAGCAAAGTAGATCTCCCCAGATTTGTAAGGTCATTGCCACCCAGGTGAATTATCAAGTGCTGAGGAGGAGGTCCTGCCAAAGCGAGGGCTTCCCGCAGCCGGTAAAGCAAGCTATTCCAGCGCATGCCAGGGAAACCCAACCAAACGCAGTCCATGCTCTTAAAGCCACGAGTCCAATGCCTGATCGCTGCCCACCGGCCCAACCTGTCGACCATGGAGTGCCCCATGACCCACACTCTTGATCCTGCCAAAGAAAGACGCAATATACTCAGGAATGTTTATTGAGTCATATAATACAGCAAAGCGGCTTAACTGCCAAAATCACAACACAGCAATCAAATTATACAAAATGTACATGTTGGGGAAAACCGTTCAGGGTCTAATGTATCGCTTATAGCAAGAAGACTCCCAACGCCCTACCAGTTGAACTTTATCTGGCTGCAAGCCCGCTCTGAAAGCAGAGGTAGCCGCCCTTATGCGGAAAGAATGACTGGAGAACTTTTTCCCTTGCTTCAACAAACCAGCCCGGTCCAGGCAGGCAAGCATTATTTTATCCATCTGATATTTGGTCAGGGGGCTAAGATCAGAATGGACGAAGAGGTAACCCAACCCCGCAGGTCGAAGTGCCAGGAAAGCTTGTAAGGCTGACACCGGGCAGTAACTGGGATCCCCGAGGGGGGACAATCTAATGACTGACCCTTTGCCAGCCTGGTCAGTCTTGGACCGCCTGAGCGTGATGGACAAACCCTCCTCAAAAGAAATATCCGCCACCCCCAGGGCCTCCCCAGAGAGATCTGCCTTAGAGCGTGCAACTAACTCACTGCTCCGAAAAGCACCAAAGAATGTCAAAATGAAGGCCGCCGAGAAGAGGGCCGCCTCATACTGTGAGTGTACCACCGACTGCACGACAGATAACATGGCCTGTAATGAGGGAAAGTCAATGGGGGACCTGTCATCAGGGATCCTAGGTTCTTCCCGAGCCCAACCTTTCAAAGCGGCCCTGATTACAAAAGACTTGGCTGGATCCCCCCCCCCGCTCAACCTGGCCTCATGACTAATGGCTGCCAGGTGGCCGCAGACCCAGGAGTGGGATTTCTTCTGTTTTTTGGCCCACACCACAAAGGCCTGAACTCTGTCTTCCAGTGTCAGGGCTTGCAAACCTAAGTCAGAAATGGCTTTGTGGAAAGTGGACCGATGACTAGCATAGCGCTTCCTTGTACCTGGGGCTAAGGATTTCTCCCCTAACTCTCTTAGTTCCTGCTCCACTCCAAGATACGCCAAAGTCCTGGTGCAAAGGGGGTCATCTCCTCTCTCGCCTGTGGGCAGGCCACCCAGAAACGGTCCCACTGAAAACGAGAAAGAGCGTCAGCTGCGACATTTGTGACCCCCGCAATGTGCCTAGCTCTAAATTCCACATTGCAGCGCAGGCTCCTGCTGGCCAGTTCTCGGAGTAGGGACAGAACTAACGGGCAACTAGCAGTTTGACCATTGATTGCCTGCACCACTGCCATAATGTCCGACCAAAACAAGACCTTCCTGTTGGACAATGGGCCTGGTCATAGATGTAATGACACCACAATAGGAAAAAGTTCAAGGACAGTTATGTTAGAAGTGATCCCTCGCTTGCGCCAGGCATTAGGCCATTCCTGCGCGCACCACAACTCTCCCAGAATTGCCCCAAAGCCCTCCCGCCCGGAGGCGTCAGTGAACATACTGAGTTTGGGGCTCTCCACCCACGGGGACCTCCAAATGACAATCCCATTAAAATCTGTGAGGAATTCAGCCCACATCAGCAGATCTTTCTTAAGGCCCGAAGACAATCTGACAAAGTGATGAAGTTTGTGGACCTTGGCAGTAGCCCTTGCTAAACGTCTCGCAAACACCCTCCCCACCGGAATGACTCTGGCGGCGAAGTTCAGTTTTCCTAGAAGACTCTGGATGACTCCTAGCGGTGTTTTGTGTCTACCCAGCAAGTCTTGAATGTCCTGCTTCAGTCCCAGTACCTTCTCCGCCGGGAGTCGAGACACCCGCAAGAGTGTCAAGCTCAATGCCCAGGAAAGACAAGACTTGAGCCGGATCCTCAGTCTTGCCCGGCGCCAAAGGCACCCCCAAGTGACTAGCCAAGTCGATGAAACAATCCAAGCCCTCCTGACATTCCTGTGTGCCCTCCCTCCCAATGAAAAGGAAGTCATCCAGATAATGTGACACAGCTGTAACACCATACTTCGCAGAGAGGGCCCATTGCATGAAAGTGCTGAATGGCTCAAAGAAAGCGCAAGAGACGGCGCAACCCATTGGCATACATTTGTCAAAATAGTAACCCTCTTTCCACTTGAAGCCCAACAGGTGCTGGCTGTCCGGGTGCACAGGCAACAATCGGAAGGCTGCCTCAATGTCCGCCTTAGCAAGCCAGGCCCCCTCCCCCGCTCTCCTCACTAGGTCAATGGCCATATCAAGGGAACAATAAGAGACAGAACAGGCCTCCTCTGGTAACCAAGAGTTGACGGAGTTGCCCTCTGGGAAGGAGAGGTTGTGGATCAACCTATAGGCCCCCGGTTCTTTCTTGGGGACCACACCCAGGGGCGACACCACAAAATCAGGAAGGGGGGGGACAAGAACGGGCCCGCCACCCTCCCCAAGGCCACTTCCTTACAGATTTTCTTGTCCACTATCTTAGGGAGCTCCCTCACAGATTTCTGATTCTCCGCATCCCTACTGACCCTTGGGCCCTGATATGGGATCTTGAAACCTTCCAGGAAGCCTAAAGTCAGGACATCCCTGTCTATCTCGTTGGGGTAAGACCGCAGCAGAGCCAGCAGGCTGGGGATGATGACTGGGGACGGGCCTTTAGAATGCAGATAGGGGGGGGTCTCTGCTGGGTACAACAATGCGTCGGAGGTCCTCAAGAGCGGGCGAGAGCGGGGACAAGGGGGAGGGGGGGCGCTGCCGGGAAGAAGCTGGGCGGGACTGTCTTTTGAGAGGTATTACTTGTCTTTGCCGGCCGCGCTGGTGGTGGCATTACGTTTGTCACAAGCTGACTCGGGATGGGACCCACCACATTTGCTGCAGGAGTGGGCAAACCTACACGCCTTCCCCCTGGTGCAATTACCTGCATTGAACAACCTGCATGTAGCTGAGAAGCCCTTCTTAGTGAACTGTCTGTTGAAGCTCCCCCCGCCTCGCCCCCCACGAAAGGACTGCCTGTAATTACCTTTCTTCTGGGTGAACACTTTTTCAGTTTCAGCCTTCTTAACTTGAACATTCGTTTTACCCCAGCTTTCAGACTTTCCTTTACCCATATGCATCATCCAGAGTCTAACCTCCACTTGGTCCCAATCCAGCTCAGGGCAGACCGACATTTTCTTGCGGAACTCACAGTCGTACATGTACCACCCCATGCCAGCCGAGGATTCCGCTTCATTAGTAATAACACTTGAATATTGGAACAAACCCTGCGCCTGATCTGGGAAGCGCTCAGTGATTACTGCTGCCAGAATAGAAAAAGCCTGTCGCCAGTTCTTGATCGTTTTCTCATGCCAAGACTGAAAACGTGCTTTCTTCTCCTCATCTTTAGAGCCCATTTTCCTAGCATCCACCCCATCAGCACCCAACATCAAGAGGGAAAAAATGTCAATAAATTCTCTACGCCAAATGCCTTCCTTCGCCGCATGTGGAACCTGCCAGGCGAGGGAGCATTTGCCTGACAATAGAGGCGCCATGGTCATCAACACTGTAGGCGCTGAGGGGGACACCACAGTGGCTGGAGCAGCCGCCCCCCAGGAGCCAGGAATCGCTAAGGGCGCAGGAGGCATGGGGACCGCCGCCTGGGACAGCGCAGGGGCCGCTGAAAGTGCAGGGCCATCCAGGTGGACCAGTGGCGCGGGAAGCAGTACAGGGGCAGGAGAAGGAGGGGTAGCAACATTTGGTAGCGTGCCTCCTGGATGGGCAGCCACCTCCACCAGGAGGCTAGCAGGTGCTACACAGGTGTCCTCCCCTAAAACAGAAAGCCCACCCCAAACTCGAGCAACATCTGCCTCCCCAGTACAGGGAAGAGGAGCCACAGCCGCAGGCTCCACCACCTGGGAACCCACTGAAGTAGAAGACTGTACCGGAGCGGCACGCAAACCCGCTCTGACCTCGGACATAAATACAGCCAGTGTGTCCGTGAGCTTACCCAGATCTTCCCGGGTGGCAAATTCGGCACTGGAAACCACCGGGCGCGGGGTGAGGGGGGGCAAACACGAGTCACTGCCGGTGGGGAGGCAGGGGCATGCACAATGACATTTCTGATAGGATCAGCTGCCCTGGTCTTGGGGGGGGGGGTTCCGCTGGGAAGTCCTTCACTGTCGGCTTCCTAGTGCGCTTGGGCCTCACAGTAGCAGGGTCCTTCGCAATGTCTATTTCTGTCACCTGGAGGGCGGGGGCCGCCCCGGGGGCTTTGGGGGGTTGGCCGACAAGAGTTCACTGGCCCATGCCACCCCATTAGCCTTGATCAAGTCCAATAAAGATTTCATCTGGGCATCCTGGGAGAGTCCTATCCCCGAGTCCTCGACCTGAGACGTCTGCGTGAATAGCGAAGGGGACCCCTGACTTTCCATGGTACCTTTAGCTCTTCGTCTGAAAGAAAGATAACCGTGAGCCAACGAGACCAAATACTTACAGATGACAAAACAGCCCAAAACCTTCTCTAATAAGTGCGACCGTAACACTGACACGAGGCACCTGTAAACAAAGTATTCTCCTAGCAACCAAACCAGAGCGGCATATCCAATGAAGCA